>NW_027328784.1:7606013-7960357 GCF_048564905.1 Vicugna pacos
TTCTCTCTATATATATCTACATCTGTAAAGAGACACAGTGACAAGCTCGTGTCATCAGAATGCTTTGTTTAGCTCTGATCCTCTTTGTCCAGTCCTGTCAGTGCTGCCCTGCAAGGTTCTGCAGCGGCTGCTCTTGCCCTGTGATGGGAGGGCATAAAAGGGCATTGTAGCACCCGAGGGCAGAAAGGGGTTGCTTTAAAAGCAGACATGTAGCGTCCTGCAGCTGCAGACCTGCAGGCAGTTTGGTTCATGGTCGTGGAGAGGACTTTGGAGGCCTTAGCGTCGTCTTAAGACTTGTTTTCCCTTGGGGACCTGATTTGCCTTTGCAGATTAATGTTGAAGATTTGGGCTTCTGGCAAAGCTGTTTTCAGAGATGGGTATATACATAAAATATCATATAAAATAAAATGATTTATTTAACGTGAGCGACTTTGCAGCTGTTGGGAAGAGCTGTGTTGGCCTGGTCTCCACGGAGGACACCAAGGGTCAGCAGAGCGTGCGGGAGGGAAGGCAGCCTGCAGTGCTTCTGCGGGGGGTTCTCCCCAGCATGGTGCTCTGCTGAGTTGACTCTTCTCTGAGTTTGGTTGCCAGAGGAGCAGACAGCAAAGTAATGAGTTCTGGAGGGATTGTATAATGACAGGAAGAAATAGGAACCTGGAGATTTTCTGGACTAAAACACGCTTTTGGTTCCTGATTCAGTGTGTTCCATTACAGAATTGATGAGTTGTGTCTATTCTGGGACTTCATTGAAATAAACGTTCAGCCTAAATGTTAAGGGCTTTGGTTTATTTGGCTGGAGGACTCGAGCCGGGATGACAGCCTCTCAGATCACTCTGAGGGACTGCTCCCAAGAGGTAGTGGAGGAGCTAGGATAAATAGAATCTTTACAACAAAGATCAGGTAATTGGAACAATAAAATATTGCTTGTTATCTAAAGAAAACCAGATATCTCAAGTTCAAGTATTTAGTGGCTTTCTATGTATGGTGGGAAGCAAACATTTGGGTCATTGAATTCATTCCTTTGGCAAGCACCTGGCTATCTAGGGCCAGTATCCTGTCCTTTCTTGCACTGAGTCTGCTCAGAGGGCACCACTGTGAGTGGCTGAGAGGCCGGGCTGTAGGCATGAACTCGCTGGGGGTTGGCAGCAGCCGCTGATGATTTGGATTCAGCATTCTTTGTTTACTGACATGGTTGCAGTATTTTCATGCACATTGTAGTATTTTCATTCACAGTGTTCCCCCTTGGTCCTAAATTCGACCAATATTTTGAGAGACATTTCATGACCAATTTTGTCCCACGGTGCTAGGATGGCTCATTCCTAGTTCAGGTGAAGAATCTTCTGAGTTGCCATTCAAGGTGTTAGTTTTTTTTATCAGGCCCTGTTGATACTAAAAGTTCTCTGGATCACCTGTCTTACTACTCTATTATGATCCAGGAAGTGTTTACCCATCTTTGCTCATTCCCATACCTAGAATCACACTATTATATTTATTTTATTCAGGGTTATAAATTTTATCTGTTTCTTCAAGATGTTTAGCCATCATCCATCTTGTGGGCCTAGTTACACATTGGGAAATGTAACAGACAACAATTTTATAAAATAGACAGGATATAAGTAATACAGCTAGTAACGTTAATAAAGTCACGAGTAAGAATTTAATAGTCGAGAAGTTGTATTTTTGGGTTAAAATTTTGCTTGTGTTTCTGAGTTTGATCCTATGAGAAAGTTCATATTTATGGTCAGGGTCAGAGCAGGTATTAATTGGCCAGTTGAAATCTCCCACCTTGTAAGATCAACAGTGGCCTAAACAGAACTATAAATTCTTTTTAGAATAACGTTTCTGAGGGCTATCTAGTTAGAGCCTTGTATTAGGGAAACCCACCAAGGTAACACAGAAGTACTAGACATAGGTAATTTATCATAAACTTAACAATTGGAGTAGTTCATAATCAAAGGTTGGAGAAATTATCAAAGTAATTGGTATACAGTCCTGGTCCGGTGTCTTGGGTCAGCAGTCTAGCTCAGATGTCGTCTTCTTCTCATCCTGGTATGGAAGCTTTTTCTCCATTTGGGCATTGTTTTAAGGTGAGCAGCGCTCTATAGGCCAGTGCACTGCAGGGGCTGTTTCAGATAGGAAATGAATCCGAGACTCCGTTTCCTTCAGCTTTGGTGTGTATGGTCTAGTTAAGAGTATCTGAAAAAGGGTCTTTCCATTCAGGTTGGAGACAGTTCTTTAAGTCATGCCTGTTGCAGTATGTATAATCCCCTGGCTGCAGGTCATGGGGCATTGGAATTTTACCCAAGGATAGATTACTGAGCTTCAGAATCAAACCTAGAGTATTCTTTTCATAATTCAATTAAACTGTACAGCAGTGTGACATAACAGCAAGGAATGATCTGGGAAGTGTCTTAGTAAATATGGACCTCAATTAACAAAACTAGAATTTAATATCGACTAAAATATAATTTTTTTCTCTCTAAAGTTACCCTCAGTTTTCTCAAATATAGCCAAATCAAGATTAATTTCTTTACAAATTAAATCTGATTATTTGATCATATAGGCTTTTTAAATTGACTGTGTTGGAAGTTTTAATACGGAGTCTCAGGGTAGAATGTTAATAAGGTTTTCTAAGGCCAAGAAAGCCACGTCAAGGCTTTTCATGGATTTTTGCCTTACAGATTTAGGTAAATTCTTTTCTCTTTAAAATCCTTAAAATACCTTTATACTCCTATATCTCTTAGGAGATGATCTCCCTAATTTGTCTGATAGAGCCACTGGGGACCTAAGTATTTTTAGTCTTTTGAGGGATCAGATAGAGAGAAAAGATAACTGTTCCAAGTCTGTATACATAGTTATAATTTATCAAATTGCTGTGAACCATAACTAGCTTAAGGAGAAGAGATTCTTTATGTCTGGGAAACAGGTTAAAAGGCAGTAGTATTTCAAACAATATCAAAAATTATAACCATATTCAGCTGGTTAATCAGTCCCATGTAACTAATTCTTTTAATGAGAGTTTTCATTAGAACTTTAAAATGTCTTACCCAGTTTAGTTCAGTGCTGTAGTTTGAAATTTATTAGAAATCAGTAAATCTCCTTGAAGAGAAAGCATTTTGCAAAACCATCAGAAGAAAACAATTAACTGTCTATAAATGACAAAAGATTTAAAAGCATGGTTAAACACCGTTACACTATAATCAATAAAGAAACCTGTTCACTATACCCATAATTATCACTGGTAACATTTCAGATAAACCAGAATTTTAGGGAGTCCATATAATTTCTACAATACCTATATTAATAATATTTCTCATTCAATATAACCTTAGAAGTTTTATGATTCATTTGACAATTCCATGTTATTTAAAATGCCAAATGAAACTTTATAGTTAAAAATCTCTCTTTGGGATGTTTCAGGGGCCTTCTGTAGCATCCCAAACTTAACTGGAGATTAAAAGAATTTTAATTAATTAAATTAATTTTTATTTAATTAATTAGAATTTTATATTTGGGGAGCTTTGTGAAAGATTTCAGAACACTTGATCAGATAAACATATAGATCACTGTAAAGTAGTACTAATTCATTAACAAGAAAATACGTCAAAAGTAAAGGCAGAACAGATCAGCTAAGTGGTATAAGAAGTTTTACAATCTGTTACTGAAGGTGGATTAATATTTTAAGAAAATTTTTTCCTCTTAACAGAGAGAAAACCAAATCTAATCTTGTTCCAGCTAACTTCTAAGATTCATTTACGTTGCCCAATTTGATTCTAAACTTAGCCAATTCTGACCACGTACAAAACTTTCCTCAGGGTTCCTTTTCCACAAGCCTTCCACAGCTTTCTATACTTATATTAGTGTGTCCCTTATTTTGTCTTCCATTCAGAGGTAACCAGCTTCAGGAGAAAGTCACTATTTTTCATTAACAAAGTATTATTCCATTCTTACATCTTCCTTTACGCATTTATATTACTTTCCTAGGATACTGAGATCATTCCCTTACTAATAGAGACTATTTCTGTGTGACACCAACCATTTATTAATATTTCTAAACACCTTTAGTTTCACTGTAAGAGGAAGTTAAATGTTAAGTAATTCATATTTCAATCTTATTTTATCTGAAAATGGCATAGATATTTAATAAAATCTTGTCATTTAACTTAATTTAGCACAACTCTAGAATTTAAAGATATCAAACATTTAGAGATTATTTTAAGCATACATTTTAAAAATATATTTTAAATATTTACCCAAAGCTCTCATCTCATTTGCATTTAATTTACTTAAAATTTTACCACAGCACATTACTGTTATTTTTTTTTGACAAATCTGCAACAGATATAACAGGATCTTATTTGACTTTCATTAAACCTAGGTACAGTAAAGGTATTATAGTTAAGATGGATGATTTTAAAGATGTCTACATTTATTAGAACATACTTAAACTAAACAATATCAAATATTACCTTAATATTGAATATTTTCCAATTCACATGACACTGAAAGTCAATTTGTTAAGTTTTTATTTTAAAAATACTTAATTTTTAAGCTCTTATATTTTTACATCAATTAAGCAGAGCTCTTTGACTTCGAAATTTTTTTTTTTAGCAGTAGAAATATCTCACTTCTATAATCTGTATGCAGGCTTATAAACAGACAAAAGCTAGAGATCTCATAGCTTCACTTTAAAACTTACTTATATTTATAATAATAGTTGGAGTAAGCTGAATTTGCTTGCTCAAATCACTAAGGCTTACTATTTATGAAACAGATAATTAAGATTTCCTCACAAAGTCTGAAGGACCCGTCAGAGTTCTGAGTTCTAAAATGCCAAAAATTTCATGGCCTCAAGTTTTATTTCGTTGAGCTAATTAGGCTCAGTCCTAGGTCACTGTTTGTTGTATTTATATTTCTGATCTGCAAGACAAAGACACTCTCTTCCAGGTCCCCAGATAAATGCTCTGTCACCCAGACCCAATTTTATCTCCTTAATTGGCATTTTTGTATCAGTGAGAAGAGCTGTAAACAAAGAATTCCATGTTTTAAAACTAAGGTTTTCTTTATTTTGTCTTCCAAAGCTTGCATAAGACATTTATTAAGGTCTCTTTTCCTTGAGTTATAAGTTAAACCCAGGGTAAACCTATTTTTTTTTTTTAGCTACTCAAATTACTTTTTAGATTTACGTTATATTGGACGTCTCAAGTAACTATATTGGTTTCCTTTAATTTGTTCAATTAATATTTTCAGAGGGATAGACATGTGCCCAGCCTTATAATACCAAGAAGGGGAAGCGTTTTTCCACTGAAACATATCTATCCCACAACATAAGCAAAAGGTTTATATAAAGACCATCTAAATATACCAATTTCACAAACTTTTATCTCAATTTTATTAAATCTTATACCTTTAATTTTTATATTTATTAAGTTTAATCAATAATTCTTATTTCTAGAAGGAGTGACAGAAACCTTTTTTTTTGTGGGTGTACATTGTATATAATTTTATAGAAGTCTCTAGGATGCCCAAGTTTCAGCCAAAGAGCTTAGGCCCTTCTCGATTTTTAATTTCATTAATTGGTCTGTTGTCCCAATCCTTGATCAAGTATTTCAGTCTACATATAAATATATGTTAAACTGTGGTAAATAAAACGGACTTGTTTGAACTTTAATGTTGGGGGGGAGTAGGTGAACTCTTTGGCCCTTTTTTTTTAACTTTACGTAGTGTAGTATCAAAACCCTGTATGTAAATCCAAAAATGTCCATTTTATTTATCTCATTCAAAATAACCATATAAAAATATTTATCCTTTTGGGATAAGCCACTTATCTGTTTTTTTGACATTTTTACAATCCTTTTTCCAGTTATTCAACCTAATTAACATTAATTATACTAAGTTTTTATTAGCATCTCTAGAAACATTTATCAGAAAGGAAAAACAAAAATGTAGCTTTTCAAACCAGTTATATTTTTATATCTGAGTTCTTAGGTTAACCATTAGATATATTTTTCTGCATTTAAACTTTATTTTAATAGGTACCAATAAAACAGCCGTTTATAATGAGATCTCTTTAAACTTTCACCAATTAAAAAGTTTTTCCAAATTAAAAAATCCATCATATGGCCATCAATTTATATATATATAATATATATATATATATATATATATATATATATATATATATATATATATATATATATAGTGATTTTAAACCAATAAGATGAAGAGGCCCTTCCACATGAGAGTCGGGGTGTTGCCTAAATAAAATTCAAAGGTTTACTCTCCAAAAGCTTAAAGCCTTCGTGGTCCAGGCTGATGCAACAAAGTTTAAGATGGCAAAATATCTGAAAATTGGTACAATCAAAGAATTGCTTAGAATCCCAATTTATTTGCGTGGCCACCGTATGTACACAATACTTGAACTTTTGTATGGCAGAGTCCAAGGTTTCCTTTAAAAACTAAACTAAACATATATATACTTACATGCACACACTTAAAACATCCAGAGAAAGATAAAACGTTTACATTTCAAGGACACAGGAAGAGAAATCCAAGTTCCCACTAAAGGGGATTTTGTTTTTACAAGTTCAGAATGCCAAAAAATGTTTTTATCAGGCCTGGTTATTTCCAGAGTGAGTTTTTTTTTTTTCTTATTCCCGATTAATGTTGTAAGTTTTGTATGTACATAAATCTGGCTGGGGTTTTACTTGGAGACTGGCAATCTGTCATTTCTTTTTCTTTTCTTTTCTGTTCTTTATTTTTTTTTTGAAAGTTCTATTCCCCATTGTAAGGTCGGGTTCTCAGAATAAATTTGCTAGTAAGATTTCCCACAGGGACAACTCTGTGGCATGAAGTCTTTGTGTCTACCACTCCTGGAAGATTCCCTGTCACCCGAGAATGCTGTTACCAGCCAGGAGGATGGTCCAAAATTTGGAGTTGAAAGTTTCCTCATAAGAGTTTTACTTTTATCCTGAAAAATTCAATGGAGGTAACCAAATTGAGGAAAACATTAGACCAGCCTCTTACCTAACCACTCAGTCCTGAACCCAGTGTCTTTCAACTTGGACCCACTCGGGATGTCTCCACTGGGTGGGTAATTCACCTCAGTTTCTTTCAACTGGAGGGCCACGTACCTGGATACACCGCCAGATAAAACTTAGGATCATCAACCAATATGTGAGATCTGAGAACCAGGAGAGACTCAGCCAAATTCATCTGGACCCCCCGAGGAGGCGGATGAGCACAAAGGGCCACTGCTGGTACCAAGGCTCTGGTTACTTGGAGAGTTCAGGTGGAGAGAAATCTGCTGTGGTGCTTCATGGTGTCCAAAACTGTTGACTGAAATAAACGTGCAGCCTAAAAGTTAAGAGTTATGTTTCATTTGGCGGGAGGACTCGAGCCAGGATGACCGTCTCTCAGAACTCTCTGAGGGACTGCTCCCAAGAGGTTGAGGAAGAGCTAGGATATATAGGAGCTTTACAACAAAGACCAGGTTGTTGGAACAATAAAAGATTACTTGTTATCTAAAGAAAGCCAGGTATCTCAAGTTCAAGAATTTAGTGATTTTGTATGAATGGGAGGAAGCAAATATTAGGACTCACTGAATTCATTTTTTAGACAAGCACCTAGCTATCTCGGGCCAGTAGCCCGTCCTTTCTTATTCTGAGTCTGCTCAGAGGGCACCATTGTGAGTTGCTGCAGTGGCTGGGCTGCAGGCCTGTCCTCGCCGGGGAGTGGCGGAAGCCTTTAATGACTTGGTATCAGTATTCTTTGTTTACTGACATGGTTGCAGTATTCTCATTCACATTGTAGTTTTTCGTTCACAGACCGAATATGGATCATCTGCAAACTTGGAAAGCAACCGAGATGGAATTACTGCAGATACCTTCTGCTTTAATAAGCCGTGTGCAAACATAAACACGGAGGAAGCATACACTTGGATTTGGAGGTGTAGGAAAGGGATCCTGCACATTGCAGGAGAACGCAATGCAGAATTCCTTAAGTCCAACTTTCTTTACTGTAGTGGTTTCTGAGAACAGTTTATGGTAATTAAACAACATTGACAAACGGTGGCACACATTGCTTTTAAGGGATGGCCGGCTGCAAACTTTTATATTGGACAGGTGGAATTCATAGGCAAGTGGTCAGGTGGATGGGAGAGAGATGGAGCCAAGGCCTGGGCCCAGATTCCGGTTTAAATTGCCATTTCTTCACCATAGGGCCTTGGAATAGAATGCATACTCTCAACCTGTTGGTGAATCTGTGAAATGGGCATGATAATATTCATTTCTTCCTGGGATTGTTGTAAGATCTAAAGAGTATTATAGCACACATGAAGCATTTAACACCCTGGCACTTAGCAGTGTTCACTGTGTGGGGCCGCCCCGCTTAGCGTGCGTCAGAGCCGTAAAGGCAGCATTTGTCTGTTGAGGATGCACTTGTAGCCCCTTGGCTAGGTTGTGAATTTGTTGATTTCCTTTAATACTTGTAACTCTGTGTGACATGGGCAGTTATTTTCATGGACAGATGAGGAATCTCAGGGTAAAGAAGACTGTGTAATTTGCCCAAGGTCAGACCATAATTTTGGGTGCAGGGGCCTCAGTTCAGCATGGGCCCCTGGGCCTTCTGCTCTCTCCGTTCAGCACCAGAGCCAGATATGGAGTTGGCTGTTTCCCTGCCCAGAATATCCGGCAGGACCCAAGACACACCTGGCCCTGTGCTGCTTGAGCAAAAACTCCGGAGGAGAGGGAGTTACAAAAGGGATAAACATAAAAACAGACGACAGCAAACTGTGATCAGCTCTGAGAAGGAAAGGAACACGTCTCGCCGTGCAGAGCTGGGAGCTTTCCCGTCTGGGCTGCTCTGGGGGTGTTCATCTCAGCTAAACAAGTTCTGCTGTTGCAGCAAGGCAGGAAGGCAGGGCGCATGTGGGCAGGTAGACAGGGCCTCATTGATCGTACTCATTCCCCATTAAGCGGCAGCTTTCACGGGCACTTACCTAGTAAACATTGGCCATAATCTTCACGCAATTTGCTTGGTAGTTTTATTGACCCCAGCTTTGAGATGAGGTCATTGAAGCTGGGGAGTTTGTCGCATGCCCGTGATTACCTTGCAAATACCCCCACTGGTCTTTCAACCTAGACTGGTGTGGCTGTCATGTCCCATCCCTGTGAATGGCATCGTGTAGCTTCTCCCAAGTGGCCCAAGTGACTGACATTGATATGCTTAATTCGTAGGAAATGGTATGTGGCAATAAGAGAAAAAGATAGTAAGAAATTGTTTGGAAAACAAGAAAAAAACCTATTCTTCCCCAGCTGGGGGAGCGTAACCTGTATCACCCACCCTAATCACTGCCTGTCACCTCCTCCCTGAGGATTCTGTGTTCAGAAGCCACTCTGAGCCTTGGGAGAACATTTTTCCTCATGACACTTTTGACTAGGACCCGCGACATCTCTGTCCCTGGTTAACACTCTCTTCAAAGCCGTTTAAATTTTTTGCAGGTTCCTCCACTCTGATGTAAGAATACCCTGTATAACTTCTTGATGCAGCTCCTTAATGAAGATCTTGTGATGGAAACCTAGCCAAAACTGGGATGTATGCACATAGTGACTGCAACTTCAGCACATTGTGAGTTCATAATCAGAGGGGTGGGTGACTCAGGAAAGGCTTTTTTAAGGTAACAAGGGGAAAGTGAAAGGACGCTTGCTGTGTGAGAAAGAAACATCTCGGTCACAGCCAGCAAGACACCTGTGTTCATGATGGGGTGTGGCGAGTGCAGAGTTCTCACAAAGAAAGAAGTGATGTGATGGGAGGGAGGACAGTTGGGTAATTTATTGGGGAGGAAAAAAGTGGGCTGAACATTTCCTGGTTGAACAAGAGGATTGTGACATGACGTGCTTGTATTTTGGAGAGAAGGGTTTTGTGGGGACAGGCCTAGGAGTACGCTGTATGGCTGGGGAGTCAGCACAACAGAGAAACACAGAGAACCGGGCAGACCCCAAGGCCCAAGCTGGGGGAGAGGCTGCCCGCAAATTGGAACCCTGGAAGCTGGTTCTGTCCCTTAGCTGGGGCCTCAGACGTCACTTCACAGCCCAGTCCTGTTGATACAAGAATAAAAAACGTTGGGCATGAGAAGGGCTGTGTCCCAGGCTTTCGTTGAGCCCCTGGGATGTGCCCCACCAGATTTTGTTCTTTGACTTCATGCAGTAAAGAATTCAAGAGCAAGCCAGTGTTGAGTAAAGGTATATATATTCAGACAGATACATTGAAATGCAAGAGAAACGTCACGAGGTGTGGGGGTTTCATGCACAGATTAGAAGTAGGTACACACCCCACAGACAGAAGGTCTGTCTTCTCCAAAGAGGGACAGAGAGTGGTGACCGCGAGGTGGCGCTGTGTTGCTTGTTTTCTTGGGCTTGGTGGTTTCATATGCTAATAAGTAGAAGGACCAGCCTTAGGGCAAGGGGCTAGGATTCCCAGGGAGTTGGCCATTTCCCACCCTTTGACCTTTTGTGGCTATCATTGGGACTGCCATGGTGCCTGGGGCATGTTATTCACCAGGTTACTATTACAATGGATGTTTACTGAATCTCAAGATCTGCTAGAAGTTAAATCTCTTCATCCTGAGCCTCAAGGCCTATTGGGGGTTGAATCCTTCACCATTTTGATGTCAATTGCTGCGGCCTTCCTTGAATGGCTGTGCTCTTCCCCCTTCCATCCTGTATCACTGTGATGACACAAAGACAGCAAAGGCCGGGCCCTAACCGTGCTCCTGCATTTAACGGCAGGAGGTGTGGTGTGGGCTTATGATGACTCTGAGTGGTGAGAAGGATGTTTCAGATTTTCCCACGTGAGACATGGCGACTTACCAGCAGCCTCCCCAGATTTATCTCACGGGCATTATCGCTTGTGTTGTTATGGAAACAAAAGGCCAGCCAAGAAATAAGAATCACACAGAGGGTTGGAGTACTGAGATTTATTACGCTGGCGGGCTCAGAGGGGTTTCTTTTCCAAAGCTCTGAGCACCTCCAAGACGTGCACATGAGGTTTTATAGGGTTAATTACAAGTATGGGGCTAATACCCAATAAGGCTCAAACAACAAAAAGCAAGGAATCAGTACACTGAAGCTTATCAATTTGGAACAGATCACGTTACTGACAACTGTTGACCTTGGATTTTCGGGTTAGCTTATTAGCCCAGTAAACTGACACTAAACTTCAGATTTACCAGGTAGCCCAGCAAAACTTAGATCAGGAAACCGACACTTATCACACTTTGATTTGTGACTTAGCTTGTTAGGCCAGCTGTGGTTTTCCTTCAGTGTCACTTATCTTTTGAATTTTTCTTTTTTTCTTTTTTTTAATATTTAATCCAAATTTAATATCAGGGTTCTTTGGGAAAGAAATTTCTCTTTTTCTTTTCTTTGGTGATCTTTTAGGGGGGCAGTTAATTAGATGTATTTACCTGTTAGTGGAAGCCCTGGGGCTTCAACCCAGGACCCCGTGCACGCTAAGCACACGCTCTACCACCCGCCCCATCATCTTTTCTTTTTGGTTTCGCTGCCAAGAATCCTACAGCTGAATTTCTAGTCAGCCTTAACACTTGCCCTGACTTCATGGAATCCATTTTTATGAGTTTACTTCCCCCTGGTTTCATTTAAGTATTGAATCTCCATTTTCTCTTCACTCTCCGTTTTGCCTTTTGTTGTTATGGTTGTTAAGCTGTGTTTAACAGAATTGTTTAAATTCTCTTTTAGCAAGAGGCTGAATGTAAATAAATATGTAAGCAAACAGCACAATTAAATGCTTTTATACATTCTGAGCTGTTTAGTAGTAACTTAAAAACCGAATTGAATATTAAAGTGATAGCATTTTAAAAATATTTTTTAATTTTTCATAAAAATATAGCTGATTTAAAATATGATATTAGTTTCAGGTGTACAATAGATGCTCCATTTATAGTTACTGTAAAACATTGTCTGTATTCCCTGTGTTGTAAGATACATCCCTCTAGCGTGTTTACATTACATGTTGCAGTTTGTATAAGAAAGTTGGGTAACGCAGAGTCTGGAACGTGGCTGTGTATGACTCAGGTTCACGCTCACCCTGCCTGTCAGAGCTCAGGCCTTCACTCCTTTCTGCAGGGGAGCGAGTGGAGGCAGCTCTCATCAGCGCTGTCACCACCCTCTGAGTGGCAGTGACAGCAGTGACTGTGTGTGGACGTGCAAATTGTTTTTCCAAGAGCTTTATATGCGTTTCTGCATTTAATAATTAAAGCCCTCCTGTGAGGAAGCGTTTTAAGTTTTTAATGCATAATACATTTTATTTTGATATTGATAGATTTCAAACCTCTGGAAAATTTACAGGAGTAGTACAATAAACGCTTAGATACAGTTCACTTTAAAGGGCACTATTTGGCTTTCTGTGTCTGGCTTATTTTAGCATAAAGTTTCAAGGTTCATCCATAATTGTAGCCTGAATCAGTACTTTATTCTTTTTGCTTGATAATATCCTTTTCCTTTGTTTTCGTTTTTGGTCTATTTAAAAATATTTTCATTGAAGTCTTGTTAGTTTATAATTTTGTGTTAGTTTCTTGTGTACAGCACAACACTTCAGCTAATTAGGAACCTACCTGTATTCATTTTCATCCTCTTTTTAAACATAAGTTACTATAAGATATTAAATATATTCTCCTGTGCTATACAGTATAAACTTGCTGTTTATTCTTTACATACTCAGTATCTGCAAATCTTGAACTCCCAGTTTATTCCTTCCCACACCCTCTCCCCACTGGTAACCATAGTTTGGTTTCTATGTCTCTGTGTCTGTTTCTGTTCTGTAGATAAGTTTATTTTTTTGTTTCTTTCTATTTTTTTTTTTTTTAGAGTCCACATGTGAGCAATCTCATATGGTATTTTCCTTTCTCTTTCTGGCTTACTTCACTTAGAATGACATTCTCCAGGTCCATTGATGTTGCTGCCAATGTCATTATTTTATTATTATTTTATGGCTGAATAGTAGTCTATTGGACAAATATGCTACAACCTCTTTATCCAGTCATCTCTCAGTGGACATTTCGGTTGCTTCCATGTCTTGATATTGTAAATAGTGCTGCTGTGTACATTGGGGTGTAGGTGTCTTTTTCAATTAGGGTTCCTTCTGGATATATGCCCAGGAGTGGGATTGCTGGGTCATCTGGGAGGTCAATTTTATGTCTTTAGAGGAACATCTATACACTTTTCCACAATGGCTCCACCAAACTTTATCCCCACCACAGTGCAGGTGTGTTCCCAATTCTCCGCAGACTTTCCAGTATTTATTGTCAGTGAACTTCTGAATGATGGCTATTCTGACTGGTGAGAGGTGATACTTGATTGCAGTTTTGATTTGCATTTCTCTGATAATGATAATGAATATTTTTTTATGTGGCTACTGGCCATTTGTACGTCTTCATTGGAGAAATGTTTCTTTAGGACTTCTGCCAATTTTTGAATTGAATTGTTTGTTTTTCTTTCTTATTAAGTGTAAAAGCTGTTTACATATTCTGGGAATTAAGCCCCTAGCAGTTTCATTTATTGTAAATATTTTCTCCCATTCCATAGGTTGGTTGTCTTTTTGTTTTGCTTACTGTTTCCATAGCTGTGCAAAAGCTTGTAAGTTTAATTAGATCCCTCTTGTATATTTTTGGTTGTTTTTCTATTGCTTGAGTAGACTGCTCTAGGAAAACATTGCTGAGATGTATGTCAGATGTTTTGCCTATGGTTGCTTCTAAGAGGTTTATAGTGTCTTGTCTACATGTTTAAGTCTTTAACACATTTTGTATTCATTTTTGTATATTCTGTGAGGGAGTAGTCTAGCTTCAATGATTTACATGCAGCTGTTAAGTTTTCCCTACACCATTTGCTGAAGAGGCTGTCTTTACTCCATTGTATGTTCTCACCTCCTTTGTCAAAGTTTCAATGACCAAAAGTTTGTGGGCCTATTCTTGGTAAATGTGTTTATCCGTTCATTGATGGATGGATATTGTTAGTAACTTTTGGCTACCCTGAATGATACTGCTATGAATATTGATGTGAAATTTTTTATGAGAATATGTTTTCATTCTGTTGGCTGTACATTTGCCCCGCCATATCTGTAGTTTCCACTACATGAATCCAGATGGTTGATTGTAAAGGGACTCGAACATCCTTGGATTATGGTATCCAGGGTGTGGGGTTCCTGAAACCAACCCCCCAAGGATATTGAGAGATGACTCTATATGTAGGAGTGGAATTGCTGAGACATATAACTCTAAGCTTTTGAGGAAATACCAGACTTCTCCAAAGAAGCTGCAACATTGTTCCTTTCCCCTGGCCGCATATGAGGTTTCTCTGCCTCCTGAACGACATTTGTTATTGTCCATGTTTTGGTTATAACCATCCTAGTGGGTGTAAAATGAGATCTCATTTTGTTTTTGACTTCCCTAGTGATGCTGAGCATCTTTTCATATGATTATTGGCCATTTGTATATCTATTTAAATTCGTGGTAAATTTAAAAATTGGGTGTATTTTTTTGTATTGTTCAGTTGTAAGCATTCGTTATATATCCTGGATACTACTCTCTTATTAGATACATGCTTTGCAAAATTTTTCTTCTTTTCTGCACATTGTCCTTTAACTATATTTTTTTAAACATTAAAACAATTTCTTTACAAGGGAGGTAGTTTGATGTAAAGATTTATTTTATTTTTTTGCAAAGCACGCACTCTCTGACTTGAGATACCCTTTTCCCCTGTCATTTCACTTTCTTGATGATGTCCTTTGTAAGAAAAAGGTTTTAGTTTTGATGAAGTCCAGTTTATCTGCTTTTTCCTTCTATCACTTGTGCTCTTGGTTTTGTATCTAGGAAACCAAAGCCTATCCTAGGCCCACAAAGATTTATACTGTGTCTTCTTTTAGAAAGTTTATAGGTTTAATTTTTACATTTCTGTCTGTGATCTATTTTCAATTAATTTTATTTGTTATATAAAATATGGGTGTTCAGATTCCAGATTGATTCTTTTGCCTGCAGATACCCAGCTGTCCCTGAACCATTAGTTGAATAGACTATTCTTTCAATGGAGTGTTTTTGGCCCCCTAGTGGAAAAGTGTCTGTAAATGTAAGTTTTTCCCCGTGGGTTTTTATTGTGTCTCTTAGACTTATTTATCCAAACTTATGCCAGTATCATACTGACTTAGTACTATAGCATTTTAGTACACTTTAAAGTGAGTCCTCCAACTTTACTCTTCTTTTTCAAGGTTGTTTTTGCTGTCCTGGGCCCCTTGCACGTCCATGTGAATTTTGGGATCAGTTTTTCAATTTTGCATAGAAGTCAGCTGGAATTTTGATAGGGATTCCACTGAATATATAGTTCACTTTGAGGATTCTTAACATTTTTAATAATATTGTCAATCATTCCATGAAAATGGGATGTCTTCCATATATGTAGATCTTTTAAAATTTATTCTGGTGATACTTCAAAAAGTTCAATGTACAAATCTTGTAAATTTTTGTTAAATGTATCTCTCACTTTATTTTTAATGCTGTTGTAAATGGAAAGGCTGAATTTCTTATGGGTGGGACTATGTATCAATCTTCTTATTTGTAGAATTCCTTCACAACAAATACCCTTGGTATATATTTGCTACATAAATCTATCCACAACTATTCCCCGCCCCGTGTTATAAGAAACCAAGACCCAAGGTAAGCTACTTGAAAACACCTATGTGGAAGTGAGAAATGAGACCCTTGGGTGGGTCTTTGTGCAGATGATACTGAGAGCTTATTCTGAATGGCTTCTTCTTAATTACTTTTAAACAACCCTTTCAGTGTATTTAGTCAGATACATTAAGATTATGCCCTTTTGATGTGCGGAGTAGCTAAGACTATAATTTTCAAATAAATTCTAGTGAGAGTGTTGTACTTGAAACCTAATTTGCATCAATCTTTGAAGATTTATGTTTCAGGAGCTTTGACTAAAGAACAACTGTCTTTATTCTATAATGAGAACTAAATGCTCAAGCAACATGTAAGAGTTTGAGCAAACTGCCCCCGCCCCGTAGTGCTGGGTGGCTGCAGCTGTAACTGGAGTCAGCACTTACCTCTCCCAGTATGCTTGTGCTGATCTGCTCAAAGTGGTTCGTCCAACAGTTTGTCAGTAGTCTGTTGGACAAAGTCATAAAACATTGATTGAAGGTTGCTAGAATGCAATATATTCTTATTAATATTAAGTAAGCACATATTGAATGCTTACTGTATGATGGAATTGTCCCTCAGCCTCACATGAATATTATTTCTCTTGAAACCTCACATATTTCCTTGTTATTCTCACTTTACAGATAAGGAGACTGAGAATTAGGTCTTCTCTCTTTGGGGGGAGCTCATTATTAATGATGGGCAGTTGTAAGGAAAAAGATATTGATTCATCATGAGAAAACATTTTTGTGAGAGTCAGCAATGAAGAAGATGAACACTGAAGAAGGTGATCATTGTTCGAGTGAGACAAGCCCTGGGTTGTGCGGAGTCAGCATCCCTGTCCTAGACACGGCACGTGTAGAGCTGCGTGGTGGGTGAGGCGGCGCGGCCGTGCAGGGAAAGCGGATGCTGGGGCCTTAGGCTGTGCTCAGGCCTGGTTGGGCTTTCTCCTAAGGGGAGTGAACCATCATTGACAGATTTTAAGTAGGAGAGTGGGGTGCTCTCATAGTTCATATTTGTCTTCTAGAATGTTTGGAAACATTTAGAAGGCTTGGCAGGAGATGATGTGATGAGTCAGAGTAGGGTGGCTGCGAGGTGTAGCAGTGTCCAATTTTCAAGTGGTTTTCAGGCCCAGGCTTGTGGCTTAGTAGCCGTGTCAGTTTGAATGACGCACGCAAGGAAGTGAAACAATTTATCTAATCAGTTGAAGCAGTGATGTACCCAATTCCCAGGACTATTGTGGAGATCCAGTGAGATACACTGTGCAGTGTGCAGCGTGGTCTCCAGCAGAGGGTCAGTGCTGAGTGAGTGCCAGTGAGTATCTGGTAGGTCAGTTGAGGGTAGTGGGACTCGGTGTCTGAGGATATCTGGTCCCTGAAGGAGGGGTCCATTCACATCTGTGAGTGATGGGCCTGAGTTGGGAGACGCAGGGAGACCTTACCCTCCGACCAGGGGCCCTGGTAAGGACGGCTATGGGAGGAACACCGTGAAGTCAGCTCTTTGCATGTGGAGTTGGAGCTGCCTTTGAGACAACTAACTGCAGTGTCACGAGCTTAAAGAGGAGATCTGGGCCCAGGTTGTGCATTTTCCTAAAATCTCAACTCCTAAGGACGCCGAAGTATTGATCACTGAACGTGAAGTCATACTTTAAAGGACAAACGAATAGTAGTATTATCTCTGTCATCAAAGCTCACGTCTATTTATTCATCACTCACTTTGCTAATTGGGTACTTACAGAGCTCACTTCACCGTCCTCCCGTGGGCTCAGGCTCCACAGAAAAGAGCTGGTGAGACTCCCTCTTTTCTAGAATAAGACACATTTAGCTTGTAGACTTCTGTACCTCGCCAGACTTAGGAAATTAGTTTGTTGGTTTAATTGTATTTTCTGTTGGCCATGTCCTGACAGGAGAGAAATTTTACCTCATGGTCATGTTTCAATTAGCTGTTACTGAGAATTGCTGATCTGATACATAGTGTATGTATTACATTAACTTTGTAGAGTAGTTATCATTTTTCTGTCTTTGCCCTTTAATTTTGTTTGCCCCTTCAGTGTTCTATTCTTTTTGGGGCCTTATTTTTTTTTAATTAAAAAATGTCTGTTAGCAGTTAAGAAAAAAAAGCACAGAAAAAATGCACATGAGAACTAAATTTAGAAAATGTCTAGTGTGTTTTCTGTCTCGGCAATGGAGGGTACTAGAAACTCCTGAAAACCTTCATTACACAAGTTCCTTAAAATGCTGATTGAGAAATAAAACCTTCCTTCCTCATCTTTCAAGCTGCACAACTCATTGTCAAGAAAGTGAGGGAAAATTCTCAGAAGCCAAGACAAACGAGAAAGCAGGGTTTCTGAGAGATACGTGAGCGTTAGAAGCCGTGGTGTGCTGGTTGGCTCCTGAACTGATTTTCAGTTGCCTTGACAGGAGGGAGGGATGTGAGCCCCAGACCTCTCACACTAGGAGTTGGATGGGTGATCATATAATGGGCCAAGCCCATCCTGAGAATCTTGCTTTACTAAAGGGTGAAATAGGAAAAAAAAATTCCTCAAAACAAGAAAGTAAGAAAAGTCAATTTTGTTGGAAGAGGGGAAAAATAACAAATCCAAAGTAAGGATATAGTTTAAAGCTGTTCTGGCATGAGAGTGACCACAAACTCCTGGCAGAAAAGCACAGCTACTCCTTGATTGATAAGTTGTATTTTGAATGAATCAGTGAACAGCTATTCCGAAAAAGGCCTCCAGAGTCTTGTGGATCAAGATACTGGACAGCAAACACCTCTCTTCCAAGGTCTCATTCAAATAACCAGAAAGGTTTTAAAGGAAACTAACAATAATCTGAGTTGTATTTATTGACATTACTATATGCTAAGAATTCAGAGGTGACTATGGAGTTGTCTCCTATTTTATGGACCTTATTTTCTCTTTGGGGAGAAAAATGACATAGTTGGGTATCTTGGTGGAGGGAGGTGTTAGTCTGTTGCAATTAGCCAGGAGAGGAGATTAAGAAAACAGTGAAAGATCGGTGAACTTTTTAGCTGAGGACAGTCTTGTTCACTTGGCTTTTAATTGCAGGCTCAATGAGCTGTCACTGGAGGGAATAGATCTTACGGAGGATGGACTTAGCTCAGGCCTCTTTTGAATGGACAAGTGAACCTGGAAAAAGACAGTCAAATCTGTGCAGACATTAAAGTTCACTTGAACGTGCTGCATCCCTGAGCCAAAGATAGGACAAATATGCAGCAATTCTTGAGGACAGAAGAGTGGTTTTTAAGGTTCTCCAAGAATGAATCCCATGGAACCGAGATGGCCAGTTGTCAAACTGAGACTTTGTTCTTTGGACGGTGTACCCAGCAAGGGTATTGGCCTTTTATATGTTTCCATTTGTCTTTAATACATGTCTGTTGATGAGGACATGGGCACAAATGTTTGACACCTTGTCGAGGCGATTTTGGATACCTGCCTAGAAGCACGGGCACAGTTGTGGCTGCTTCATACATCTTGCAGCCCATCCCTTTCCCCGGCTCCGTGATCACGGCAGAGTGGTTCCTTGTTGACCTGTCCGTTTCCTCTGTGACATCATAACCCATGAAAAGACCGGAGCATATTAACTTGGCTTTGTTAAAGTCAAAGAAACAGATCAAATATGGAGTCAGATTTGTTCTTTCCTATTTCAGTAGTACCATGGAGATGGCAGTTTGGGCAGCTTTTTGTAGTGTCCTGGAGGTTTTCTCTCTCAGCTTCTGGGTGCCTCTATTGAAAACCCTTCATTGCTGTCTGGCCTGCTGGTAATGTACACTGCCTGTTTTGCCCTGAAGATGTGTTCTGTTTATAAACTCATCTCTACTCCTTGGAAAACAACTCAAGAAAAACTCAGTTGGTTTTCCACCAGCCATGGGCAGGGGTGAGGTAAACCGTGTTATTATTTCATAAAATAATAGTAATAATAGTAATAGTCATAGTAGTAGTACTTGTAGTAATAGTAATAATAATAATAATAATAATAATAATAATAATAATAATAATATTAATAGAAGTCTTAAAACAGGACAGAGCACATTGGAGAGAGTCAAAAAATGCTTTCTGGCTTAAATCAAAAGTGATGACTAATGATTCCATGGCTGCTGTATTTGCTAAGCTAATTACTCCTTTGCTCCATTACACATTTCTTTTATCTGAAAAAGAAATACAAGGAAATGGTTTAAAAAAAACTCAGAGAACAAAAATACACAAGTGAAAGATGTTTTCCCTCATCCTCTGTTCTTTCAGCCCTCTCTGGAGATGCCTCTGTTTACTATCCTTTGGGTGCTTTTCCAGATATGCTTTGCACATTCCCACCTATGTATGTAAATTCCTTTAAAATTTTAGTTATTTTTAACTTAAAGGGGTTTAAATCCTCAAGTGGCATCTGGCCGGGTAATATAACAGAACAAATCTGACTCCATATTAGATTTGTTCCTTTGAATTTAACCCTATGCTCTGTCACCTAGGCTTCATCTTGCTTGTAAAACAATGTTGCCTAGAGCCTGAAATAAACAGGAGACCCTATTCTGAAGGCTCTGACCTTTAAGGATATTTAACACTTTTTCATTCATTAAAAGATAGCAAATTGCAGAATAGAAAATAACGTTTCTTTTGTTGGAGGTTTACAGGGATCTGACCCACGCAGATAGCTGCAAGAAGAAAGGATTCTAACAAGAAGGAATTCCTACACTAAGAAGTTTGCACTAACCAAGCACATAGGAAAGGAGCCTGAATTGTGACTTGGGGAGATGGTTTTCCAGGACATTAGTTTGCCATCTAGGTCTACAGAAACTTGCTATTCCATGCCCCAACATCTGGTCTCCCAACTTATTGGCCTGTCCTGCACTGAGGAGAATTAATTTCGACTTGGTAACACTCCTATCTACCTAGAAAGCTGGGCACTGGAGCTGAGTGTTATGGAAACAGGCCAGCCAAGACAAAAGCACCAATCGGAGTGTTGGAGTACTCAGAATTATTATGCCGGTGGGCTCAGAGGGGCTTCGGCTCCGAAGTTTTGAGTACCTCCAAGACGTGCACATGAGGTTTTAAAGGCTTAGTTACAAGTAAGGGGGCATTAGCCAATAAGGCTCAAAGAACAAAAAGCAAGGAATAAGTACACTGGAGCTTATCAATTTGTAACAGATCACATTACTGACACTTGTTGAGCTTGGAATTACGAGTTAGGTTGTTAGGCCAATAAACTGACACTAAACTTCAGATTTACGAGATAGCCCAGCATAATTTAGATCAGTAAACTGACACTTATCACACTTAGATTTGTGACTTAGCTTGTTAGCCCAGCTGGACTTTTCCTTCACATGAGGACAGCTCTCCCACACCCAGGGAACTACTGTGAGCCCTTGATGTTTCCACTAGGGTGGGGTATGGTTTACCCAGGAGGGATGGGGACTATGCACCAACACTCAGGCAGTCTGCTCTGTCTGGGGCTCTGATCTTGTACCATCCCGCTCCCCGCCAGCCCAACACCTGGGACAGTGGAGCTAAGGCAGAGATCCTGCCTGCCTGTTTCCCAGCGTGTAAAAGGGGAATATGTGCTCTTCCCAAGGTAGTTCTGAGCGACAACACCTGCGGGTGCTTGGTTCTCAGAGCAACAGAAAACCCAGCTCCGCGTGGGGGCAACGGGTGTGATCTCCCTAGGGTTTCTGCAGAAGCATCGGACGGAGGGTTGGATCACGGTGGTAAAATTGAGCTGCGGGGCTTGAAGGGTAACAGAAGGGTACAGAGGCAGGTCTGCCGCCTAGGGGTGCCCCAGAGGTAAAGCTTTTTTTCTCCAACTCCTCTAAGACCCTCCCTTCTCCAGATCCCTTCCTTCTCTCTGCTCATCCTGTCCATCTGTATCCCTCCAATTTTCCCGTCCTCTCCACCCGCTCCCATCTTCTCCCTCCCTCGCTGTCCCACCTTCTCTCACAGAACCCAGAGAGGATCGCTGGCCCTCCTGCGCATGCGCAGTCAGTGCCAAGTGGTCCGCTGGTTGGGAGCTCCATATCCGAGCCGGGGATCGGGCCCAAAGGCTTCTCAACTACGTCGCCCGGTAGGCCTTTGGTTCCTGCCTGGGGTCGGGGCCTCTGACTGTGGAAGTGCAAGGTGGGGGGCTCCTGGGAAAGGGGTCAGGCGGCTGCGGGAGGGCGGTCCGCCTGTCACAGACCCCAAGGGCGCTAGTCAGCCCGTGTTCAGATGAATTGCTCAGGCCAGACCCCTCTGCCAGCGCCACCTGCCCCGGCGTCCCGGCCACAGTGTCCAGGGCCTGGTGTGCACCTGCCATCTCTCACCCAGCCGGGATCCCCTCAGTCCGCGGCTGGCGTCCCCTTCCCCTCTCCCTCCCGCTAGTCCTCTCCTCCCGGGCTTCCTCTTCTCGTCCAGCGGCCCGTCCCCGCCCCTGGGCGGGCTGTGTCCCGGGCGGGCGGGGTCTGCGGACCCGGACGGGGGCGGGCGCTTGGGACTGTGGCTGGGGCTGTCCTCCGAGCGAGGCTGCAGCCCGCGTCCCCCTCCCCGCTTTCCCTGCCCCGCGACCCCGGGGCTGCCCTGCTCTCCCTTTCCCGCTCCCTGAGGACCAGCTCTGTGGCGTGGGCGCTGCTACCTGGGCTGAAAGCCTCCGGCTCTAACGCCCAGCTTCTCCTGGTGGAGTCGGGAAAAGGGAGCGTCACTGCTAAGCAAGGTTCTGTCTCCCCCCTCCATGTTTCTGCCTCAGGTAAGTACCTTGAACACTTTCAGGTGTTATGATGGCGGTGCTTGTTGATGTCACGTGTTTTTATAGTGAGAGGGATTGCAGTGGTGAAAGCAGGGCTTGGTTCTGTTAAAAATGTGCTGAAGGCATGAGGCTGTGACATCCTCCTTCCTTCCCTCTCCCAGGGTGAAAGGAGTGATCCTCGATTTTCAAAAGATAGTTACAGTCCCTAACTAGCCCAGCCCAGCTATTGTGCGTTAACAGGAACAGCACCACCAGAGGCCTTGGAGACCCAGGGATATTGCAGTCCTAAAGTGCTCCTGGCAGAGTTTGGCTTGTTTAGGTTTTTTGTTTTTCTTAAATTGTGGGACAGACTAGTGTATAAACTGAAAAATAATTGTCAAGAAATAATTTTCATAGGACAGTTTTATTGTGATATAGTTCACACACCATGAATTCCATCCATTTAAATGGTACAATTCAGCAGCTTTTTGCATATTCACAGTGGTGCATGCATTATTATTCCAGAACGTTTTCATCACTTCAGAAAGAGCAGTGGAAATGAATGACCTATCCACCCCTCCCAAGTGGTGGTTCTAAAGAAATTTCTTGGCTATTCCTGACCATAAATTAACTTGTTATATTCCAAGAAAAATCTGGTAGGAATTCTAACCAGAATTGAAATGAATCTGTCTATCAAAACAGGAAGAATTTATACCTTTATGGCATAAACTTCTTCTACCCATGAATATATCTGGGACCCTATCTTTTCATCTGACCAGAGCCTGGCCCATGTGAAGTCCTCACTACTTTTTGCGCTTGTGAATGATGAGATTCTATACATCATTAGTTGCAACTGTAGCCTTTCACAGAAGAGAAAAGTAACCTCAGTGAAGCAAGTGACTCTCTGATGGTCAGAAAGAGTGACAGCCAGTGCTGGAGTGATCCAGTGGACTTGGTGTTTGCAGCTAGATTTCTCGACCACCTACAGTTAAGGGGATTAGAGAGTTCTTTTATTTTTTCTTAATGGCATTGCATTTATTTTTACTTATTTTTTAAAATTATTTTTTATTTAAGTGTATTCAATTTACAATGTTAGTTTCAAGTGTACAGCAGAGATTCAGTTATAAACATATGCATATGTATATATATATGTTTTAGATTGTTTTTAGTATAAATCACTACAAGAAATTGAATATAGTTCCCTGTGTTATGTAGCAGGTCCTTGTCATTTATTTTATATTTACTAATTTGTATCTGTTAATCCCCCCTTTCCTGCCTGCTAAACACAGTTTGCTTTCTATGTCCATGAGTCCATTACTAGGAGCACCGTTTTTCCTAGTAATATATGCTCTTTTGCTGCTTTCAGTTTCAGTAATTCCATCTTATCTGTGGGCGCTTTTCTTCTGGTGGCCTTAATGTGGTTTGCACACGTGGTAATAGAGATCTGTATTTGGGAGAACCCCAGGCCTCGTGTAGTCCCTGGTACAGAGTGCCCACTGAATTGATGCTTGAACTGGGAAAAAAGCACAGTAAATGTTGGAATTTCCACTATGGTTGAGAATTCTATAACCTCTTTTGACAAACTTAATATTGGCTGCACCCATTCTGGGTAATTTGGTGGAAATTCATGTTATGGTGGTGAAGAGACGGGGCCTTGTATGCTTCTTCTCTTTCTGTTTTCTAACACTCATTCTCCTGGGCCTTCCAGATCCTCCCCTAGAAGTGCCAGGTCTGGCTTGGTGCTGCGCTGAGGCAATATTTGTTAATAAGGCCCTTTCCTCATCTCTTCTGAGCCTCCGGTTCTTTCTCTGCACAATGAGGGCTTAGACTAGATAACTACTTTTCAGTTTCTTTTAAAGCCATGTTTCCTTTGAGAAACAGAAAATGCAAATCTCTCCTCTCAAACCAACCCTTTAGATTTTGAAAAGTCCTCCAAGGAGTGACATAGCTCTTTGTGGAAAATGAATGTGATTGTGATTCCAGGTGACACAGAAAAGACTCTTCAGAGATTGATTGCAGGGAGAGGGCAGAAAAGGGGCAGTATGTCACACTTTCTAGTGTGAGCACTGGAGCAGGGGCTTGGATTTAAATACGGTGTCTGACGTGGCCTCTCTCTAATCTTGTAGAATGTGATAAACTACTCTACCTCAGTTTCTTGATGTGTCAAGTTGGGGTGATAATATTTTAAGGCTTTTGTGAAACATTATGCAGATAAGCCATTTGTGTATGGGTAGAAACAAGACCTGCTAGGGATTCAGGGATTTGTTTAAAAAACAAAATCTTGTCCATAGCACTCTGTCTGTGTGTATTTAGTAGTTCCTGAAGGGTGAGGGTGAGTCTAAAGTCCATCGTGGGACAGGTGGCCCATGATTCTCTGTGCCCCTGAATGCCCCCTCCTCCCCAGTCCTCTTCCTCAGTCCAGGATGAAGTTCCCTAGTAGATTTACTCAGAGGTCTTGTGAAAATGGCTATTCATTTTATTGTTTCACCAAGAAGGGCTGCCATCATGATCTCTGTGGTCAGGTTTTGAAGGGCTGCCATCATGATATCTGGTAAGAATTCTATGGAATTGGGTGTTTCTATTTAATGAAAAGAAAAAAATTACAAATAGAAAATTAGAACAAGGATGGTCACATGGGCTCTTGGAAGTGGACACCATTAGAAGTTGGAGGGACTAGTGGGCTCAGTGGGAATGTTAACTGAGTGTATCTCATGGGCTGGGCATTGTCCTATTTGTACTGTGTGTTCCTTATTTGAGACAGTGAGCTCACCTAACCTCGAAAACCTCTTTAAAAAATTAGACTTTTTATTTTGAGATGTAATGTAGATTCCCATGTGGTAGTAAGAGATAATATGGAGAGAGCCTATGGACTCTTTGCCCAGTTTTCCTTAATGGTTCCATCTTGCAGTGTTGGGGTACAATTCATTACTGACTCACTAACAATTTGAGGTTTGTGTTATTGCCCTCATTTCTATCCACGATTAAATTGGGGCTTAGAGAAGCACACAGGCCTGCCCAGGTCACCCACATTGTTAGTGCAGAGTCTGGTGAACGTGGGCTTGGGATTCCCAGGAAGTATCATTATGATGGTCTTTGGCAGGGAGCAGCATTCACTTTGCTTGTTTATTCATTCATTCAAGAAACATTTATTGAGTAAATTCTGTGGGTCAGATGCTTTCTTAGGGTTATCTGATTCTTCAGCAGTACTGAGAACCAGGAAATATTTATATTTTTTAAACTGAGAAAATTAGCTCTGAGAGGCTATAACTCCCCCAAAGGAAGAATAGCTCATAAAGGGGGGATAGTACAATTGTACAGTCACCACTTTTTATGCAGGTGGTACCCTAGGCATTTTACATTTGCAAACATCCGTAATCCAGATATATTCTTGCAAGGCATGGATTTTTTTTAATTGATGTATAGTCAAGTTTACAATGTTGTGTCAATTGCAAGGTGTTTTTTGACTTTTGAATTAAAAAATACTTTTTCAGGAGGGAAATTAGGTGTATTTATTTGTTTGATTTTTTAAAATGAGGTACTGGGGTTTGAACCCAGGACCTCGTACATGCTAAGCATGTGCTCCACCAATGAACAGTACCCTCTACCCCAAGGCAAGTTTTCTTATCCATTACTATGAAGCTAAGGGGTTCAAATAAATTGAATAGGAATCCAGATCTTTTGATCCTACTGTGGTCCTTCTCTTTATATTCTGCTGAAGGGGGTTGGGGAAGCATTTCCTTTGTTCATTTCTTTATTCAGCATTTTTGAGCAGTGACTTTGCATCAGGGCCTTGCTAGGTGCTTGGAAATAGAAAATAAGAAATGACCTTTCTCTGCAGAGGCAGGAAGCCTAGACCAAAAGCTGGGTAATGTGATCCGAGCTACAGTAGCCATGTGCAGACTATGAGGACAAACTGTACCCCCGGATTTGCTTTGGCTTCCCTTGCCTTCTGTCTGGTACACACCAGGTCACCGCAACCCAGATGGGCCCATAGCACACAGCAGAGTATGTACCTCGATCTCCTCTCCTGTCTCGGCAGGGCCTGCAACATGAGCATCCCTGACTACGTGCAGTGTGCTGAGGACCACCAGACTCTTCCCGTTGTAGTCCAAACCATGGAGATCATCTCAGAGGAGAATTTCTTTTGCATCTATCAGCTACTCACCTCGGTGAGCCATATCAGCCCATGTGGCTCCCAGTGGACACTCTGTATCCACTACAGGCACCGCTATGTGCCCGAGAATGGGTGGAGCGTCTTCCAGAAACACTGCAAGGTCGTGGGCCTTGTCACCATTACCGACTGTCTCTCTGCCAAGGCCTTGGAGAAGCTCCACGTGCAGAGGAGCTGTATGGCACCTCGATAATGACTCTCAGCTCTTTGTCTTTGTACTGCATGTGGAGGAAGTCGAGCAGCCGCGCACCGACGTTGCCTTCAAATTTAGAGGACTGCAGGGTGGTGGAGAAGAGGATCGAGGACTTCACTGAGTCACTCTTCATCTTGCTCAATTCCAAGTGGCTGGATGGTGGCCCCAAGAATTCTGGGGACAAGATCCCCCTCCCCTGCATCCCGTTTGAGAAGGAGGACTTCATGGGACTGGACACAGACAGCAGGTAAGTTTACCTGGAGGCCAGTCCACCCTGGCTTTGTGCCGGATTGCTTCCCTACATCCAGAAAGGGATCAGCAAGGAAGAAGTCTGTCTTGTAGCCAAGGGGGGATGGAGATGCAGCCCGCCGGTTTCCAGACATTTCAAAGTGAATCCGCCTTTGTTTCAGAGAGATCCTTTTAGGGTTAGTGTGGACACTTACTCCCGCTTTACAGCCATGACCATGGTGGGACCCCTGGGGTTGCTGTCCAATAAAGTAGCCAAAGCCACTGATGCTAGGAGCACTGGGGAGGAGGCTGGACTGAGCTGAGATGTGCTCTAGGTCAAATGCACATCAGACACTGAGGCTTGTCTAGTAAAAGTATATAAACTATCTCTTTACTTCCTATATTGATTACATGTCAAAATGATAGTATTTTACATACAGTAGATTAAGTAAGATCTGTTCTTAAAATCAGTTTCTAGTATTTGTTTTTTGTTTGTTGGTTTGTTTCTTTGTTTACCATTTTAAACGTGGCAAATGGGAAACGTTATTTACATGGCTCTCATTTCATTTCTGTTGGGCAGCCTGTCCTGGGACAGTCTCATCCCTTTGCTTATAGATGAGATGCTGAACCCCGAGAGGCGGAACGAGGAGCTGGTTGAGCTGGGGCTGGAGCCGGTGTCTCCTGCCTCCCAGGCCCAGCACCTATTCTGCTCAGGCCCTCTCTTCTTGCCCGACAGCCTCCATGCCAAGTTAGGACATCAGAAACACCGCCGGGGACTTCCGAATGAACTCCTTATGCAGGGAAAGGCGTATCACGGTGTATGGGACAGAGCAGGGAAATGTTCATTCTCACTTTTTCCCTGTGATTAAGTCAACGGCCCCACATTGCCTCGGAAGTACAGACGAGCTCTTCTGGGCTGCCTACCCCCCCAACTTCAGCTCTGTTTCCCGGTGTATCTGTTGTGCTGTCCCTCAGGCAGAAGAGGGTGAGATGCCTTTTCCGAGACGTGGAAACCTTTGCTGGGGAGAGTGAGGGAAGCTGTGTTCCCCCGGCCTACGGCCTCTGTCCTTGAGTCTGGAGAGGGCTCATGGTGGTCCCACAGGTGACGGTCGGAGAACCTGGCACATGTTTCTGGGCCCGCTGTGAAGGAAGTGCTCTGTGACTCTTGAACTTAGCTAAGATCAGATCCTACTCTCTGGTTGTTGGTAAGTTGGAGGAGAAGATGCTAGAGAATTGATAAAAAGAATGTCTAGACCAGCCCTGTGAGTGAGAAGCACAGGGGACACGAGTCCCACCTGCGAGAGATAATGTAGCGGGCTCTGGATGAATTTTCTTTTCCTCCCAGACATACCTCTATGACTTAAGGAAGGGGAGAGGCATGCTGTAGCCATGATCTGTACTTGTCCTCTCAGGGCCCTGTGATCTACATGCCCGCACTCCCCATCTGCTTCTTAAGATGAGCTGGCATGTATAGGAGCCTGGGCACTGCTGAGGGCATAGCTGCCAGCACCGTGCTACACCAAGTCTGGCTCCGTTCACCTCTCCTGTCAACACCTGCTGAGGCCCCAGGCATTAGTCAAGGTAGGTGCATCAGTGCAACATAAGCAGGGACCACTTCTCCCCCTGGACAGACTGGTGAGTGAGCAGTGGAAGCCTGGAGCCCTGCCCCAGCCCCCACGCCAGTGCCTCCTCTTTTGTCATAGGAGGCACTGGTGATATTTTTGCTCAACAAATGCTTGTCTCTGAGTCTGCAGCCCCACCAGAGAATGCCAGCTTGTTTTTGTCTTTTGAAGTCTGCCCTTGGGACTTGGCGGAGTATCCGGATGTGTAATTAGCCCACAGTGGTTGACACTGTCCCCATTGTTTACCCAGAACCTCGTGTACCAGGCATGGCTCCCAGTATCGAAACACAGCAGCGCATTAAACCTCCCTCCTTTTGGGTCTGTCTGTTCTGGTACCATAAGGGCTCAGCCAGCTTCTGAACGTCAGTGAGATAACGCGGCCAGTGAGCTCGGGTCAAGCACATTCTCCTCCAGTCACTTTTACCCCATTGTTGCTTTTAGTATTCCACAGTCATTAATTATTTAAACAATTCTTTGGTACAGGAGCAGAGCCTAATTCTCTCCTGCTACTCTTGGTGGAAGTGAGTAAAACGGTCCAGACTGAAATGCGACCACAATTTGTAGCTCAAAAGCTGCCTTGAAGCTTGTAGGTGGAATTTTGGTTAGGGGCGCTGACCACGTTGGGGTCCCCCGGCAGCGCCGCTCCCCTTAGGTCCCTGCTTTCCCTGGAGCAGGGGGTGAGGGTGGGTCTCACCATCCCCTCGTCCCTGGCCTCACACACTCACGTAAATTCTTGTACATGCTGTCAAAATCATTTTTGTTCTTGTGTGTTTCTAATTTTCTCTTGTTCCTCTTTTCCTTTTTCTTTATTCCTTTTTCATTTGTACTGCCCAGTGAGCATGTTGTTGCATCTGAAAATGTGGGCTGTGCACATCCTGCATTGGAAATAGCCAGATTGCCCTCCATACTGTCTCCATCGCTTTAAAAAGCAAAATCTTAATATCTGTCTTGATCCATGTATTATCCTAGTCATTTTGTATTTTCTAATGTTTTGGAATATTTGCTTTGTTAGCACATTACCCACTGGTGTTAGATACCTGTTAAAATCCTTGCTTTGAGGGACCTGTTTGGTCCTCCTTTTATTTGGTGACAAATGCGCCCTTATTAAATTTGTTTGATTGTTTTGAAGAAGTAAGATGCGACTTGATTTAGTCGGCTGCTCAGGGATTCTTTTCATGGAGTATTTAAACTTGTAAGCTCAAACTCTGCAGCATTTTGCTCGATTCCTGCTTTTACACAAACGTGCTCGGCACGCGGTTCCTGGCTGTCGCTGTGTGACGTGCGTGACGGCGCTTCCTGGCCAGCGGTCACTGGTGAGGAAGTGGCCGGCTCGGGGGTGACAGCTGCAGGGGACGCTGTTGGAGGAAGCGGTCACCGTTTGGTTCTTTAATTTTTTTTTTTTTGCATTCAACTTCCCCGTGCCATTTACTTTACTTTGCCTTCATAAAGGGGCAGAATTGGGTCTAAAATCCATGACACTATTTGTTCCCTTTACGAGGCTGGTTTTTCTGGGTATCAGGACAACATGACCTTCTCCTAAGTAGCTGGCTCACCTGGATCTGTTGGACACAGGGACAGCTAAAAGGGCCGTAGCTTCCTCTCTGCTCCAGCCAGTGGGCATTCAGAGCTGGGTCTGTGGTTTTCCTCAGCAGCCGTGCAGACCTCCCTGCCCCGGCCTTTACTTTTAACCCATGTTGGCAGTAAAGAGTTGAATCCGTTTCTGTTGCAGCTGACATCCACCACTGACAGCCGTGTCGTTAGTTTGTGGTAGTCAGTCTCCAACACCCCAGACAACCGTGAAGGAAGATGATTTGGCCGACCTAGGACCCTGGATTCTCACCCTCACCATGGTTCATCTCACCCGGTGGAAGGGTGTGGCCACCACCATCATGCTGACCATGAGGCCTTGTTTCTCCTTTCATGCTCTGGTCCAAATGTGGACACTTCATTTTTCACTGAATCTGTCTCGCTTGAGACAGGCCAGAATATCTGAATGAGTCCATCACATTCTGGGTGGGGAACAGAACAGAAGTAAGTGTCGCAAGTAGATGGAGTCTAGGCTGTCCGGGTTGGCAAATGCAGGCTGGGATCTGTGATGGCTGGGCTGTACACTGGACACAGGTCTTTCCCGTGGCTCCCGAGAGCCCAGGAGTTGGAGTGATAACAGCCTTGCGTGGGTTCCCCCATCCTCATCTGCTCACTGGCAAGTGTGTCTGCTAATTAGGAGCTCCCCCAGACCTCGGGCCCTTCAAAGCTCAGACCACGGGAAAATCTTGAGTCCCTTCTCCTGGGCCTCCTGTGTGAGAATCCAGTGCCTTCTGAGGTGACCAGCGGCAGGAGATGCCTCCCCCTCCAGGGAGCACCCTACGGCAGACTGTTAGTGAACCATGCTGTGAGCTTGTGTGTTTCCGGCCATGGTCCCTGCAAAACCACACTTGAGATCAGCTTATTGGCGAAAATAAAAGGACTGATTCCAGGGCAGGGCCGGGGGGAGGGAACAGTGGAAATTGAATGTGAGCTGAGACAACTAGGTGGGTGCTGAGCCTGTTACTAAAATGGGGAGTCTGGGAGGTACCTGCCAGGAATCGAATTCCAGAGTAAATGGTGGACATGAGGCATTTTTAAGATGCCATTTTTCATCCAAGTTAGGACTTCAAAGAGGCACTCGGCTCTATGAGACTGGGGCTCAGGTGAAGGAGCTGGACTAGAGATACAAGTTGGGAGTCGTCATTCTTAGCTGGTGTTCACAGCCTTGCATGTGAATTAGATCATCTCGAGAGCTGCAGACTGAGGCTGAGGGAGGGGAGGGCTGTGCCTCGGTTGGAGGTAAGCCCAGACCACGCAGCTTTGGTGTGTCAGCCAGCGGCGTTTATCAATTTCAGAGCAATCCCATTTATCCTTAAGGGGCCTGGGGGTCAGCAGGGCCAGCCAGAAAGAAATCCAAAGGGAGAGTCTTGGCCACGTGTGCGTCTTAGGAAGGTGCAGAGGCTGCAGGATACGGAAGGCTAGAATCCTCAGAAGCTGGAGTTGGAGTGGGGAGAAGGTATTCACAGTCACCTGTGAGGGAGGGAGGGAGGCCTAGGGAGTCCCCACCCTACCGGACTCGCTTTCCCATGAACAGGAGGCAGTCAGACAGAGGATCTGAGGTAAGAAGGATGGGCACTGGGAGGGGAGCCAACCTGGAGAATGGTGCTTGGAAAGTTCTGGAATAGTCTCCCTGAAAAATAGAGTTAAAAATACCCAGACTCTTAAGAATATTGTTAGTGACTTGGGAGGAGGCAGTTGTTTTTCTGGCCTCCTAAGTGTAAGTCATGTATCCAGGGATACACAGAAGATACGGGCAGTCTGTTCCGGGGACTTGATCCTTACCAGGGGGATCAGTGCAAGTTTAAAGGGGCAGAAGGGCAGCGGAGCGAAACTAGCCAGGCCCCGTGTCAGGTAGCAGTCGGCCGCCCTACTTGCGTGTTTCATTCACATCCATGACTCCCAGGTGGGCGCTGACAGCCCCCTTTTGGGGATTGGGAAGCCTTCTCAGAGGGGTTAAGGAATTGGTTTGTTTAGCGGTTGATAAATGCTGTAGCAGGATTCAAGCAGAGCCTTGTCAGACTTCAAGGGCATGTTCTCTCTACTGTTTCCAGTACTTCCCTGTTATACCTGGAATGGTGAAGTGGGTCAGATTTGGAGCCTTTCAGAAAAAGTATGATTTAAGTGCCTCAGGACTGTTTCACAAAGCTCAGCGTTCTTTTATGGTTCTGAAGCATGCAGTGCTTTTCGCCCCACAGAGGTAACGTCTAACTCCATTGTCGATGATGTGGTTGCAAATGATATACAGGTGTAAAACCACACTTCGCAGCTTCTAAAGGGAAACTCTCCAATTCTCCCTTGGTCGGCTTTCTTCCACGGGGTGTAACTGTGCTGCAGCATAGGCCTGAGCTTCCGTATGGAGTGAGGATTTAATATCCGAAGTTAGCATAAAATGGTCAGATGAAGAAAACCGACATTGACAATTTATTTTTGGGTTTCATTAGTCAAGATATACTATCAGTTAATGGCCCATATAGCAAATGAAATTCAGTATAGGACATTGCATTTCTTCCTTTCTATTCAGAGTTCTCTTACCGAATAAGGTTGCCTGCTTTGGAACATCAGTTTCACCACACGGCACCTATCAGTGTGTTGGTGTGATTGCATTTACAGAGTGAATGTAATCTGGGCTTCCTCAGCCCCAAACACTTCAGTGCAGAATCACGGGCTGTAGACGTCTGTTAGTCACGCAAATACTTCTAAAATTATATGATGCCAGAAAAGAAAGAAGACAGAGAGAGAGAGATTGCCTTTATCAAAGTTCCTTTCAGTTCTAACTGCAAACTGTTGTTGAGCAGCTCTTGTTTCCTTTGGATATGAATATATACATTTCTTTGCATGTAACCTAGGTTTTGGACTAGAACACCAAGTTCTTGCTGTCCCCAAGCCACAAAAATAGTAGCCAAATTGCACACGTGTGAAATAGTTTATACTTTTTTCTGAGAAAGTATCCTTGAATTTGGGACTTGGACTGTGATTTCTGCTTTTTGCTTCCCTCAACCGTCTTGTAATCTCTCACTCCTTCCCACGTGGTTCCCAAGTGTTCGTGGTCTCAAAGGAGCGGGCAAACACCCAGTTGGTCACCATGTACTGCTGCTATAGATAGAGACCAGACAAGACCTAAAGGACATTATCGGAGAGGAATTCCTGGAAGAAATGGGCTCTACATTCAGTTGTGAGGACAGAGTAAGAGTCAGCCAGGAGAAGGAGTCAAGAATGTGTCTCAGATCGCAGGTGCAGCCCGGGCAGAAGCCTGGAGGCTTTTGGCATGGGCACCCGGGGAGAGTGCCCTGTGCAGTCCAGGGTGGAGGGAGCCCCTGCTGGGGAGGACACTGGAGAGAGTCCGGGATGTAGTGCTTTGGAAGAAGTTGAGTTTTACTAGAACTGACACAGTAGGCAGTGAAGGGTGTCAACAGAAGTGACCCTCAGGAAAGGTACTTCTGGTTTTGCTTCTGATATTCTACAGACCGAAGGATCGGGACGGGCGAGAGCAGGTATGTCTGTCCCTTTGAGACCCAACCGGTCATTCATTTATACATTACACGTGCACTTCTGTGAGTCTAGGGGAGAGAGCGTGTAGCCACTTTAGTAAGCAAAATGTATTTGATTCTTGAGAGCTTAGCATTGTCAGAAGTTGACTTAGCCTAGAATGTTCTAGGAAGAGAGGAACAAATTGTGGAGGTTGGAGGGAGGGAAGGCTTCCTTGGGAAACAGTCAAAATGAGACTGGAGCAAGTGGGAAGTAGGAGCAGGTCAGGGGCCCCTGTGGTCACTGGGGACCTGTGTACTTAGGTGAGGATGGGCGAGCAGGGTCTGGGGTGGGGCTAGAACTCTAACAGGGAGCCTCTAAAGGGTTTGAAGTGGGGGTTGATGTAATCAAATTTGTGATTTGGGAAGGCTGCCGTGGCTCTCTGTGTTTGTATAGCGGGGAAGAGGGGGTGGGTGCCACCAACTGGGGGATCATTAGAAGACCATTCACAGGCTGGGATATGGGCATCGGGGCTACTTGGGGATGGCAGGGGCAGTGTGGATGCCGGCTTTCCTTATTGGGGGACTTGTTAGCGGGCCGACCTAGAGGCATTTTGTGGCTGGAAGAAAACTGATGGAGGCCGCCAGGTGGATTTTCCTCTTCTCTCCTTCCCTGCCTAGTGTGATGATCTTAGCTCAGCCAACATTTGGAACAAAAGAGCTAATTTCCAGGGTTGCCCAGGACTTTGTAGAGCTCCTTCGAGTGAGATCTGATCGGATTTAGGTTTGTGTTCAGATCTGGATGTTCACTTAGCTAGAAACGTCCTGTCATTTCGATTTCCATAGGGGTTTTTTACTTCATAAAGATTGCTTTCTTGGTGAGAGGAAATTTAATACAGCTGTTGTCTTTTTCAAAAAAATCATATCATTTAAGAACTTTAATATTCAAAAGAATAGAAATATATAAAATATTTAAGGAAGTCTTTGGTGTAGTTTCTTTGCTTTCTGAGCTAATGTGGAGTTAGAGCCTTTGCATTACTTCATAGCACATCCTTGTCAGTATTTAAAGAGCTGATAGTGGGCGCCCCAGGCCCCACCTCTCAAAGAATCGTTAAAGTTTTCTCTGAAATAGTGAGGTCATAAAGGTCTTGTTTTCAGAAATCAAACGGTTTATAATACGCAGCATAGCCACATTTATAAAATAATAATTAGTTCAAAATTAAGAAAGTGGAGGATAATTGATTTTTTTAAAGCCTATACATAAACTTTCTTGTGCTAATGTTGCAAGTGGAAATTTTGAAAAGAAAAATCCTACTGCAATATCATCTACATGGAATACATATATGAGTTTTACGCTTGAAAAGTAACTGCGCAGTGGTTTTCAAAGTCAGGAGCATTCCAGCTCAGATACTGGCAGTGATGGTTGCTGGTTTTCAATGAAAGAGCCTAAATTTGCCTTCTTAGCTTTTTTATTTTTGTATTGAGAGGGTTGATTAGTGCTTTGCGAGCATGATTTTGGGGCAAATTGAGGGCAGATGTCGTGTAAAAACAGTGAGATATTTCCATGCATTTTATTTTCTGGACATCACCAGGGCACATGTGCGGTTTGTGCCTGCAGGCTGGAATGCTGCAGGACTCCCTAATCCATCACCATTATGTCCTGGAGCTGCTCAGGTCATTGAATGCTTTTCCGTTGCTTGGAGGAAAGGTGGTCTGATGGAGATGATCAGATGTGCAGTTAAAGTGCTATTACTTGAAATAAGAGTAACCTAGAAACATTGCTCTAACAATACAGGATGAGGGAGGAGAATTGTCTGAGCTACTTGCAGTGGGGAGTCTTCTCATGTTTCTCCCACACCGTGACTCCTGCCAATATCCGCCACAGTCCTGCACGGTAGTCCTGCCGAAGCAAGCAAGCACTTTGCTCAGAAACGCACTGAATTTCCTTGTGCCTCTGTTTGTTGGCTTTTTTTTTTAAAGCACATTTTGCCCTTTGCTTAAATGCCATCCATGCTAGTCAACTCTTACACTCAGTTTTCTGGAACTCGTCCATAAATAGCTGCTGAATGGATGAACAGAATGTAGTATCTCCATGTAGTGGAAGATTATTCACACGTAAGAGTGAATAAAAAAGAAAAAAAAAAGAGGAAAATGAAAAAGGCCACCTGTTTTTGGAAGTCCACCCTGACTGTTCAACCCACACTTTTCCCTTTGAAACCCAATCACTTATGCTCCACTCTACTCTTTTTGATAGTGCTTACCACCTTCTAATAATCTTTAACGTTTTCAAAAAAAAAAAAAGAAAGAGATGCTGATACCACTTCAAAATATACAAGCCTTGATAACAGCTTGTTAATTGAAAGGAAGCAGACACAAACGGTCAAATATTGTTGATTTCAGTGATCTGAAATGCCCAGAAAAGGCACATGCAGAGGCAGAGAGCAGGTGATGGCTGGAAGGGGCTGGTTGGAGGGGGATTAGGGAGTGACTGTTAGTGATAGGCGGATTCTTTAGGGGTGATGAAGTGTTCTGGAAATAGAAGGTGATGGGTGCTACACAACCGTGAGTTTGCAGAAGACTGCTGAGCGCTGTGTCTGGGAGTGCCTGTTGTTGGGACATCTTTATTTTGTTCTCATCCTGCAATGTGAAGAGCCATCTTCTGCTGTGGCTGTTCTACTCCTGTGAGTGGTGAGGGTCAGAGACTTTGCAGAGTCATGTTTCTTTTTTCCCCCTGGGTGAGTGTAGGCAAAAAAAGATTTAAGCCTAAGAAAGTGCTCCATCTGCAGAAATGTCTTTTTGTTTTGCATGGTGTAAAAACCTTGAGAGCTTTTAATCGTTGAGGCCAGTCTGTGGGAGGAAATAGCCCGTGAAGCCTGTTTGAGCCTGGGAAGCACCATGCATCTCTCCCAGACACGGGTGGGGATTTCACCCCCGTTCAGGCAGTGAAGGGCCCAGACCCGTGAGCAGACTTGACAATCGTGAATATTTACGTGTATCCGCTGCTTCATCTTGGACATTAATTTCAAGCTGAGTCAGTTTGTGGCGGCAGCCTCATCCTACATCAGGAATTTATACTATCTGCTCTTTGAGGTGAAGACCTGACAGACTTGATTATTTAACAGTCTGCCTTGAATTGATATCTCAGATTCCTTTGTCAAAAGCAAACAGCAGAAATACAGAATTCCTTTAATGCCAATGTGACCTGGAACGAGTTTAGTCTCTGTGCCTCAGTGGCCTTATCTGTGAGTGGGAAAGATGATAACAGTGCTTCCCTCAGAGGAGCTGGTGAGGGGAGAGTCAGAAGCACAAATGGAGGACTTACAAAAGATGCTCTTGAATGACCGAATTTAGTGCTCTCAGCCTGGTGAGGCCTGAGGGGCAGAGATGTCAGAACAGAGCAGTCCTAGCCGGAGCTCGATCCGTGATGGAAGCTGTTATGATCAGTATCACCACTGTGCGTTATCAGGTAATTTTAAGACTTGGTAATATGAATTCTTGAATAATGTTAAAGGACTAGACATCTCAGATCCAGTTTACATAGTCCTCAAGATTTCTTCTGAGAAATGGATGGTTTCTTCCCCATCTTAAATCTGAGATGAGTCTCTAAAAAATTCTGTATTCCTCCATCTTTTTGCTTTAATTTTCCATTTCCTAAAAAACCATGTTTTTAAATGGAGTTAATGGGGACTGAACTGAGTGCCTCATGCATGTTAAGCACTTACTCTCCCAAATGAGGTATAATCTCCTCCGTGATTTTTGTTAAAATTTACTTTCTTAGTTTACAGAGGTAAGAGGCCTCTAATTCTTTTTCTGGAGACTTGTCCATGAACCTGTAAATCTATAATTAATGGACAAAATTTGGTTTATTAAAAAATCATTAGAATATTCTGCAATTCATCCAAAAAGAAATGCTCATTGACTTAAAATGTTTCTCCTTTAAGGGGATTTCTCCTGTTTGGTCTAGCTTAATTTGTTAACAGCCATCCTCATCATCATAATGACCAAACTCACTGTGAGTGGACACCTACCTAAGGCTAAAATGTTTTCCTCATGTTTTAATTCATAGCAGGTGTTTGATTGTAGGTATCAGTGTCTCCTTTTTTGCAGCTGAGGGATTGAGAGATGGAGCAGCTTGTCCCAATTACACGCAGCAGGCTGTGGCTAGCTCGGTGCTGGAACCCAGGCTGCACAGAATGCATTCTTAATTGCTCCTCTTATCAGCCTCCCGTTAAGTGGTTACCCGAACACCTGTGACTCCATAAACGGCCGAGTTTAGTGACCTCAGACTGATGAGGCCTTGAAAGGAGAGACACCATTGAGAAGTTGAGACAGAGTGGCAGAAATTAAAATTGTTCATTTTCACAAATTTTTAATTCTCAGGTAATTACATAAAAAGTTATTTTTTTATTTTAGTGCTCTGTAAGCACTAAAAACAAAACATTAAAAATAATTATAGTGCAAAAGAGAAGTGAGCTCTTAAAGTCCAACCACTGCTAATGATGTTGCTTGTTTTTCTCTTGTGGCCCTTTTTGACAGAAACACTTACAAAGACTGAATTGGTTTTATGTAGTTTTAATATGGAAGAAAAGATTGTCAGTGAATATTGTAAGAAAAGTCTTTACTCTTTTCTTTCCTGTTGATGAATATGTACTTTATTTTCATGGCTTATGTACATTTCCTCATTTGTGAAATTTGAGTAATATCGTTTAATTTGTCTGACTGTGAGAGGTAGATGCCTTGTATACAAAGAACCCAAGAGGTGCTTAATAAAAGTGTGCTGTCACAATGACAGATATTTTAGAAGGATCAACTCTGAATACTAAAGAGTGTCGCTTATTTCTGATACATATTCAATATGTATTTGTATGATATATTTGAATATGGTTTAAAGTAACAAGGATTCATTTTTTTTTTTGGTGTAGTATGAAGTTTTAATGAAATCTGTATCATTCTAGTGAGACAGGGACTAGTTAAATTGCCTTAATCAGATGACCTTGAAGATTATTTACACAGAATATGTATTGTTACAAATCAGAATTTATGTTGCCGTGTAACCATCCACTCAGACATTTAAATTCGTGGGATTCTGACCAGATCCGTTAAGTTTAGTAAAATCCATATTGATCATTTTCAGGGAATAAACTCCTCTATTTTGTGATTAAAGAAAATTTTGATTTTTTTCTACATTCTTAACAGGTTTAAAATATCAAAACATTGATTTGACATGTCACTTTTTTAATAGAGAGAATAAAGCTCATGCTGTTTTATTATGTAAATAAATGTTTTTGTATGGCAACAAAATTGTATGATATCCTGGCTCTTTTAGTATTTTGCAAGATACTTAGATAACCTACTGTTGGAAAAATACAAACGTGAATTTTATGAATATAGGCCTAGTACAGATCTGTTGGTTTTTGCTACAGTGCAAGACATGAGGCATAGGAGAACTTTGCTGCTGATTGCCAGGAGGACAGATCCCATGTCTCAGTTTCCCCTCCTGTAAAATGAAGTGGCTGAACTGGATTCTTTCCTCTTCTAAGATGAGTTTCCATGAGCCTATATCTTCTGTTTATATTCAGGAGTATTAGCAATATCAGATTAAATACTGAATATCCCTCCTTTCCCCCGAATCAAAGTGCAGCATGTGCTATATAAGTTTTATTTATCTGATTCTCGTTACTGATCCTACAGGCAATTTTTGTGTTGCATCTTTCCTGGTAACCTGGAAGGTCATTTTACCCATAGGTGGCACTGTTGCACCTACTTACAGTCTTAACTTTCCTGTTTGTAAAAGGAGGCTTAAACAACGTTATTTTATTTTGATTACTTTACTTAATGCTTCAGAATAGCCCAATGTCCATTATGTCTGTCTAACTGGAAAAGTTATTCTGCTTATATCTTAGATTTATTCTGTCATCTCACTGTGAACATTTCAGACTTGCTGTGCAAACAATAGCAAAATCGGGCTTTTCTTCTAGTGTTAGAAACCAGTGAGCCGGGATTTTATAAAACAGCTAGAAGCGGCATCTGGAGGACCTTAAAGGTGAAAAGTGTATTGAGTTCCCTGAGTTTTGACCCCGCCGCTGTGTGTTAATTGGTGGTAGGAGATTTGGTACATATACGAAGGGGTGTAGTTTTTGATATGGTTTGCCTGCACGCGCTGCCACTGAGCCACTTGAGCCTGAGTCAGTTCGTTTTGAGTTTTTCCCTCGTCTGTGAGATGGGGACATTTGTATCTGATTTGTAGAATTGTGAGAATTAGAAATTATGTGCAGTGTTTACCACAGTGTGTATGTCAAGAGGGCTCTTAAACTTTAGCTGCTGTTTTGTGTGAAGCCATCATTTGAGAGTCTTTGGCAATTACTAAGAAACAGGAAAATAAGAAGAGATGGTTTTATGATGAAAGATATTTGAGGAGGTTCCATAGTTCCTATACCCATAATTTAGCATCAGCAGAGTCAGAACTGTTACACAGTCGCCCTAAACCAACGTTAAGCCACAGAATTATTTGTTACTTCATATATTTTGGGGTTTAAGGAGATCCAATACTTATACTTATGTTGTCTCCAGCAGCCTACTGAGAGATGACACAAAAGAGTAGACAGGCAATAAATGTCTTCTTTGTTACTGATGAAGCCACGTTCTCCATGAACTTCAAGGCTGTGGGAAAATGCGTGTCATGATACTGTGTCCCAGAAATACAGACTCACCCTGTCCCATGTAGCTCTGGGCCACAGCGAGCCTTCCCTTGAGAAGACCTGCCCTTTCATGCACAGGGCTTTCCTGACATGGAGCTGAGCATCCCGCGTGCTTCCCAATGGTGACCAACACTGGAGTGAAAGGAAGGGTTTCACATGCCCTGCTTGTCTCCCCGGACTCACACCTCACTCTGTTAGTGTAATGAGTGCTAGCTGTGGGCCAGGGGCCAGGGGTGTGAAGGGAGAAGCACCCTCCATGGCCCAGAGGAGTGGTTAGGAGACATCCACTCCCTCAGTTTAAACAGGTGGTTGGATGGAACATAAGGGTGCTCCCCAAGAGTGTGTAAAAGGAGAAATAAGGATTTCATTTGGGACTTAGGCTAGCCAGGAAACAGATAAGATGATTAGAGGGGACACTTGTAAAACAATTTGATATTAAGTTGACATTTGTTGAACACCCAAAATGTGCTACATTCTTTTCTGAGCATTTTACAGAAATGAATCCTTCAATCTTCTCAACAAGCGAGTAAGGAAGGTTTGATTGTTATCCCAGTTTTACAGTGTGGAAATTGAGGCACACAGAGGGTAATTAAGTTGGCAAAATCACAGAACTAGTAATTGGCAGAGCTGGTATTTAAACCCTGGCTGTCTGGTTTTGAGGTTCCCAGAGATGGGCTTTGGGTGTTTAGCATTATCGACATCCCTGAATCTTTATACCTCTGTGCATCAGTTAGCCTAGAAAGGACAGGGAAAGGAGTGTTACACAGGAGCTCATAGTCATTTCTTGGCCGCTGTCCACGGAGAGTGCACCGTGATTGGCGTTAATTGACTTCTGGGCAGTAGATCTGTTCGTATAATAGAAATATAGTCCATTGAATTAATCTAGAAACCCTTCCTGCTCCGTTTCTGTCCATGCTTGCCATGTGACTGCCTGCCCGTGATTGGGCCGTGGAGGAGAAAATGTACTCATGGTTGAACTCTGATATTTCAGTCTGGTTCATAGATTCACGTCTTCTGTTACATTAAAAATTTAAGTTTCTGGTTTCCTTGCATCAGTGTCTCATGAGCTTGGTTAATGTGAAACCAGTCCATGGGAGCCCAGGGATGATGACGGTATAATTTCTGAGCACGTTGAGGCACTTCTACCCGTGCAGACGTGGCTGGAGGATGTCCAGCTTCCTCACTGATTTCCCCCAACAGCATGGTCCTCTCCCACCCCTGGATGTGAGGTTGGGAGCTCTCTGAGTAGGCCAGTCAGAGGCCGAGTCCACCAATCAGAAAATGATGAAGTACCTGGAAGTGGGTTTAATAGAAGACAAGGGCTTCCAGGTTGTCAGATGGGCTGTTCGAGTCCATTTGGTGAAAAGCTGTCCACTGTCTGTGGTTGAGCTACTTCTTTGCTGTTGAAAAGTCTGGAGTAGATGAAGGGATTTTAAAAAGCAGAAAGGAGTGATTTCAGGTGGTACGTCCACACCGGTGAGAAGTGATGAATGACCGCCTTTGTGAGTCATAGACAGTCTTACAAACTTCATAAACCAGCTTTAAAAGCTCTTCCATCTGAGTGCACTTCATATGGGGTCCAGATCATCACTGGTCGCACTGTGAGGGCAAGTAACTGATAATGGCAGAAAGGACACGGAGGCATCAAAAAGGTCTCAGTCACTTTCCCTGTTTAAAGGATGCAGCACAGTGTAATATATTTTAGCTGGTTTTTCACTGAAAAGTTTTTAGTGTTTTCTGGGACTCCCCAGTGCCCCAAGGTTCCATGCAGCTGGGTGTCCCCTCAGTGCAGCTCTGTCAGCGCTTGCCCTGGGCTGACGCGGTGTCACGGGGAGCAGGACAGTCAGCGTCCCCGGCTCCTCCGAGCTCCGTCTCCTCATCCGCAGAGCCGGGTTTCTCATCCGTGTCTACTTAGTAGGGTTGCTGAGAATCACACGTGATGCTTCAGGTGTGACTTTTGGTTGTCTCTGTGATTGGCATATAGTTAATATTTGATAGAAACACTTGTTTTTTTAGTATAATTGTAGCACCTAGATTGCAGTGGTTTTTAGTCTGCATTTTTTATAACTTTATTCTTATTTTTAAATATGCACTTATTTTTATTTATTTTTTTTGGAGGTACTGGGGACTGAAGCCAGGACATTGTGCATGCTAAGCAGGTGCTCTACAACTGAGTAATACACACCCTCCTTTTCTGCACTTGAAGGTAAATATTGCTATACACAAAATAGCTCTTAAACACCATCATGGGACCTAGTCACTGTATAGACAATTGAACACGTATACTATTTCAATAGGAATAAATGTTTTTGAGACATACATTTCTGAATCTGTTAATGTGCTTAAAAACGATCATAGGTAGTGATAAACACGAATCTTTGATCCAGTACTTCTTAGAGACTGTTTTGCCATCAAGGGAAATTACATTCTACAGAGAAGGCTAATTGGGTCTCTTTGATATTTAGATGGTTTAGCAGATGATGAAGGCTTTCAAAAGCTGACAGTTTTGTATTTTAAAGTAACTACAAAGTTACCTTCTACAAGTTGTAAGTACTAAGCTTGTGAAGTGCCCAGTAATCCAGGGGGTATGTGTCTGTGTCTGTGTCTGTGTCTGTGTGAACGTTGGTGTGTGTGATTTCAGGAAGGTAGAAAGAAATTCCATATAGACTTCTGATACCTTTCTCCTCCATTTCAAGGTGTTGGCATATATTTACACTAATAAATTGATATTCAGTTGTCATTTGGCATATTGGGAATAAGACTTTCTCATACTTGTTTCAGAAGGATTAGGGAGCATGAGCTTAGGAAATGGGAGGAGATAGAGGCAGGGAGGTTCTTTAAACTTTGTGCAGAATTAGAAACAGTAACTTTTCTCTTTTCTTTTAAAGCAAACTGGCACTGAATTGTAACATACTATTACTCAGAATTGCTTTTCTGATCAGATACATGTACCTCAGTTTTTTAAATGCAACATGAATGATGAAATGTGTTTTAGCAGTTATTTTTAAAAGTAGTCTCTTTTCAAGTAAAAGGCTATAGCCTGTTCTTTCTTCTAGCGGTACAAGAAATTCTCATTGTTCTGTTGCAATGATCTATGTGCTTACTTTCTTTTTTTTTTTTTTTCTTTAAGTGCTTTTTTCATTGTGGTTTGAATGAATGTTTAAAATTTCTGGATTTTGATCTTTAGAACATGCTGATTTCTCAGAACTGTTAAAAACCTGATTGTTCACTGCTCTTTGTTTGGTGGGGCACCCTATTGATTTCTGTTGTCTGTTAAAGAGTGAAATTCTTCCTCTAGCCTGCAGATCATTAAGTGAATGGTTTGCAGTGTGCCTTTAAAATTATTTGTATGCATTGAGCATGTTTGTCCAGTGAATTTTAAATTGACTCATTGTAATGACTTTGATTTGATTCTGTGTCTTTTGCTCCTCTCCACAAGAATTTGAATTCTCTGTTGCATTTTGTATACGTGTTCTTTACAGGGGAAGAAATTTTGCATTTTTTACAGAGGTGGGTTTTCCTATCCCCTCTGAATGCCTTCTAAAATTGATACAATAAAAATCAGTTATTGCAGTGCATAAATATTTCATAAATTATTTTTTGGCATAATCAGAAACAATGACCAAGAATGATAATAAAAAATACGAAAACCTTCCTTCCTTTGAAGAATAGAAATCAGGTAGTCAGGCTCCCTCATGCTTTGTGCCTGACACACTTAATCTCATGTCATTGTGTATCATGATTCGGAGATGGTATTGTTTCAGGTTTATAGATTTTTGTTTTAACATTTGTGTTGAATTCTTTCTCCAGGCTGATGTTTCCTGTTGGGTTTGTGGAAAGAGTAGAAGGGAAAAAAATACTTTGTTTTGTTTTCAGGAGGCCTGAGTTGATGGGAAAAGAGTTGAGGGTGGGCTGAGGAAAAGAGTGACACTCCCTCTCCTCCTGGTTGAAATTGATAAACAAAGAAATCAATTAAGTATATCGATATTTGACCAAAAGAAGTTAGCGAGCCCAAACTGGCTAGAAATGCACAATGGAAATTACTGAATTCAGCTTCAGAATGAGGTGCTTTACCAAGTAGAAGCAGCTTAGAGCAATCAGAAAATCAGTAATATGATGAGATATAAATGGAATATTATATCTTTTATTGCTGAAACTTTTCTACGTTAAGTTGTGTAGAGCTAAAATTAAGTTTCAATCACCAGGAGTTAAGAGAGTGAGTGGTACTGTAGGATCGTTATTCACGGATGTGCCTAGACCCTGATAGAGTGGCTGAAGATGGCAGGAAGAGACCCACATCCAGGATTTTCATCCTAGGGTGTCCTCCATAATGGTTCCATGTGGAAGCAGATGATTGGGTTAACAAATTGTAACACACCCCAGTCGCCTCTGAATTTTAAGAAGAAAAAATATGCTTTGATACTGCTTTACAAGCAAGTTCCTGTGCATCCTCACTCCAGACGCCTTGCCTTAAAAAGCAGAGACAATGCTTTGCTTGTGTAGTTGAGGTTTTAGATAGCACTCTGCTGGTTGTAAAGCAAGGACCGAGACCCTCAGCTATAAACGCTGGGCTTGTGTGTTGTTAGATAATGTATTATCCCCAAAACAAGGACCTGGCTGGTCTGGTGGTCTGCTTTTTAATGAACATATCTAAAAATGTATCTTGTTCCCCTCACCCCATGACTTCCCTAAAGATACACTAATCCTTTGTACTCATTGTGTATTCTACAATCTCTGCCTCATCCTGTCTTTCCCGAATTTCCTCCTTACTATCTCACAACTGTTAACGAAGTTTTCCTTTGATTATACCCTATAAATATGGGAGCATTTGAGAGGCTTATGGAGATGGCTCCCTAATCCCTCTCGATTTCTTGACTTTTTCCACAGAGTCTTGAATAATCATTCCTTGTCAGTAAGACTTCTTCCAGCCAGAACCCACAGTTCCAGGTGAGAAGGATGCAGGCTTTATCTCTCCTACCGGAGGCAGAGACAGAAGAGAATTGAGATATGCTCCCCCGTGATCCCTTCCTGCCCCAGGTCTACTGCAGTTCACCTGCAGCCTTCTGGCCTCTGCTCAGAGGGCCTCTGTCCCAGGACTGACCTCAGCGTTTTCTTCCCTTGTCAATATTTCCTGTGCCTTTCAGAACTTGGTCTCTTCTCTGCAATTCAAACCTGGCAGATGTGATGGTGGTCAGCGTGCTGGTGGGCAGTCCTTTGGGGACCCCCAGGAGCCATGCTGATTCTCCTTAGTCTCTCAATCGGGGTTACAGAACAGTCGAGCACAGAAGGAAGCCCATTCTCGAGATGTCAACAGAGCATTTCATCACTTTCATTTTATTTTTCAATTTTTGGTGGAGAAATTATTTGTAGTGAACTGTTCCAGATATTTGCCGCCTGCTTTCCTCATCACCATTCCTTGTTGTCTCTGGTGCTAGTTTTATAAACCAGGTTTCTTCTCTGGTCATTTCTGGCAGCTGGGCTTGCCGAATCCTTGATCTGTATTTGAAACAGAATGCTTCCTCGTGATGTCAAGGTGATTTTCCTATTTCTGAATATTTCGTGTACACTCAGCAACTGTTTCAAGTGAAATGCTCTTGTCCAATTTCGGTTAACTCACATTTGCTGATCTCCTGCTTTCATGCTGAGAGCAGTTTCTTTTTCCTCTAATAAAAGTTAGCAATTTGCATTTACTATGGAAGATACTGGCCCAAGGTCCTTTTGTTCTTAAGAGTTTTAATACAATTCACCCATTAAAATGTACATCGGTTTTTACTCTATGCCCAGAATTGTGCGTCCCATTCAATCTTAGAATATTTTCATCCCCCCAACAGGAAGCCCTGTATGCATAAACAGACATTCTCATCTTCCCCATCCTCCCCCAGCCCCAAGGAGCCACTTTTCTCTCTGTGGATTTGCCTGTGCTGGACATTTCATGTAAATCGAGTCACTTCATATAAGTGGAAACGTCTATTGTGACTGACTTCTTTCACACTGAGTAACGTTTTCAATATTTGCTCATGTTGTGGCCTTAGTCACTATTCTATGCTATGCTATTGCTGAATAACATTCCACTCTATGGCTGGGCCCCACTGTTTACCCATTCATCAGGTGATACGCATTTGGGTTGTTTCTGTTTTTGGCTGTGATGAGTAATGTCGCCGTGAACACTCATGTGGTATTATTTATGTGGATATTTGTTTTCAGTTCTCTTACGTGTGTGCCCAGAGAGCAGAATTGCTGGGTAAGTCAGAAACGAAATGTTCAACTCTCTGAGGCCCTGCCAGGCTGTTTTCCAAAGTGGCCACGCTGTGTTACATCCTCACCAGCAAGGGCTGCGTGCTCCGCTTCCTCTGTGTCCTCTTTAGTGCTTGTTACGCTTTTTTTTTTATTATACCCTATTGTAGTGAGTGTGAAGCGGTTTCTCCTAGTGGTTTTGACTTGATTTCCCTTACAGCTAATGCTATTGAACATCATTACATTGTGTTTTATGGACATTTGTATATTTTCCTTGAAAAATACCTTTTCAGATACTTTATTAACCTTTTAATTGAGTTGCCTTTTTATTGTTGAGTTGTAGGGGTTTTTTTTCTTCATTTTGAGATACAAATTCCTTACCAGATAAGTGATTTGAAAAAATTTTCTCCTCTGTGTTGTTGTTTCACTTTCTGGATGGTGCCCTTTGAAGCAAAGTTTTAAATTTTGATGAACTGCAATTTGTCTCTGTTTTCTTTGTTTCTTGTGCTTTTGGGGTATTATTTAAACTCTGAGGTATTTTATTTAAGCTTTTATATATAAAATAACTTAATTCTTAGGACCGTTATAGGAGATGGGTGCAGTTGTTGTCCCCAGTCTATGGATAGGAGACTGAGATGCAGAAAATTTCACTGAAATATCAGTGTCACATCTACCTAGTGCTGTGGGATTTCAGACCCTCATGTTTGTCCCCAGCATTTGTGATCTTCACCACCATGCTCCACTACTGCCTGGAATCGTTAATGAAAATGACTTTCATTTTTTGATTTCTTGTTAGTTTGTTTTCTCATTGGGGACCTCATCTCCTTATTTTCCTTTCGGATATCAGTGTAGATTTATTTTAGGTCTCATGTAGGCAGAAGCATTGCTATCAGTTAACTTCTTTATTACTCACTCTCCAGTGATGATTGTTGCTAGTTGACCTAACCAAGTCATGCTTAAGTCTTTCCTGCTAATGACACTAAAAACAGTCATGACTTATAGAATGCTCAAAGAAAGTACTTGATTGATTTTATTTTGCTACCCAATCAAACCAATCAAGTAAAAACCCCAGTGTTGACACAGACTATAAGCCCTCCAGAATAGGATCACTGTCTTCCTTCTGTTTCATTTATTTGGTCACAGTGTCTGGATAGTGACTTGCTGTCCAGCAGTTTTGTGAGGATATGGTGCTCGTGAATCATTGTAAGGACAGAATTTTGACAACAGACTGTGTTGTTCATTTCACAAGGGAAAAGATAATATAGAAATACTGCTCAGATCTATTTTAAAATTAAGCTTGGAATTTTGAGAAGAATTCAAGAAACCATACAAAGCTCTTTTTCACTAATTTTAGATCTATCTTAGACACATATGGTTACATAGCAGAGTAAGTTATCAAGTACATTTGACAATAGGAGTGTAATATTGATTATTTGTTTTAGTTGAAATATTCTACCTGGGATAAAGTAATCAGTGCCCATAAATGAACAAATATGTTTGTATTTCTATGCAACATGGGAGCAGAGTTCATGTTTCTATATAATATGTATGACTGTGTGTTTTAATCTGTCTGTCAGTGTTTTTATAGTTTTTCAGCAATGTTGTAACTTCAGAATTCTTCTAACATATTCACTCCCGATACTACTGCAGTTTGTACTGTGTATCCTATCTTATGCATGGGATTCCACTGTCCCCTCAGTGAGGAATTTCCTCTCCTATTGAGCTAGTAGCAGAGTTAAAGGAACAGTGATTTCAAGGCCTTTGCTCTCCACGTGTTCGCAGTTTCCTGTCAATCACGATTTTCTCTTTCTTGTGTTTTCATTGTGCAATTAGAATTTTTGAAAATAATTATTAATATGTTTCACCAGTCTTCCTAGAAATTTGATGTGTTTGTGCTTTTCAGTTTTCAATTTATGAAAATTGTAAATGCAGACTTGTTTTTAAGTGGTCCTTTTTCACTAGATATTTGTTTACCTCTTTATAGTTAAAATAATTTTCCCCAATGAATGAATCGGTGTGCATGTTTTAAAAGATACTTTAGTTTTTATTTTTCTTATTCTAACAGGTATATTCGTTGTACAGAATTTAGAAAATAAGGATAAACACAATAATACCTTAAAAATGGCCTCTAATCTCACTTGTAGATACAGTTGTAATGTTTGAAATTGAGAATTACAAGTCCTCTCACTTTGTTCTACTCTTTCAGGTACGTTTTGGTTACTGAGACCCTCGAATTCCCATATGAATTGTAGCAGAAGCTAGTCAGTTATTGCTGAGGAGCCCGCTGGGATTGTGATCAAGACCACGTTGTATGTGTGCTTCACTCTGGGGAGCACTGCCATCCCAAGAATATTGTCATGTGATCCAGGAATTTGTGTGGTTTGTCTTTCCAGGTATTTAGGTCTTCTTTAATTTATTTCAGCAATGTGTATGGTTTACATAGTATTATTTTACTTTAATTTTTGCCTTTATACTGAGGACAATTGTGCAAGGTACCAAGATTAGAATTGTATTATAGCCCCTCAACTTGCTGCCACCATGGACGCTGTGGTCTCTCTTTGCCCTTTGTAAAATCTAGCACAAAATAGGACCTAAGTAACTCTCTCTTGAAAGAATGATTATATGATTGCTGGATGACGCTTGAGAGTCCTTGTGATGATGTCTTTTTCCCAGACTTTCCCCTCTTCTTAAATATGCCCTTTCTCTTCCTTTCCTCCAGCCTGGGTTTCAGCCTGCCTGTGGCATTGATTTTCCTTGTCTGTGGACTCTTCTTTTCACTAGTTCATGATAATGTTACATGTCGGCTGTGGAAACTTGCTAGATGTCAAGAAAGAGCAAATCCATTACATGCTAGTATTTTTAGAGTGTGTTATTGAATTATCAATTGAAATTAAATCAGGCTGACCCATTGAGCCATCCCCTGAGCTCTTTTTGCCTTCCTACAGGTGATACTGCTCTCGTTGCTGCATGTGCCCTTCCCCCAGACTTAGTTTTGGAGTTGAGTAAATCACCATCACTGGAGCCCTCTCTTTAAAAGATGAAGAGAACATTTGCTCCTTCTCCCTGCTTGGGGACTTGGATGAGATGAGGTAACAGATAAAGAATGAAGCCCCACCTCATTCTGACCACTGCTCTTTCCGTTCATTTCTCCAGGGGAAGAGTACAATTCAAAAATATAAAGATTGTGAGCTAATGAAGTATACAAGACAACCGATCATTTATTAAATACACTTTCATGCCAGAAACAAATGTATTATACACACAAAAAGCACATAAATTACGGTAGTACTGTGGTTACAAACGTGGGCCGAGTTCGATTCCTGCTCTGGAGTGACAAGTCCTGTGAAATGGAGAACTTGTAGGTCGGCTTAGCCTCTCCCGGACTTTTTTCTTTCCTGCAGAGACAGGGCTCGCTAGTCATCCCTCCCCCGTAGAGGTGCTGTGGGTTGTAAACGACGCACGTGGGCAGGCCAAGCACAGCTGCTCGTTCCTCGTAAGTGCAGGATAGCACAGCTTTTGCGGTTACGGCTTTATGATCGCACCGTGTAGACCCTCAGTGCTCCGAAGGGATGTCTTGCGGATTGGAGATGGGATTCTCACTTCTGTAAATACCCAAAGATTGTGTTATTGAGCCTTGCTGATATAAATCTATTCTTTAGAAAGTACATAATGTAGATATATTTTTCAAACATGCATGCTTTTTTTCTTTTATTATTTATACTTCTACCCTCTCATCACGTGGTGTGACTTTTGATGGAATCCAGGAAACAGTCCTAAGCCACCTGCCTCTTCACACTTCTTCGTGATGGTTTTCTTCCTTGACTAGAAGAGGGTTTTGCATAGGAAATTTTGTTTGCTCCCCTTCTCTTGGAGTCTCCCTGTTTGTCTGCCCATCTCTCACCTGTCCATCTGTCCATTTCTCTACCCACTCATTCTTCTGACTTGTTCCAAGAAGCACTTCAGGCAGCTTACAGAAGAACAGATACCAAATAAACAGGTGAGAAAATGGGACCAAGTTCACAAATTGAGGCTCGGAGTTGAGCCTGTGTGAGAGTTGCAGGCGTGAGACACACGCCTCTGCCTTGTGACTTATAAGATAGACAGCATCAATGTTCCTGAGGCTCCCAGCACACACAGGGAAGCAGGGTTTGTGGGAGATGCTCACTGGCTGTGAAATAAATAAGTGGCTTAGGAGAAGCCCAGCCTTTCCAAATACTAAGACTTAGGAGAATATTTTGAGTGTCTTCCAAAATCTGAGTATTGCATCTTTTCTTTTTCAGAGTTTTATGTATAGTTGGTTAACATTCTATAACTGGAAATTTCTCCAAAACTGCTGCCCACGTGAGTCCCATGACTCGGGAATGGGGTGGTTCTGCTCATTGACGGGTGTTGGCCAGAAACGGAAAATGACAGCCTCCAAGGAGCCTGAGATTAAGCAGTTATGTTTTGTCAGTGCTGTAGATTTCAGAAAATGCTTTTACCGTTTCTCTCCATCTGAGGAAGCAGCGTGCTCTCTTCCCAGCATCAGGAGTTCAGGGTCTCGGGATGGTGGGGGCTGACTGCACTGCCGTAAAGACAGCTGAGCTAGTCACTGCATGTGTGGTGCTTTCACGTAGTGCATTTCATGTTTTTTAAAAGGTTTCAACATGTAGTTAATTAACTGAGTTAATTAACATTTAATAAATATGAGGCTTTTTTGAAAAGACAGTTATAGGCAGAATATAAGTTGTGAACACTTTAAAAATGGCTTCATTAGTGAAATTTCAGTAAGGAAGATTCAGTTTATCTTATTTACGCCTCTCTTTAAAAGTAACAAAGAAACAAGACAGAAAAAGCAGAGGATTACTTCTGTTCTTCCTCTCGGCTTGCAGGTTCCCTCACCTCCAGTGGCATCCATCCAGACACCAGCACTGACACTGGCCGTGCTCAGAAATGCCTCAGCCCTGAAGACACAACTGACAAATGGAAGGGAGCCGCGTCCTGTTACAGCAGGTGCTCTCACTTTGTGGGTCCTTATGTAACTGCGTGGTGTTATTCAGGATCGCCCTTTCTACACTGTGTGACGGTGCTGCGGTGACTCCTAGTTATTTGTTTCTGTAACTACTCATGTATTTTTTCCAATGTGTGGTACTAGACATCTAAAAATGCATTTTTCAGATGAAAAATAATGTGTATTTAATATAAAAGTCTGAAAAAAGAGTCAAAAGGGTCTATCCTGGTCCCAGTACTCAAAGATAATAATTAACACTTTAACATCTATTTTCTGTTCTTTTCATCAGTGTGTATCAGCTCTGTCATAAAAACCAGTGAGCACTGTGTGCCTGTTTACTGTGTGGAGACCTCCATTTTCCATTCGGCTTATTACACATTTTTCTACAATATTCTATCTCCCCTGACATGATTTTTAATGACCAGTATAGCATTCTGTTTTGTGGAGGCATCGTCCATTTTACTTTGTACTTAAGTAAACTTTTAAATTCCAAGTATACTTAACTGAAATTCTGAAAAGAGATCTGTTGTGGTACCGAAAGTCCCCTACTTCCCTTCCCCTTTTTTCCTGAGAGTAAAAGCTGCTGACAATGTGGAGTATATATTTCATGACCTTTATGCCTTTGTCATATATATATACACACATACATACACGTATATGAGAAATCTATGTATATGTGTGTGTATATATGCTTTATTGAAAAATAAGGCCATACTATATGTTTTCTGTAGCTCGGTTTATTCACTAACGTATATATCATAGACCTCCTCCCACTCCAGACTCACTCGGTCCTTTCAGATAGAGTAAAGGGGTCTCCTGATGTGCAGGTTTGGTCTCTTGTGTAACGACACCTTTCGTGGGAGAGTACTGTGGACAAGGCCTTGTACCACGCTGAAACGCTGCAACTTTAGTGCCCACAGCTCTCCGTGATTTACCGCATCATTGTCTTGATGGTGAACACTTAAGTTTTCTCCATTTTCCACTGTCAGAAAGGGTGTTTGACTGGCATCCTTCTTGTACAAACATTCCTGTGATCTTGTATGAGTATTCCTTTAGCTAAGGTTTCTGGAAATTTAGTCCTTGGATGTGACAACTTCATACATCACAGGATGCTTTCAAGTGAATCTTGAAATTCCTTCTCCTGTGGGGCATGAAAAGATGTAGAATAACTTATGTAACCAATTCTCTATCGCTGGATATGATTTCACTTCAGCATTTCTTCCCACCATTGTAAACAGTGCTGTGCAAATGTTCTGATGAGTACATCTTTTTGAACTGATTTTTTCTAAATGTAACGATTCCTAAAAGTGGAGTTCAGCCTGTGTGCACACACGTTTTTCAGAGTTTACATATCCATTGACATGTCATCCTCCAAAAGATCGCTCACAGTTTGTTGTCTCAAAGATGGACACTAGCTATAATATCTTTTAAACATATTTGCCAATATGACGAGCAAAATGATTTTCATTATTTTAGTTTGCACTTGATGACCAGTGAGGTTTTGAGCATTTTTCACTCATTAGCCATCTGACTTTTAAAAAGTGAATGATCCCTTTTGTCCTTTGCAAACATTTAAGTGGGGGAGCTTCTTGCTGCTTTGTGACAGCTCAATGTGTATTATGAACATTAACCCCTTGTCTTCATCAACATGTATCAGAGAGCTTTTACTTGTCATTTCTTGCCTTTCATTTTGTTCAGTAGGTTCATTATTGTTGTGGCCCAAAATAATCTTAAGATAGTAAATGTCTTCTTTTTGGGTTTTATTCTTAGAAATGCTTTCTTATAATGGTATAAATTTCTTCTGTAGGTTTTTTTAATCTCTAAGATGGAGATGATAATGGTACTTGTTACAGTGAGGAGAAGCTGAATTGATATGAGCAAAGAGTTGTATTTGCTCTTATTAGTACTTTCTAATATTTACATCATTTTCTGTAATTTTTCTTGTGGTCATTTTGACGGGAATAGAATTTGTTTTTTCCAGGTATTCTCTGATTGTAACAAGACAATTATTAAATTCATACTTTGCTTTTTAATTTGAAATCCCACCTGTAAAAAATACTTATGTATACTAGAGTCTCTTTTTGAGCTCATGATCTATTTCTGTCAATCTTACTTTCTTACTCTAGCACTATATCTTACATATTGTAAAAATTTATTTAATATATTACAGTCTGAATTTTTTGATTCTTTTTTTGATCCCTAAATTTCTTGGCTTGTATTATGACTTTATTATTCCTGAAGAATTCTAATATAATTTTTTCAAGTTAAAAAAAAAGATAAGTGTTGTCATGGGATTTTTTAGTAATTTTGAATTATCTTTAGGAGAACGTACATCTTTAAAACTGCTTTCCTCCATACAAAAGGTTGATGTCTCTACTTTCACACTTTTACTTTACCCCTCAGTACAGTCCTGTACTTTCTCCATGTACAACATGGGCATTGTTTTTGAGTTTATTCCAGATTATTGTTGATGTTTTTGTTAATTTTTTAAGTGAGAAATGTTTGCTATTATATTTTTTAACTGTTAAAACTGACACCTAGGAAGGCAGATTCGGTTTGTAAATACTCACTTTGTAACTTCTCATTTAAAATTGTAAGTATTAAGTACTTGTTACAGAATCCTTTCTTTTCTGTTTTTAAAAATTTGTTTCCAAGATTCTCAAAATGGTCATAGCTAAGTAGTATAGGTGGGGAGACAGATGGAGAGAGGTAGTGTGGCTCATGTACAAACTGTGAGCACTTTCATGGCTGCCTTTATGCTGGAAAAGCTGATAAACAGTCCAGCTTAAACCAGGGTGGCTTTGTATGCACTTGAAATCCAGCTTTCCTGCCTGTATGGTGAAGCCTGGTAGGCGTGGCAGGTAGATGATCAAGGTCGAATGGAGGTTATTGGCTGCACAGAGCACTGTGTCTGAGAATTGGAGACCATCGCCATGGGAAATGCTTGGTGCCAGGAACAATGCAGAGGAGCTGGGGAACCTTGTGTTAAGGATTTTCCAGCCCTGGGAGTGGGAATATCAGACTCTGCATTCAGATCTGAGTTTGAATTCATCCTCTTTAGTTTACTTGTCCTCTGACTTTTGTCAAGCTATATACCGTCTTTCACTTCCTGTTTTCTTGTCTCTCAAATTAGGAGAATTACATCCTGCTGCTAGAGTGTTTGATCAGGTTAAATAATTTGTGTCTATAAGATGTCACATACAGTCACAAGCTCAGTGAGAAATGGGCTGTCGCCTGTTCTTCTGCAGCTCAGTGCTTGACAAGACATGGGGGAAAGCCAGTCCCTAATTTGTGTGTGATGCAAGTAGGAACAAAATTAATGTCTTGCCTTTCCCTAGCAGTATTCTTACAGCTTTGCTTCATTTACTTCTTTCCTCCTTTCCTTTCCCCTTTCCCATCCTCCACCAAAAGAGCCTCTCAGAAAAATAGATTCAAATTACTTTAAAGGTTGGCTCATCCTCATGAAATGATAGTATCATAAAAAAAACTGTGCAAATCCCAGAATATATTTTATATGATTTACACACACACATGTGCGTGCAAACACACACACACACAAAATCAGTCTACCTCCCACTTACAGAGGGAGAAGGTCCACTTTTTCTGAGTTTTCATTCACAGAGAGTGAGAACAATGTCTCTTACACAGACTTTCACCAGGCTTCGTGCATGGTGTTTTTAATTGAATTTCTGTTTGTGGCCATAGATATAGTCTCCTAATAGAAGAGAGAAAGTGGAGACATAGACATTCCGCTGAGATATTGGTGTCATCATATTTTAGTTGTAAAGGACTTAAGACAGCATAGAGTCGCAACATTTTATGGGTGAGAATCCATGATGTTGTAACTTAGACAAGAACCTGGGTCTTCTGCCATCTTGTCCACGCGGGTGAAGAGGCAACTGGGCAGGGGATAGTAGGGATCCTTCCTGCTTCACTTCCATGTTCTTGCTAGTTTTCATTTCAGCTGCCTTTAGTTTATGTTCATGAGGCCACTCATGGGAAGGTCACTCTGTCCTGATAGATTGAGTTTCTTATCAGCGAAAAGCTCTGGACCCACTCATATTTCCCAGAGTTTTCTGCTGACCTGCTGACACTTTATATAATTGAGACCTAAGAAACTACTGAATATAAAATCCTTATTGTTATCGTTTCCCCTCGAGTTCCATAGGAATGGGGTGCTGTCTCAGGCTGTCTAAAGCCAGATCTGAACAAAGATAGGGTGATGGGCTGTGCTGCTGGACCTACACAGTCGAAGGGGATTTCCACCTTAGCTTTATAATCAGGCAGATTAGTTCAAATCTTGCCTTTACCAATTATTATCTTTGTGTCTTGGGGGAGAAACTGTACTTTTTTGTGTCCAAATTTGTTTATCTGTAAATAAGTTCAGTATTTATTTTAAGGTTTCTGTTTTAGAATTGAATGAGCTAATTCATTCATTTATACCTAAAATAGCTATCGCATGGTTCTATGCTGGTGCCTTGGTAGTTGATTACTAAGGGAATCGGCAGTGAGAATGGGGGTGGGGGACCCCTGGATAATAGAGCTTATATTCCAGGATATGCTTGTAAAAGACTGGATGTGCAGTAGATTTTTAGTAAATATCTACTCCTTTCCTAATCTGCATTGATTGTTTATATATCTTTATACAAATATATTAACAAGTTTTATTGCAATTTAAATATTTTTGTAGTATTTACATTATGTAGCTATAAAAATACATGAAATAAAATGATTTGACTTTTATTTTCTTTTCAATAAGCAAAACAAAATAAAATAGAAAAGAAAAAAGTCTTGAGGGAGTAGAAATAATTTTATTTCTGTGGAATCAATTCCGTATAATAGGTCTTTGTCATGTTGTTAAACAGCATATAAAATTGATAGGTTGTGACATACTGGAAATGAGGAAACAGTGGAGACATACTACCTCTAATGCAGTCATTTTGTTACCAAGTCCAAACTCATTCTGCTTGCTGCATGACAGGCCAATAAATGGGGAGATGAGATGTTGGAGTAAGGAATAGTGACTTCATTTGAAAATCTGGCAGACCCAGAAAATGGCATATTGATATCCAGTAGAACTCTCTTCCCCAAAGCAGAATTCAGTCTCCTTTTATACTAAAAAGCGGCGGGGATGTGGTTGGTTGTTGCAAACTTCTCGCTGTACGAATTGTTTGTCCTTGGAATCCTTTGTTCCTGCAGCTGTCCATGGTGGGTCAAATTAAGGTGCCCCCGTAAAACCTCCAAATTAAAGAAAGGTTATTATCTATTTTGCAACTTGCCATCTGTACATAAGTGTAGAAGAGCTAATATCCTTAAAGATCAGAGCCCGGAGAATAGGCTGTCCTGGATATTTCAGGCTAAAGGCAACTTTTTTTTACAAAAGGTGCAGAAATAGCAAGTCGGAGCCTAGAAAACAAGGTACAGGTTTAAAGCCAAACGAACACATCTAACATGGAGTCAAATTTGTTCTTTTCTTTTACAATTTCTTTTTCTAACTCATAAATAATTTTAGTAAGAAACATGAGAAATTTTTTTTTATTTTTGCTTCTTAATAACGGATTACAACTACACTTTAGTGAGCAGGGATGCTGTGCGTGCCTTGGTGTCACAGCAAACTCTTGTTGGGGGTGGTCGACCCTGTAACATACCGGATGTCCCATGAGTGTTGGTGAGGGTCCCCCTAACCAGGGGCTCTCTTCGGGAACCACCATATGGGCATTGACCTCTGGAGACCTCTTTTTCAGCTGCAGGAAATTTTTTCAGATTTTGTGATGGAAAAATCTCTCCAGCTGCAGATAATCAGGGAATAAAGGAAGAGGAAAAGGGCTTGAAGTAGAGTAGAAGAGAAGGACAGAATATCAGGGAACGTGGGGGCTTGGCAGCGGGGCCTCGGGAGAGAGAGGAGCAGAGGTGTGGAGGGTCCCGGCTACGGAACTAGCTCCTGCACCTTTCCCCGCACCCAAGCCACACAGCTTTTAATTGGGCCCAGGACTCCCTCCTGTCTGGGTGTCACCCTGGGCAGAACTTTGAGAATCGAAGCTAAGGGGTGGTCAACACTCACCTAGGGGGTCACTGAGGACTTTGCTCAAGTCCACATTGACTTTTCCAGTCATGTGCCTTCACCTGTTCTTTATCTCAGGATCTGAGAAGCAGGAGCAAGGAACTCATGGAGAGATCCAGGAAGATATCTGACTGTGTTAAGAGACGACAGTCACAGTGACACGTGGAGCGAAGACACTTGCAGTAAAGTAAAATAACTTCACAACTATTGCATCAGAGCTGCAAGTGTGAGAGAACCTAAGCCTGTCTCAGAGTGCAGGGGACAAGAGAAAAGGAATGGTAAAATTACCACTGACATTTGAAATTTTGTTAAAAAGAATGCTACTGTTAATTGTATCACTTGAATGTATGCAGGTGTTTTTCTATGAGCATTCATAGGTTCACAAAACCCCACCAGCCACTCTTGCTCCCATCTGGTGTGGGCTTTCTCAAGCACAGTGCCCTTCCTGCTTGGGTGGGCCACGCTGCTGGTCCTCGCCTGGGGCCGGACTGCTACAGGACACTGAGTCCCCGAGGCACGACCTGGGATACATGACAGGAACATCTCTGCTCTTGGCTGAGGGCCTCCGTTTCCCCCTGCAGTGTAAGAATGCCGGTGACTCAGTTAGAAGCATGCATCCAAGCCATCCTTCCGTGTCATCACCATCTAGAAGCGGTGCCTGAATATTCTGAATTTCTGCAGAATGTTGTTTGCAATCACCTTGAACAAGTGAGTGTGTGTCCTCTTTCAAGTGGAGGAATTACTGCCGTTTTCCTGGAACTTACTCACCACTAGTCCATCTGAATTTTCTGTGCTAGGATTCAGTATAGCCTGCTAATAACTCTGCAGTCAGATCTTGAACCCCTGATGAAGAGGATTATTTATTTTCTTTCCTTATATGATAGTATTTTACTTTCAAAATTCTGAGTTTTCTGTTCTTGGAGGAATTTTTTTGGGGTTTGGAGAAACAACTTTGCTCTTACCATCTTTGTGACCTGTTGCTATATGCATCTCACCTGTCTTCTGTCACTTGTGAGGCGGTTCCATTTGTGACCCTGTCCGGGTTATTCATGTTATAAAACATAAAATCTGTAAAAGTACAGAACCCTTTTACTCCGAAGACATTCCACAAATACTCCTTTAATCTGGGTGTGGTTTTAACAAGACACAAACATTAGAACATATACTTGCAGGTTGCCAGTGCAAAATCCCCAAATGAATAGTCTAGCTCAACATCTAAAATCTTTCTTATCTACCTTGGATATGTATGGATAAGTGAAGCAGTTTGCTAAGAACCCAAGACCAGGTTTAGGATACAGGCTGATGTAGCTCAGCGGGTCCTCCCAAGCTGATGCTCTGCCAGAGAGTGGGGTTGAGGGGAGAGGGCGTGCCCTGCCCTCCATGAGCTGACAGTTTCATGGCAAACACCTTCACAAGGTGAAGAAATTGGGGTTTCTTCTATGAACAGTGGGTCTGAAAAGAGCCCAAAAAGCATGGGAGTGACACAATCCCATTTGTCTCAAGTAGGGGAGAGTGGCTGTGGGGCCACTTGGGAGACTCGTGAGTCCAGGTGGGCTGTGTTGGTGGCTTCCACTTGAGCGGTAGGATAGTGGGTAAAAGCGAACAGATTGAAGGCATGTTTAGATGGTAAAAAGAAAGATTTAAAGCTGTCTGTGAAGGTAGGATGGAGTAAGGCCCAGGTTTCTGGGTGGATTAATGAGTTAAATGATGGTCCTGCTGTGTTCTGAGGAGGGAAAGCTGCAGAGGGATTTCTGGGGGAAAACTGATGAGTTCAGCTGTGGGTAAAGTGAAAGGTTGTTAGATGTGTGGTCTGGGATCTCAGGTGAGAGCCAGTAGTGAGTAGGGAGAGGGGAGAGAGACTTTCAAATAATTTTATCTTGTGAACATACATATAAGGATGAGTAATGACACACTTAACCCCTCTATATTCTGTATTTAAAACCCAGTAACATTTTGTTATATTGGTTGCAGGGGTTCTTAATTTTTTAATACAAATAAAATAAATAGAAACAAAATAGTGGAGTTAATGAATATCTTAGAGTTGATGTGTGTCCTTGTATGTATTTTGATTTCTCATCTTTATAAACATAATCTACAAAAAGTTAACTTGCTTAGAATAAGAGTTAAACACAGGGACATGACACACTCTGTTGGGGGTTGAAGGTGATATCTTTGGCAAATTATATAGCCTCTTTTTGCCTTTGTTGCATCTTCTGTGAATGCCCCCGTGCCCCTCATCACAGCTGATTTCCTAGACTAGAAGTTGGGAGGGAGGCTGCTGAAGGGAGTAAGAGGTGGCAACTGCTAGGAACAAAGAAGACAAAGACAAAAACAGATTAAAGCCGAGAAACTGAGTCCTAATACCCTCAAAGGAAAAATAATCCCGCAGTGTTTTGAGCCACTTATCGTAAGGGAAACAAAATCACGTGGATCCAAATCTCTTGAGCATATGTATATTGTGGGTGGGAGGGTATCATCAGAAAAGGGTTGAGAAGAGGCTTTTTGGTTTCCCTTAACGTTTTCAGTAAGAATGGGGTGCAGAAGCAAAAACCACCCGCTACACAGTAGAAGGTGTTGTTTTGTGCGAAACTGACCAAAGTTTGGAAACCAGTCATCAGTGGTGCTGGGAAATGAAGAGGCTTCTGGATTGGGTGGGGCACTTGCTGTGACTTCCAGGTGACCTGCTGGCTGGGGTCTGTGAGGCGGGCAGTAGGTTTGCAGTGTGACCTGGGCATAATCCCTGGCTCTGAGGCTGCTGGTCTGACTAGCAGACCTGGGCAGATGCAGTCCTATTGGGGCATCTCGCGATGTGGCCTGGGACACCTGCCATGCTGAGGGCGAGAGGAGGGATCCCCTAAGGGGGTGTCCCTGTGAAGAGTAGAAACGTCCTCCTGCAGGGGGGGAAGAGCCTCTGAGCAGCGGGCCGGATGCACAGGCAAGAGCAGCCTGAGCACGGAGATTTCGGGGACCTGGAAGTCATAAAGTGGCCCGAACAGCCTTGTTCCTGAGAAACTGGAGGGAAAAGATGCTGCAAATGCAGGCTAATTTCAGACCCTGTGGTGGGTCATGAGTGATAGGAAAGAACTGGTCAGGCAGGCACGAAAGAACCCTGTGGTTGTCCCAGTTGGGGCGTCACACCAGAGGGAGGAGCAGAGTTATAGACTTTGTCACTTTTTATCTGTGTGACTTTGAACAATAACACCCCACCTCTCTCTATATATATCTTCATCTGTAAAGTGACAGTGTGACAACTCGTGTCATCAGAAGGCTTAGTTTAGCTCTGATCCTCATTGTCCAGTCCTGTCAGTGCTGCCCTGCAATGTTCTGCAGTGGGTGCTCTTACCCTGAGATGGGAGGGCGTAGAAGGGCATTGTAGCACCCGAGGGCAGGAAGGGGTTGCTTTAAAAGCAGACATGTAGCCTCCTGCAGCTGCAGACCTACAGGCAGTTTGGTTTATGGTCGTGGAGAGGACTTTGGAGGTCTTAGCATCGTCTTAAGACTTGTTTTCCCTTGGGGACCTGATTTGCCTTTGCAGATTAATGTTGAAGATTTGGGCTTCTGGCAAAGCTGTTTTCAGAGATGGGTATATATGTAACATATAGTATAAAATGAAAGGTTTTATTTAATATTTGGGACTTTGTAGCTGTAGGGAACAGCTCTGTTGGCCTGGTTTCCACGGAGGACACTAGCAGTCGTCAGAGCGTGCGGGAGGGCAGGCAGCCTGCAGTGCTGCTGCAGGGGTTCTCCCCAGCAGGACGCTCTGCTGAGTTGACTCTTCTCTGAGTTTGGTTGCCAGAGGAGCAGACAGCAAAGTAATGAGTTCTGGTGGGATTGTATAATGACAGGAAGAAAGAGGGAGCCGTAGTTCTTAGGGACTACTACACTCTTTTGGTTCCTGATCCAGTGTGTCCCATTACACAATTGATGAGTTGTGTCTATTCTGGGACTTGATTGAAATAAACGTGCAGCCTGAATATTAAGAGTTATGTTTTATTTGTCAGAAGGACTCAAGCCAGGATGACCGCCTCTCAGAACACTCTGAGGGACTGCTCGCAAGAGTAGGGGAGAAGCTAGGATTATATAGGAGCTTTACAACAAAGACCAGGTAGTCAGAACAATAAAACATTGCTTGTTATCTAAAGAAAGCCAGGTATCTCAAGTTCATGAATTTAATGCTTTTCAATATATGGGAGGAAGCCAACATTTGGGCTGACTGAATATATACTTTAGACAAGCACCTAGCTATCTAGGGCCAGTAATCTGTCCTTTCTTATTCTGAGTCTGCTCAGAGGGCACCGTTGTGAATGGCTGCAGGCCTGTCTTCACTGGGGGGTGGCGGCAGCCGCTGATGACTTGTTTTCAGCATTCTTTGTTTAGTGACATGGTTGCAATATTTTCATTCAATTTGTAGTGTTTTCATTCACAGAAAATTATGGTATTACCCTGATTATGGATAATCTGGAAGCTTGGAATGGAACCGAGATGGAATTACTGCAGGTAACTTCTACTTTAATAAGCCATGTGTAAACATGAACACGGAGGAAGCATACAAAAGGATTCGGTGGTGAATGGGAAGGGTTTCTGCACGTTACAGGAGAAGGCAAGGCAGAATTCTTCTTCTTTGTGGGCAGGTATGTGAGTCCAACTTTCCTTTCTGAAGTGCTTTCTGAGAACTGTTTATGGTAATGAACCAACATTGACAAACGGTGACACACATTGCATTTAAGAGCTGGCTGGCTTCAACTTGGGTATTGGACAGGTGGAATTCATAGGCAGTGGTCAGGTGGATGGGACAGAGATGGAGCCCAGGCCTGGGCCCATATTCAGGTTGAAATCGCCATTTACTCACCATAGCGCCTTGGACTTGAATGTAACCTCTCTTAAACTGATGGTGAGTCTGTGAAATGGGCATAATAATATTCGTTACTTCCTGGGCTTGTTGTAAGTTCTGAAGATTATTATAGCACACATGAAGCACTTAACACACTGACACTTAGCAGTGTACACTTTGTTCGACCACCACGCTTGGTGTGTGTCAGAGCCTTAAAGGCAGCATGTGTCTGTTTAGGATGCACTGGTAGCCCCTTGGCTACTTTGTGAATTTGGTGATTTCCTTTAATACTTGTAACTCTGTGTGCCATGGGCAGTTATTTTTATGGACAGATGAGGAATCTCAGGGTAAAAAAGACTGTGTAATTTGCCCAAAGTCAGACCATAATTTTGTGTGCAGGGGCCTCGGTTCAGCATGGGCTCCTGGGCCTTCTGCTCTCTCCGTTCAGCACCAGAGCCAGATGTGGGCTCGGCTGTTTCCCAGCCCAGTATATCCGGCAGGCCACAAGACACACCTGGTCCTGTGCTGCTTGAGCAAAATCTCCGGAGGAGAGGCAGTTACAAAAGGGATAAACATAAAAACAGACGACAGCAAATTGTGATCAGCTCTGAGAAGGAAAGGAACACGTCTGGCCGTGCAGAGCGGGGAGCTTTCCCATCGGGGCTGCTCTGGGGGCGCTCATCTCAGCTAAACAAGCTGTGCTGCTGCACCAAGGCAGGAAGGCAGGGCGCGTGTGGCCAGGTAGACAGGGCCTCGTTGATCGTACTCATTCCCTATTAAGTGGCAGGTGTCACAGGCACTTAACTAATAAACAGATGTTGGCCAGAATCATCACGCATTTTGCTTGGTAGTTTTATTGGCGCCAACTTTGAGAGGAGGTCATTGAAGCTGGGGAGTTTGCTGCATGCCCGTGATTACCATGGAAATACCCCCACTGGTCTTTCAACCTAGACTGGTGTGGCTGTCATGTCCCAGCCCTGTGAATGGCATCGTGCAGCTTCTCCCAAGTGGCCCAAATGACTGACATTGATATGCTTAATTCGTAGGAAATGGTATGTGGCAATAAGAGAAAAAGGTAGTAAGAAATTGGAAAACTAGAAAATAACCAATTCTTCCCCTGCTGGGGGACCGTACCCTGTGTCTCTCACCCCACTCACTGCCTGTCACCTCCTCCCTGCCGACTCCGTGTTCAGAAGCCACTCTGAGCCTTTGAAGAACATTTTGCCTCATGACACTGTTGACTAGGACCTGCGACCTCTCTGTCCCTGGTTTACTCTCTCTTCAAAGCCATTTAAATTTCTTGCAGGCTCCTCCACTCAAATGTAAGAATAGCCCCTTTAAACTTCTTGATGCAGCTCCTTAATGAAGATCTTGGGAAGGAAACCTAGCCAAAACCTGGGAGGTATTCACAGAGTGAATGTAACCTGAGCATTTTTTGACGTTCAGAATCAGAGCGGTGGGAGACACAGGAAGGCCTTTTTAAGTTAGCAAGTGGAAAGAGAAAGGACTCAGGATGTTTGAGACTGAAACATCTCGGTCCCAGCCAGCAAGGCACCTGCGTTCAGGATGGTGTGTGGGGAGTGCAGAGTTCTCAAAAAGAAAGAAGTGGTGGGATGGCAGGGAGGACATTTAGGTACTTAACTGGGGAAGGAAAAAGTTGGCTGAACAATTCATGGTTGAACAAGAGGATTGTGACATGATGTGCTTGTATTTTGGAGAGAAGGGTTTTGTGGAGCCAGGCCTAAGGAGAAATCTCTCTGACTGGGGAGTCAGCACAACAAAAAAACACACAGAACCAGGCAGACCCCATGGCCCCTGATGGGGGAGAGGCTGCCCACCAATTGGAGACCTGGAGGCTGCTTCTGTCCCTTAGCTGGGGCCTCAGACCTCACTTCACATCCCAGTCCTGTTGATACAAGAAAAAATATGTGGGGCATGAGAAGGGCTGTGTCCCAGGCTTCCGTTGAGCCCCTGGGATGTGCCCCACCAGATTTTGTTCCTTGGCTTCATGCAGTAAAGAATTCAAGAACAAGCCAGTGTTGAGTAAAGGTAGATTTATTCAGAGAGATACATTGACAGGCATGAGAAACGTCACGAAGTATGGGGGTTTGATGCTCAGATTAAAAGTAGGCACACACTCCACAGAAATAGTGTGGGCCTTCTCCGAAGAGGTAGAGAGAGGGGTTCCTGGGATGTGGCTCTGTGTTGCTCCTTTTCTTGGGCTTCGTGGTTTCATATGCTAATAAGTAGAAGGACCAGCCTTAGGGCAAGGGGCTGGGATTCCAGGGAGTTGGCCATTTTCCACCCTTTGACCTTTTGTGGCTAGCCTTGTGACGGCCATGGTGCCTGGGGCCGTGTTATTCACCATGTTACTATTACAATGGGTGTATAATGAAGCTCAGGATCTACTAGTGTTACGGAAATGACAGGCCAGCCAAGAAACAAGCACCACTCGGAGGGTTGGAGTACTCAGATTTATTACGCCGGCGGGCTCAGAGGGGCTTCTGCTCCGAAGCTCTGAGCACCTCCAAGACGTGCACATGAGGTTTTATAGGGTTAATTACAAGTATGGGGCTATTAGCCAATAAGGTTCCAACAACAAAAAGCAAGGAATCAGTACACTGGAGCTTATCAATTTGGAACAGATCACGTTACTGACACTTGTTGAGCTTGGATTTACGAGTTAGCTTGTTAGCCCAGTAAACTGACACTAAACTTTAGATTTACAAGTTAGCCCGGCAGAACTTATATCAGTAAACCGACACTTATCACACTTAGATTTGTGACTTAGCTTGTTAGCCCAGCTGGGCTTTTCCTTCACATTCCCCCCTCTTGATGCTTTCACAACCCTTGTTGGAGTAAGCATCATCATTTACCTGTTGCAGGGGCTCATAATTGGAGGCTAACATCTGAAGTTTTATAGCCTCTATCCGCTCACTGACAAAGCGGGTCAGGAAGTTTAGGACACAGGGCCCAAACAGCAGAACTGCAAAAATCAGGAGTAAGGGACCTATGAACGGTGCCAGCCAGGAGGTCCAGCCCCAGGGGCCTGTCCATGGGCTCTTATCTAAAATATGTTTTCTTTTTTCCACTCGGTCTTGTAACTCTTGAACCATCCCTCTGACAATCCCTGATTGATTGGCATAAAAACAACACTCTTCATTTAGAAAGAGGCATAGTCCCCCCTCTTTGGCCGTGAGTAAGTCCAGACCCCTCCTGTTTTGTAAGACCACCTCGGCGAGAGAGTCAATCTGATTCTGCAGAGTTCCCAGGGTTTCTGCTATTTGTTGGAGATCGTGGCTGAATTCACCTGTAAGCTGATAATAGTAATAAGAGGAAGAGGCGATGCCCCCGATTCCTGTGCCTACCCCTGCTGCCACTCCGAGCCCCACTAGCAAGGGGATCAATTGTATAGCTCGTTTTATTCTCCGTGGATGCTGGTGAGTTATGACAGGGATGGGCAGACTTTGATTATTAGGCATAATGTCCATTCGGGGAGTGAGATAAGCCAAAGCACATAACCCTGCCCATCTGGCAGGGAGGCACCGGTAGGCAAATTCACCACATACAAAATAAGTCCCGTTATTAGAACACCATCTTTGTGTGGGTTGGCACCCTAGACCCATACAGTGAGAGATTTTAATACATTGATTTATAGTTAGATTGCCCTCTAAAGGATTAGTTCCATTGTTGAAATAACATTCTGGTGCCTTGTAGGCGAGCTGTACCCAGTTCAGCCTGGAACTCCTAGTGGTAGAAACGGCATCGCTATGAGTTGTGGTGAAAGTCTTAGTGAGGTTTGTCAGAGGTAAAGCCAGGTGCTGGATGGGGCCAGGACGCAAGCATAGCCAGCAATCTTTAGCCAGGTCTGGATTGGAATGATTGAGAATCCCATGGACTGCGGCTAACAGCCCATTTATTTGTGGATCCAGATCCCGAGGCTCGGCTAAAGATGGAAGTTTTATTGGCTTCCGGGTAGGTAATAACTTCCGGTGTTGCCTCTGGACAGCTTGTTGGACTGCTTGCCGGCGTGCCTGGTCCTGTACGCCCCCTCCATCACTCATCCCATAATGTGTTTGCTTGGTCCAGCACACCAGCTTGCCGGGTGTGCCATAGCATTTGATGCTAGATACATAATAAGCCTTAATTGTGCCAATCCAGTAGGATTTTCCCTGATATGTGCACTCTGAAGCGGAGTCATAGCATTGACTCGGCTGATAAGTATAAGCTGAAAATACAGGCCGGTATATGGACCACCTGTCACCCGGTTCCATGCAGGTGCACTGTACAGCCAAGGAGAGTGAGGACATTAGCATTAGTAACATCAGCCTTATGATTATCTTAGACATGATGCTGCAGTGATGGCACTAATTATAAGAAGATATAAAATAGCTATCAGGATTTTATGGCCTATGTTCCAGTCAGGTGGGGTGGCGCTAGCTAGCCCCACTGCTAATACGCAGACTGGTATAGAAAACAAGGAAAGAGGCAAGGGAGCACAAAAGAAATATATTTAACAGCTGCGTTGGGCTTTCCTCAAGCTTCGGCCGTGCGTTGACTAGCCAGCTTCCGGGTGTGGCTAGAGCAGGGCTCGTTGATCCTCAGGCTTCGGCCGTGCGTTGACTAGCCAGCTTCCGGGTGTGGCTAGAGCAGGGCTCGTCGATCCTTTTCTGGTCCCTCTTGATCTTGATCTTGAGCGGGTCTCCCGGGACACTCTCAATTTTCCAGGGACCCTCTGTCTGAGGTGCAGTTGCTCTCTTGACTCTGGAGTGGTGGATCCAAGGGACGATTCCTGCAACTTTAACAGCTGTAGGAGTAGTTAATACCACTAAATATGGTCCCTTCCATGTTGGTTTGAGAGGTTCCTTTTTCCAATCCTTCACCCATACCTGGTCACCTGGTTTATGGGGATGCACTTGAACCCCTAATGAAATGGGGGTTTTCTCTATCACCCAACCCCAAACTTCTCGTAGTACTTTTCCTAGTCCCAACAGTTGTTGGTGGAGCCCTAGATTTCCTATTTCTGGGGTGGGGTTTCTCATCCTGACTAAAGGTGGCGGTCGCCCATAGAGGATTTCAAAGGGAGAGTACCCAATATTAAATCTTGGGGTGCATCTAATTCGCAACAGAGCCAGGGGTAGAATGTCCACCCAGGGAAGCTGGGTTTCTTGGCTGATTTTAGCTATAATTTGTTTTAGAGTTCTGTTCATTCGTTCTACTTTCCCTGAGCTTTGAGGCCGGTATGCTGTGTGTAGGTTCCAGCGAATGCTCAGTGCCTTTGCCACTTGCTGTACAATTTCTGACACAAAGGCGGGTCCATTGTCAGACCCGATGGAGGTAGGCATTCCAAATCGAGGGATAACATCCCTGAGAAGAGCCTTTGTCACTTCCCTTGCTTTCTCTGTCCTGGTGGGGTAGGCCTCTACCCACCCTGTGAAGGTGCAGACAAAAACCAGCAGGTACTTATATCCCTTATTGGGCCCAAGTTCAGTAAAGTCCACTTCTAAATCTTCAAAGGGAGCCAATCCACATCGTTGTATTCCCATTGGCCCAGTGAGCCCTTGTTTTGGATTGTTTTGTGCACAGAGCAAGCAGCGTTGGGAAACTGATGCACATAGAGTAGGGAGACGAGAAATTAGGAAATATCGCTTTAAGAGGGCCTCTAAAGCTGTTTTTCCCATATGTGTGGCTTCGTGCTGTTGTTGGACTAAACGATAAGCTAGTCGTTCTGGGATGAAAACCCTTCCATCCGTCATGATCCACCATCCGTCCTTTCTTTTCTCTCCTCGTTCAGCCTGTGCCCACTTGTTTTCATCATGACTATATTCTGGGGCAGTGGGTAGCTCTGGCGCTGCCATAACTTTAATTACTGAGTGTTCCCAGGCGGTTGCTTCTCTTGCCTTTTGATCAGCTAGCCTGTTCCCCTGGCTCACAGGGTCATTTCCTCTTTGATGTCCCTTACAGTGAATAATGGCCACTTCCTTTGGATCCCATACTGCCTCCAGTAACTGTAAAATTTCTTCTTTGTTTTTGATTTCTTTTCCCCCAGCAGTCAAAAGTCCTCTCTCCTTATAGATGGCTCCATGTACATGCAAGGTTGCAAATGCATATTTGGAATCAGTGTATATATTGACTCGTTTTCCTTTCCCTTCCCTTAGTGCCTGGACCAGTGCCCAGATCTCTGCTCGCTGAGCAGACCATCCTGGGGGAAGGGACTCTGCCTTTATTACCTCTCGGGTTGTTGTTACAGCGTAACCTGCTCGCCGTTGTCCATCTTGCATGTAACTGCTGCCGTCTGTGAAAAGTTCCAGGTCTGGGTTTTGCAGGGGCTTGTCGGTTAGATCAGGCCTGCTTGCATACACCTCTTCAATGATTTCTTCGCAGTTGTGGTCAGGTTGCCCTTCCCCTTCAGGCAAATATGTGGCTGGGTTTAAGGTTTGCACAGTCTCTAGACGGACTCTTGGATTTTCACATAGAAGCCCCTGGTAGTGGGTCATCCTTGTGTTAGTTATCCATTTGTAACCTGGGCCATTCATCAGGGCCACCACAGAATGGGGCACTTTTACATTTAAAGTCTGTCCCAGTGTGAGTTTGTCTGCCTCATTGACCAGGAGGGCTGTGGCAGCGAGGGCCCATAAACAGGGTGGCCATCCTGATGCTACAGGGTCCAGTCTTTTAGATAAATAAGCCACAGGGCGCTGCCATGGCCCCACATTCTGAGTTAGGACTCCAAGAGCAGTTTGGTCTCTTTCATGTAGAAACAGATTAAACTCTCGTGTTACATCTGGTAAGCCTAGTGCTGGGGCTTGGGTTAGTAGTTCCTTTAATTGCCTAAAGGCATTTTCTTGTTTAGTTTCCCATTTGAGGGTTTCTTTTCCTGATCCAGCAGTTGCTTCGTAGAGGGGCTTGGCTATTCTTGAAAATCCGGGGATCCAGATCCGGCAAAACCCAGCTGCGCCCAGGAACTCTCTCAGTTTCCTTTTTGTTTCCGGTCTGGGTATGGCACAAATAACTTGTTTTCGTTCTGGTCCTAGGGCTCGGTGTCCCTCTGAGATAATAAATCCCAAGTATTTGACTGTCTTTTTGCAGATCTGGGCCTTTTTCCATGAGACCTTGTACCCAGTTGTTTGGAGTAGCCCTAGGAGGGCTCGAGTTCCTTTCCAACAGTCCTCTTCACTGGGGCTGGCTAACAGCAAGTCATCCACATACTGGAGCAGAGTACAGTTCAATGTTTCCCCAGGGAATTTTACAAGGTCTGTGGCTAGTGCCTCTCCGAACAAGGTGGGCGAGTTTTTAAAGCCTTGGGGGAGACGTGTCCATGTCAGTTGAGTTTTTCCTCCTGTATGGGGATCCTCCCATTCAAATGCGAATATGGGCTGGCTCACAGGTGAGAGTCGAAGACAGAAGAAAGCATCTTTAAGGTCTAGGCATGTAAACCATTTGGCATCTGCCGGAATGAGGCCCAGAAGAGTGTATGGATTTGGCACTGCTGAATGTATTGTAGTGACTACTTCATTTACTTTTCGTAAGTCCTGCACTGGCCTATAATCTGTTCCTTCTGCTTTCTTCACTGGGAGCAACGGTGTGTTCCAGGGAGATCTGCACTCAGTTAGGATTCCCTCTTGTCTGAGGCGCTGTATATGCTTCTGGATTCCTAGGTGGGCCTCTCGAGGCATGGGATATTGCTTCTGTCTGACTGGGCTGGCTCCAGGTTTGAGGTCAATCACCAGTGGTGCCTGATTATGTGCCAAGCCTGGTGGTCCATTTTCAGCCCAGACTAATGGAAACTCTTCCAGGAGTTTGCAAGGATTTTCCTGGAGTTCTCTGCTCTCATACAGACGCCACTCTTCTTCTCGGGGAACTGAGATGGCTAGAATCATAGACTCTCCCTGTAGGGTCAGATGTGCCTGTTTCCCGGGGACAAAGGTAATTTGTGCCCCCAATTTAGACAGAAGGTCTCTTCCAAGCAATGGTATTGGGCATTCAGGCAAATATAAAAATTCATGTGTCACTAGATGGCCCCCTACTTGACAGGATCGTGGTTGGCAGAAATGGCGGGCAGTTGAGTCCCCAGTAGCCCCAATAATAGTCGCCTTTTTTTTGGTCAGGGGGGCTACAGGTTGGGTCACCACAGAATACTCTGCTCCTGTGTCTACCATAAAAGTCATTGGTTGGCCCCCTATAAACATCTTGACCTTGGGCTCCCGGGGGCCCAGGGGCAGGGAGCCCGGTCTCTCCTATTCTGAGTTAACCCCAGCCAGTCCGATGTGATTACTGGCTGGTGGCTCCAGCTGATAAGTAGGCCTTTTAGGGAGTGCTCTCTTTCCATCCTTTCTGTTTGGGCACTCGCTCTTCCAGTGCCCAGTCTCCCGGCAGTATGCACATTGGTCTCGGCCCAGGGGCATCCATGGTTGGGGTCCCCTCTTCCGGGGTGGTGCAGGGTTCTGGCTGAAGCCTGTTTTCCCCAGGGCTGCTGCAAGGAGCGCGGCTTTCTGCTTCATTCGCTGGTCTGCTTCTCGTTGGGCTTCCCGTTCTCGGTTTACAAAAACTTTGTTTGCTACTTCCAGCAGCTGTGTAGCGTTCATCCCTGCGAATCCATCCAGTTTTTGGAGTTTCCGGCGTATATCTGGGTATGATTGGGCTACGAAGGCAGCGTTGACCATCCGTTGGTTTTCTTGGGCCTCAGGATCAAAAGGAGTGTAGACTCGGAATGCTTCACACAGTCTCTCATAGAAGTCAGTGGGGGTTTCGTCTGGCCTCTGGGTCACTGTGGTCGTTTTAGACATGTTAGTTGGCTTCTTGGCTCCTGCTTTTAGCCCTTGTAGGATGGCCTCCCGGTACTCACGTAGTGCTTCTCTTCCTTCTTGAGTGTTAAAGTCCCAATCTGGTCTGGTGTCAGGGGCACGTGTCATGGCCCACGCCTCAACATCCATTGTGTCCCCAGGGGCTCGGCCCTGCAGCCATTTTCGTGCTTCAGTGAGAATGCGTCTCCTCTCCTCTGTATTGAAAAGAGTCAGAAGCAGCTGGCGGACATCTTCCCAGGTGGGCCGGTGAGAATGGAAGATAGACTCTATGAGGTCAATCATAGCCTGTGGCTTTTCAGAGTAGGAAGGAGTGTGATGGCGCCAATTGAGAAGGTCTGTGGTGCTAAAGGGTTGGTAGTAGAGTACGGGGTGCCCAGGCTGAACAGTCCCGTCTTCCCCAACTTGCTGTGGCCCTTGTGTCTCCCGCAGCGGCATTTGGAGGGCCGGTGGTGCTGGCTTCACGGCTTGTGCTGAGCGGAGTCTCCTTCCTACCGGCTCAGGCTGGGGGCTGAGTTCTGCCTCTGGGTCCTCAGGTTGGGGAGGTGGTGACACAGAGGGTGGTGGTGTCTCCAATGGGACTGGAGGTGTTTGTGCCTTGGGGGCATATGGAGGGGGCAGGCATATCTCGTCTTCTGCGTCTCCCTGGAAAATCGGTTTTTTTTCTGTCTTTTTGGCTTGGACTGGCTGAGCTGCTAATATCTTGCATTGCCCAGGTCCATTCGAGCAAAACCGAATCCATGGGGGTAGAGTCTGGGCGATATTCAGCCAGGAGTCAATGTAAGGGAATTGATCTGGGTGGCCTGGGGTTCCAGTGATTATTTGATAGACTGCTCGCACTGTTGCTAGGTCCAGAGTTCCTCCTGAGGGCCACCCGACTCCAAAGGCAGTCCATTCAAGCTCACACAAAGTGCGCAGCCTGCCAGGGGTCATTCGAATTCCATAGTCTCCTGAGAACCCCTTTTTGAAATTCTTAATCATGCAGTCTAGAGTGGTGGGTTTTGACTTAGAGCCTCCCATTCTTTTAGATATTTAAGGATAATAGTTCTGTTGCTTTAGATGTTTGGGAAGGTAGCCTTTATATCTTTTTCTTCTTCACTCTTCAAAACACCGGAGTTCCCAGAGAGACTGCTCTCTTGCTGGGTCTATGAGTTGTTTTAAGGCTAACTTGGTCAGGGACTCTGGGTTCCAGTCTCAGCTGATGTCTCTGGATCTCAAGGCCTCAAGCAGTTTCAGGGACTTTCTTCATTAAATCCTCTCTATATTCTGAACTAACGTATCAGGGGCGTGGGACTGACGGCAGATGGCAAAACAAATGGACTAGAAAAGGGACCTCCAGGGCTGGGCAAGCCCGGTCCTGAAGGAATTCATCTTCTAAACTTACGTCCTGGGTGTCTGGGGCTAGGCAAAAGGGGCACTACTTGGGTCAGTTCAGTAGGGGAGCAATAAGTCTCGGGTGTTCTGTGACAGAGTCAGGTAGGAGACTTTCTCAAAGAAATAGCATCCTAGCCTCCAAGGGCACAGGGGCGTTGACTCATTGGCTATGTCCTTTTCCCTCCCAGTGTAGCCACCCTGTGCCGGTGTCGCAGACAAGACAAGGGAGGGTTTTCGTTGCGTCCGCCTGGCCGCTCCCCTCGCGGGGACGAAGGTGCCTCTTAGCTTTGGCGGGTCAGTATAAGCCGCTGACTCCGATCGGGACCCTGAGGGACCGATACCGCCCTGAGCCGTATGAGGTCACCACGGAACCGCAGGTTGGGACTCACTCGAACTCCGTAGCAGAATGCCGTGGAGCTACAAACTCGAGCCTGATCGCATGCTTCACAGGCCGCTCATTCACTCACACATACACACATACACAGAGGTTAACAACATTCCTCCCACCAATACCAATATCCTATTTCCTGTAGGAGGGGATCAGCCTCCTCTTCTGTCCACTGGGACAGGACCTGATTCCTGACCTGATTCCTGATTTCCCCGTCTGAGTTACCATCAGACGGAGAGCCTGTAGGAGGGGATCAGCCTCCTCTTCTGTCCAATGGGACAGGACCTGATTCCTCCCGGGGGATCCTACCTTGTCCGGACGGCCACCTGGTGAGTCTGTCCGTCCCTCCACGGAGTCTGGCTCTGGTTGTAGCCCAGCCACCCGGGGGGCCGAGTTGCCGTCACGAAAGAGAACCCGGAATACCGTCGGGTGGCGCCACCTCGTTCGCTGCCGGAGTCCCGTCCCCCGGTCGGCCGGAGCCACCAGTCCAGCGGCTCAAGGGGCCGGCGTGGTTGTATCTCACTGGGGCCTCCAGAAATGTTACGGAAATGACAGGCCAGCCAAGAAACAAGCACCACTCGGAGGGTTGGAGTACTCAGATTTATTACGCCGGCGGGCTCAGAGGGGCTTCTGCTCCGAAGCTCTGAGCACCTCCAAGACGTGCACATGAGGTTTTATAGGGTTAATTACAAGTATGGGGCTATTAGCCAATAAGGTTCAAACAACAAAAAGCAAGGAATCAGTACACTGGAGCTTATCAATTTGGAACAGATCACGTTACTGACACTTGTTGAGCTTGGATTTACGAGTTAGCTTGTTAGCCCAGTAAACTGACACTAAACTTTAGATTTACAAGTTAGCCCGGCAGAACTTATATCAGTAAACCGACACTTATCACACTTAGATTTGTGACTTAGCTTGTTAGCCCAGCTGGGCTTTTCCTTCACACTAGAAGTTAAATCTCTTCATCCTGAGCCTCAAGACCTATTGGGGGTTGAATTCTCCACCATTTTGATGTTAATTGCTGTGGTCTTTCTTGAATGGCTTGCTCTGCCCCCTTCCATCCTGTCTCACTGTGATGACACAGAGAGAGCAAAGGCCGGGCCCTGCGTGTGTTCCTGCATTTAACAGCGGGAGATGTGGGGTGGGCTGAGGATGACTCTGAGTGGTGAGAAATATGTTTCAGATTTTCCCACATGAGACATGGGGACCTGCTAGCAGCCATTGCAGATTTATCTCACGGGCATTATCGCTTGTGTTGTTACGGAAACAACAGGCCAGCCAAGAAATAAGCAGCACTCAGAGGGTGGGAGTACTGAGATTTATTATGCCAGCGGGCTCAGAGGGGCTTCTGTTCCCAAGCCCTGAGCACATCCAAGACGTGCACATGAGGTTTTATAGGGTTAATTACAAGTATGGGGCTTTTAGCCAATAAGGCTCGAACAACAAAAAGCAAGGAATCAGTACACTGAAGCTTATCAATTTGGAACAGATCACGTTACTGACAATTGTTGACCTTGGATTTACGAGTTAGCTTGTTAGCCCAGTAAACTGACACTGAACTTCAGATTTACGAGTTAGCCCAGCAAAACTTAGATCAGTAAACCGACACTTATCACACTTAGATTTGTGACTTAGCTTGTTAGCCCAGCTGGGGTTTTTGTTCACAGTGTCACTCATCTTTTCTATTTTCCTTTTATTTTTAAAGTATTTAATCCAAATTTAATATCAGGATTTTTTTGGAAAGAAATTTCTCTTTTTCTTTTCTTTGGGGCTCTTTTGGGGGGTAGGTAATTAGGTATATTTATCTCTTAGTGGAGGCCCTGGGGCTTGAACCCAGGACCCTGTTCACACTAAGCACACGCTCTACCACCTGCCCCATCATCTTTTTCTTTTTGCTTTAGCTGCCAAGAATCTTACAGCTGAATTTCTAGTCCGCCTTTAACACTTGCCCTGACTTCATGGAATCCATTTTTATGAGTTTACCTCCCCCTGGTTTCATTTAAGTATTGAATCTCCATTTTCTCTTCACTCTCAGTTTTGCCTTTTTGTTGTTATGGTTGTTAAGCTGTGTTTAAAAAATTGTTTAATTTCTCTTTTAGCAGGAGGCTGAAGTAAATAAATATGTAAACAAACATCACACTTAAATGCTTTTATATATTCTAAGCTGTTTAGTAGTTAATTAAAAACCAAATTGAATATTAAAGGGATAACATTTTTAAATTATTTTTTAATTTTTTATAAAGACATAGCTGATTTAAAATATATGTTTCAGGTGTACAATAGATGCTCCATTTATAGTTACTGTAAAACATTGTCTGTATTCCCTGTGTTGTAAGATACATCCCTCTAGATTGTTTACATTACATGTTGCAGTTTGTATAAGAAAGTTGGGTAACGCAGAGTCTGGAACGTGGCTGTGTATGACTCAGGTTCACGCTCACCCTGCCTGTCAGAGCTCAGGCCTTCACTCCTTTCTGCAGGGGAGCGAGTGGAGGCAGCTCTCATCAGCGCTGGCACCACACTCTGAGTGGCAGTGACAGCAGTGACTGTGTGTGGACGTGAAAATTGTTGTTCCAAGAGTTTTACATGCTTTTCTGCATTTAATAATTAAAGCCCTCCTGTGAGGAAGGGTTTTAAGTTTTTAATGAATAATACATTTTATTTTGATATTGATAGACTTCAAAACTCCGGAAAATTTACAGGAGTAGTACAATAAATGCTTAGATACAGTTCACCTTAAAGGGCACTATTTGCCCTTTTGTGACGGGCTTATTTTAGCATAAATTTTCAAAGTTCATTCATATTGTAGCCTGAATCAGTACATTATTCTTTTTGTTTGATAATATCCTTTTCCTTTTTTTTCGTTTTTGGTCTATTTAAAAATATTTTCATTGAAGTCTAGTCAGTTTATAGTGTTGCATCAGTTTCTTGTGTACAGCACAAAACTTCAGTTAAATAGGAACATACCTGCATTCATTTTCATATTCTTTTTAAACATAAGTTACTATAAGTTATTAAATATATTCTCCTGTGCTATACAGTATATACTTGCTGTTTATTGTATACATACTCAGCATCTGCAAATCTTGAACTCCCAATTTATTCATTCCACACCCTCTCCCCTCTGGTAACCATAGTTTGGTTTCTATGTCTCTGTGTCTGTTTCTGTTCTGTAGATAAGTTTATCTTTTTGTTCCTTTGTTTTTGTTTGTTTTTTTGTTTTAGATTCCACATGTGAGCGATCTCATATGGTATTTTTCTTTCTCTTTCTGGCTTATTTCACTTAGAATGTCATTCTCCTGGTCCATTCATATTGCTGCAAATGGCATTATTTTATTATTATTTTATTGCTGAATAGTAGTCTATTGGACATATATACTACAACCTCTTTATCCAGTCGTCTGTCAGTGGACATTTAGGTTGTTTCCATGTCTTGATATTGTAAATAATGCTGCTGTGAACATTGGGGTGAAACTGTCTTTTTGAATTACGTTTCCTTTCGGATATATGCCCTGGAGTGGGATTGCTGTGTCATCTGGGCCCGCAAGGTTTTGTCTTTTGAGGAACCTCTATACAGTTTTCCACAATGGCTCCACCAAACTGCATTCCCACCACAGTGTAGGAGTGTTCCCAATTCTCCACAGCCTCTCCAGCATTTAGTGTCTATGAACTTCTGAATGATGGCTATTCTGACTGGTGAAAGGTGATACTTGTTTGCAGTTTTGATTTGCATTTCTCTGATAATGATATTGAGCATTTTTTCATGTGCCTATTGGCCATTTGTATGTCTTCATTGGAGAAATGTTTCTTTAGGTCTTCTGCCCATTTTTGGATTGAATTGTTTGTTTTTCTTTTTTATCAAGTGTAAAAGCTGTTTACATATTCTGGGAATTAAGCCCTTGTCACTTTCATTTAATGCAACTATTTTCTCCCACTCCATAGGTTGTCTTTTTGCTTTAATTTTTGTTTTCTTTTCTGTGCAAAAGCTTGTAAGTTTAATTAGAACCCACTTGTATATTTTTGCTTGTATTTCTATTGCTATAGTAGACTGCTCTTGGAAAATATTGTTGAGATATATGTCAGATGTTTTGCCTATGTCTTCTTCTAAGAGGTTTATAGTGTCTTGTCTACAATTTTTAGTCTTTAAGCCATTTTGAATTCATTTTTTTGTATGTTGTGAGGGGGTAGTCTAACTTCATTGATTTACATGCAGCTGTGCAGTTTTCCCTGCACCATTTGCTGAAGAGGCTGTCTTTGCTCAATTGTATGTTCTCACCTCCTTTGTCAAAGATTCAATTACCAAAAGTTTGTGGGACTATTCTTGGTAATTTTGTTTATCCATTCATTGATGGATGGATATTTTTAGTGACTTTTAGCTACTCTGAATGATACTGCTATGAATATTGATGTGCAAGTTTTTGTGAGAATACATTTCCATTCTGTTGGCTGTACAGTTGGCCCACCATATCTGTAGTTTCCACTTCATGGATCCAGATGGCTGATTGCAAAGGGACTTGATCATCCTTGGATTATGGTATCCAGGGTGGGGGTTCCTGAAACCAACCCCCCGAGGACACTGAAGGATGACTCTACATGTAGGAGTGGAATTGCTCAGCCACATAACTCTAACCTTTTGAGGAAACATCGGGCTCTTCCAAAGAAGCTGCACCATTGCCCCTTTCCAACGGCTGCATATTGAGGGTATCCATTTCTCTGCCTCCTGATTGACACTTGTTATTGTCCATGTTTTGATTATAACCATCCTAGTGAGTTTAAAATGAGATCTCATTTTGATTTTGATTTCGCTAGTGATGCTGACCATCTTTTCAGATGCTTATTGGCCAATTGTGTATCTATTTAAATCCTTGGCAAATTAAAAAATTGGGTCGATTTTCTTTGTATTGTTCAGTTGTAAGCATTTGTTTTATATCCTGGATACTAGTCTCTTATTAGATATATGCTTTGCAAGATTTTTCTCCTATTCTGCAGATTGTCATTTCACTTTAATTTTTTTAAACATTAAAACAATTTCTTTATAGGGGAGGTAATTAGATTTATTCATTTTGTTTTTCTTCCTTAGCACGCACTCTATCATTTGAGCTACCCCTTTCCCCTTTCATTTCACACTCTTGATGTTGTCCTTTGTAACAAATGATTTTAATTTGATGAAGTCCATTTTATCTATTTTGTTTTATCACTTGTGCTCTTGGTATTGTATCTAGGAAGCCATAGCCTATCCTATGACCACAAAGATTCATACTATGTCTTCTTTAAGAAAGTTCATATATTTAGTTTTTACGTTTCTGTCTGTGATCCATTTTGAATTAATATTTGTTATATAAAATACGGGGTCCAGATTCCAGATTCATTCTTTTGCCTTCAGATACCCAGGTGTCTCTGCTCCATTTGTTGGATAGACTATACTTTCAATGGAGTGTTGTTGGCACATTTCTGGAAAACTGACTGTAAATGTAAGTTTCCCCCCAGGATTTTTTATTGTGTCTCATAGATTTCTGCATCCAAACTTATGACAGAAGCATAATGACTTGAGTGCTATAGATTTGCTGTAACCTTTGAGTGAGTCCTCCAAATTTGCTCTTCTTTTTCAAGATTGTTTTGGCTGACCTGGGTCCCTTGCTTTCAATATGAATTTTGGGATCAGTTTTTCAATTTTTGCAAAGAAGTCAGCTGGAATTTTGATAGGGATTCCATTAAATATGTAGATTACTTTGGGAAGTCTTAACATTTTTAACAATATTTTCTACCATTGCATGATCATGGGATGCCTTCCATATATGAAGATATTTTAAAATTTTTTTGGTGATACTTCAAAATATTCAATGTACAAATCTTGTAAACTTTTGTTAAATGTATCTCTCATTTTATTTTTTATGCAGTTGTAAATGGAACGGCTTAGCTTCATAAGGGTGGGACTATATATATCAATTTATTTATTTCTAGGATTCCTACATAGCAAATACACTAGGTTTATATTTGCTACATTGATCTATCCACAATTCTTCCCACCCCCGTGTCATAAGAAACCAAGACCCAGCTTAAGCCATCTGAACACCTATGTGGAAGTGAGAAATGAGACTTTGGGTGGGGTTTGTGTAGATGATACTGAGATCTTATTCAGGATGGCTTCATCTTAATTTCTTTTAAACAATCCTTTCAGAGTACATAGTCAGATACATTAGGAAAATGCTGTTTTGATGTGCGGAGGAGCTAAGACTATAATTTTCAAGTAATTTCTAGTGAGAGTGTTGTACTTGAAACATAATTTGCATCAATCTTTGAAGATTTATGTTTCAGGAGCTTTGAGTAAATAATACCTGTCTTTATTCAATAACTACAACTAAATGCTCAAGCAACATGTAAGAGTTTGAGCAAACTGCTCCCGCCCCGTAGTGCTGGTTGGTTGCAGCTGTAACTGGAGTCAGCGCTTACCTCGCCCAGTACACTTGTGCTGATCTGCTCAAAACAGTTCGTCCAACAGTTTGTCGGTAGTCTTTTAGACAAAGCCATAAAGCATTGATTTAAGGTTGCTGGAATGTAATCTATTCTTATTAATATTAAGTAAGCACATATTGAGTACTTACTGTATGTTGGGAATTGTCCCTCAGCCTCACATGAATATTACTTCTAATAAAACCTCTCATATTTCCCTGTTATTTGCACTTTACAGATAAGGAGACTGAGGATTAGGTCTTCTCTCTTTTGGGGGGAGCTCATTATCAATGATGGGAAGTTGTAAGGAAAAAGATATTGATTCATCCAGAGAAAATATTTTTCTGAGATTCAGTATTGAAGAAGGTAACCACTGAAGAGGGTGATCATTGTTTGAGTGAGACGAGCCCCGGGTTGTACGGAGTCAGCATCCCTGTCCTGGACGCTGCACGTGTAGAGCTGCGTGGTGGGTGAGGCGGCGCGGCCACGCAGGGAAAGCGGATGCCGGGCCGTTGGGCTGTGCTCAGGCCCGGTGGGGCTTTCTCCTAAGAGCAGTGGACCGTCATTGACAGATTTTAAGTAGGCTAGTGCGATGCTCTCGTAGATCACTTTTGTCTTGTAGAATGCTTAGAAACATTTAGAAGGCTCGGCAGGAGGTGATGTGATGAGTCAGAGTAGGGTGGCTGCGAGGTGTAGCAGTGTTCAATTTTCAAGTGATTTTCAGTCCCAGGTTTGTGGCTCAGTAGCCGTGTCACTTTGGATGACACACCCAAGGAAGTGAAACAATTTATCTAATCAATAGAAGCAGTGATGTACCGAACTCCCAGGACTGCTGTGTAGATCCAGTGAGATAACGTGTGCACAGTGTGCAGCATGGTCCCCAGCACAGAGTCAGTGCTGAGGGAGTGCCAGTGAGTACCTGGTAGGACAGGTGTGGGTGGTGGATCTCGTTGACTGAGGAAATTTGCCCCTGAAGGAGGGGTCTTGTCACATCTGTGAGTGATTGGCCTGAGCTGGGAGAGGCAGGGAGACCTTGCCCCCGACCAAGGGCCCTGGGCAGGATGGCTATGGGAGGAACACCGTGAAGTTAGCTCTTTGCAGGTGGAGTTGGAGGTGCCCTTGAGACATCTAAGTGCAGTGTCACAATCACAGAAGTGGTCTGATCCCGGGCTGTGCATTTTCCTGCTGAGATATTGATCTCTGAACGCGAAGACATACTTTACAGGACAAGTGAATAGTAGTATCATCTCTCATCAAAGCTCACATCTCTTTATTCATCACTCACTTTGCTAATTGGGTACTTACAGAACACACTTCACTGTCCTCCCCTGGGCTCAGGCTCCACAGAAAAGAGCTGGTGAGTCTCCCTCTTTTCCAGAAGAAGACACACTTAGCTGGTAGACTTCTATACCTCGCCAGACTTAGAATTTTAGGTTGTTGATTTAATTCTATTTTCTGTTGGTCATCTCCTGACAGGAGAGACGTTTTACCTCATGGTCAGGTTTCAATTAGCTGTTACTGAGAATTGCTGGTCTGATCCATAGTGTATTTATTCTATTAACTTTGTAGAGTACTTATCATTTTTCTGTCTTTGCTCTTTAATTTTGTTTGCCCCTTCAATTTTCTATCTTATTTGGGACCTTATTTTATTTTTTAATTAAAAAATGTCTATTAGCAGTTAACAAAACAAAAGCAAAGAAAAAATGCACATGATAGCTAAATTTAGAAAATATCTTGTGTGTTTTCTGTCTCAGCAATGGAGGGTTCTAGAAACTCGTGAAAAGCTTCATTACATAAGTTCCTTTAAATTCTGATTAAGAAATAAAACCTTCCTTCCTCATCTTTCAAGCTGCACAGCTAATTGTCAAGAAAGTGAGGGGAAATTCTCAGAAGCCAAGACAAACCAGAAAGCAGGGATTCTGGGAGATACGTGAGCCTTAGAAGCCCTGGGGTGCCGGTTGGCTCCTGAACTGAGTTTCAGTTGCCCTGGCAGGAGGGCAGGAGGTGAGCCTGTGGCCTCTCACACTGGGAGTTGGATGGCTGTTCTTATATAAGGCCAAACACATCCTGAGAATCCTGCTTTATAAAAGGTTGAATTAGAAAGAAAAGAATAAAAGCATTCCTCAAGGCAAGGAAGTAAGGAAAGTAAAATTTTTTGGAAGCGGGAAAAATAACATATCCAAAGTAAGGATTTAGTTTAAAGCTGTTCTGGCATGAGAGTGACCACAAACCCATGGCAGAAAATCACAGCTCCTCCCGGAAAGAGAAGGTGTGTTTTGAATGAATCAGTGGACAGCCATTCTGAAAAAGGCCTCCAGAGTCTTCTGGATCAAGATACTGGACTCAAACACCTCCCTTCCATGGTCTCATTTAAATAACCAGAAAGGTTTTAAAGGAAAGAAGCCATAATCATAGTTCTATTTATTGACATTACTTTATGCTAGGAATTCAAAGGTGACTATGGAGTTGTCTCCTCTTTTATGGACCTTACTTTCTATTTGACATAGTTGGGGAACTTGGTGGAGGGTGGTGTTAGTATGTTGCAATTAACCAGGAGAGGAGTTTAAGAAAGCAGTGAAGGGTTGGTGACATTTTTCGCTGAGGACAGTCCTGTTCAGTTGGCTTGTAATTACAGGCTCGTTGAGTTGTCACTGGAGGGAATTAATCTTAAGGTATTTGGACTTAGCTCAGGCCTCTTCAGAATGGACAAGTGAACCTGGAGAAAGACAGTCAAATCTGTGCAGACATTGAAGTTCACTTCAACATGTGGTATCCATGAGCCAAAGATAGGACTAGTAGGCAGCACTTCTTGAGGACAGAGGAGTGGTTTTTAAGGTTCTTCAAGAATGAATCCCAAGGTACCGGGATGGCCAGTTGTCAAACTGTGACTTTGCTCTTTGGACGGTGTATCCACCAAGGGTATTGGCCGTTTATAAGTTTCCATTTCTCCTTAATACATGTCAGGTTATGAGGACGTGGGCATAAACGTTTCACACCTTGTCAAGGTGACTTTGGGTACCTGCCTAGAATCATGGGCACAGTTGCGGCTGCGTCATACATCTTGCCGCACATCCCGCTCCCCGGCTCCGTGATCACGGCAGAGTGGTTCCTTATTGAGCTGTCCATCTCCTCTGTGACATCGTAACCAAACAAAAGATTGGAGAGTATTAGCTTGGCTTTTTTCTTTTCTAACATTCCCTTCAAATTATGATGACTGATAGTGGACCCAGTTACGTTTGCAGATGATTTACAAGTAGGGCTGTCAGTACAAACCTTGTAATCCCCGCTGTGTGATCTAGAGAAGAAAGTTACACTCTTTCCAAATTGTTTTGATGCACTTATGTGGGAAAATGATGTATGTTTGAATATGTATTTCCTCTCTTACTCATCATGGCTAGAGATGAATATTTGTAGACATGGAATGAGTACTCTGTATTTGAACTGTATGGTCCCCTAAATTCTCCCCAGCTTTTTAAAGTCATCACTGGAGTGCTACCTCCAGAGTGCCGCAAAGCATCCAACACTGCCTGCTCTTCGGACACTGTAAGTTTCCAAGTTGGAGAAGGCTGCTGGCTGGTGAGGCAATCTCTCGCACATCTCTGGTTGGGTGATGTGAGCTGAGAACACAAGAATTGGCAGACAGTAACTAACCACGATCACGTCCATTTCTGGAACACTCATGGAGGATTTTACACCTATGCTAGTGGAATACGTTATTTCATTTAGTTTTCCCAAAAATCATAATTAGATTTTATCACCTGTATTAAAAAGGAAACTGTCAAAGCGAGTGACGTGCAGACTTTGGACTGGAACACGGGTCTTTCTGATCCCTGTCTCTGTTCCCTCCCCGGCCTATCCTTGCAAATGACCAGGAGACTCTTCCTCTGTCTTGAGTTTCCCTCTGATGTTACCGCTCTCTTTGTTTCTAAGAGAGGAAAACAAGTCTAAACTTACTTTCCAGTTGGAAATGGAATGGAGAGTTAACGTTGGAAGCCGGGAGAATCTGTCCTGTGATGAAGTGGTCTCCGAGCCACTTCCACTGGGATGTCACATCACTGTCTGGGCCCCTTGCTCAGCCTGTGCACAGGTGACAGCGCAGTTGTGCCGAGCAGTCCTCCCGGACAGGGCAGTGGGTTGGAAATGAGTTTGGGGATTTGGTTTCATTACACAAGTTCCTGAGGGCCTTGACCTGGCACTTCGAGTGGGAGCATTCCCTGTCCCACAGACTGTGCTCTGGGCCCGTGCAGACCTGACGTGGCCTCAGCCTGAGTCTCAGGGCCCGTGGTGATGAGGAGCATTTTAGCCCAGGGTCTGCCGGAGGCTCTGAGAATACTGGGCTGTGGGACTATGTCCAGGATGATAATAATTCCTCCCCGAGTTTCAGATTTCCTTGCCTGTGAGCCGGGGTAGTAGTTGTTTCTGAGATGATTGTAATGATTCAGTAATGGGCGCAGCGTGTGCTGACAGGTAGCTGGGTGCTTTAGGAGCAGAAGTCGCAATCACTCTGTCAGCCTCTCCCTGTGCGCTCTGTGCTTTGAGAAGTTGTGTGTTTGGTGAAAGTCCCGCCCAGACCCTAGGGTCTAGATGAACTGTTGTTCCTTTACTTTCCCTTCCTTTTCCTCTTTCCCTTCTCTGTGTCCCATGTTTAGGTAGCAGATTCCTCTATTTCAGGGAATACGGGCTTTTCTAGTAAAGGGACAGGTGGAATGCGGAGAGGTGGGGCCCAGAGGGGGTCTGGAGTGTCTGCACAGTGCTGCTTCCCTGCGTTTCTGCATCCGGTCCCATCAGTGCACTAAGTCAGCCTTCCTCTTCCTTCCTGTGTCATCGGGTCTCTGTTTTAAGGGAAAACCATTTTTATGGGTCTTTTTTCACTTACGTGTTTCATTCAGATGCTTGTTGCTTTTCTCCCTGTGCTTCAGCGTTCCGAGGAGAAAATTCAGCCGTGCAGCATCCTCTCCGAGCTCTACGAGTTGATCGGCTTCCACTGCAAGTCCACCTTCTTCAAGCGGGTGGCCCCCGTGCGGCACGCGGCCCCCGGCATCCCGGAGCCTGGCGGGAAGGCCTGCTCCCGACTCCTCCTGCAGACGCTTCCTGGCTACAGTCTGTCACTGGACTTGCAGGACTTCAGCAAATGTGTTGGAACTAAAACATTGCTTCAGCCCCATTAACCATGCCTGGTTTGGGCCCTGCTGTCCTGCCTCATCAGGGTGAATCTTGATTCATTTAGAACAGGGCTCAGCAGACTTTTCCTTTCAAGGGCTTGGGGGTAAATATTTCAGGGTCTGAAAACCTCCTGATCTCTGGTGCAGCTGCTCAGCTCTACTGTTTAGATGCCAGAACAGCCAGATAGTCCACACACCCATAGAGCTTTATTAACAGCGGTGGCTGGGGCTGGATTGGGTGTATGAACTGCAGTTTGCCCCCACAGCCTCCTCAATATTGACACCTGCACCAGAGTGTACATTTGTGACAATGGGTGAACCTACACTGACATGTCATCATCACCCATAGCCCATAGTTGACACTAGGATTTACACATTGTGTTGTGCACTCTGTGGGTTTGGACAGATGTACAATGACATGTATCCACCATCACAGCATCATACAGAGTCGTGTGTCTTAGTGACCTTAAAATGCTCCGTGCTGCACCTCATTCATTGCTCTTTCCCCTCTAGCCTCTGGCAGCCACTGATCTTTCAGTCTCTGTGTTTTTCCCTTTCCCAGAACACCATACAGTTGGAATCAGACAGTTGCTGAAACTTCCCAGATTGGCTTCTTTCACTTGGTAATATGCATTTAAGGTTCCTCCATGTCTTTTCATTCCTTGATAACTCATTTCATTTTAGCACCAAATAATAGTCCATTTTCTGGCGGGACCACAGTTTATTTATCCATTCACCTACTGAAGAAGAGCTTAGTTGCTTCTGAATCCTGTTGAGTATGAATAAAGCTGCTATTAACATCTGTATGCAGATTTGTGTGTGAACATAAGTTTCCATTTCATCGAGTAAACACCAAGGAGCACAGTTGCCGGATCATATGTTAGAATTACGTCTAGCTCTGTAAAAAATTGCCAGACCGTCTTCCAAAGTACCTGGGCCATTTTTCATTCCCACCAACAATGCATTATAATTTCTGGTGCTCCACATCCTCACCAGCATTCGGTGCTGTCAGTGTTCTGCATTTTGGCAGTTCTGACAGGTGTGCAGTGGTATCTCGCTGTTTCAGTCTGCATCCCCTTGATGACAGGTGCTGTGGAGCATCTTTCCAAAGGCTTCTTTGGCATCCAGATTTCTTCTTTGATGAGGTGTGTGTTCAGGCATTTTGCTCATTTTTTAATCAGGTTATTCATCCTTCTTGTTGAGTGTAAAGAAATTTTGGTATATTCTGGATTTCAGCCCTTTATCAGTGTGTCCCTGCCCTTCACCTTCAGTGCCAGAGTTGTCCTTTGGGTCTCAGTGGAGTGTCAGATCTTCAAAGAGATTCCCTGTCTTCCCTCAGCCTAAATACTGTCCTTGTATTTTTCACTATCAGTGACTCATTTTGTTCTTTTTAAATAGCATTTCCCATAATTTGTAAGTATATTAAAGACAAAAGGGCAATGATTGAACACCGCCTGCCCCACCAGGCTGTGTGCCCTGTGAGAGCAGAGGCCCTGTCCCCACTCACCGTTTCCCATGACAGCACATGGCACATGTCCATGTAAAAGTGTGTAACGTGGGGCCAAACCTGATGAGCAGCTATGACGACATGTGTTGTCTACCATTTATTGAGTAGACTTTGTTTCTGATCTTAATTATTAAATCATATGAATGAAACTTGGTTGTTTTGAAAAATAAAACAACAAAGCACACCTCAATGTGATTGGTAATTTCTACTTAGATTTCTGACCCAGGAGGGGATGTTCACCATCATTTTGTGGAGGAGGTTGGGAAGGTAAAGTAAGAGAGTGAGATCAAATAAAGTAAAAATGATAACAGTCAGTTGGCTTTATTTTCACTGAAATAAAAGTTATTTTAAACCCTATCTCAGCTGTTGTCCTGTTGTTTTAAACATTTCTCATAGAATTAAAAGGAAGCCCACTAAACCCTGAAAGGGAAACTGTGTGCTCAGGTCCTGAAAATTGCTTATGTCTATTTCTTGAGATACAAATTTCCCTGCTGGTTACAGAAATACGAGGCGGGAACACAACAGTGCACTGCATGTGTCTGCCGGCTTCACGGGCTGCTCAGTGTCAATTTCATTTTCTTGGGTTGCAGTTTAGGACGGATTTCCATGAGAAATATTGCTCAGATTTTCCTAAATGAAGGATTGAATTTTCCACAGGAAATATTATGAAACAGAGTGACAAGGCACAAGGGTTTCCCATAAAGGAATAGTTGATATAATAAACTCTCACTATGGTGAATATTTTTAATAAAAGCAAGTTGAAAATTTTATCACTAGGTCAAATGGCACAAATCCGTCTGAAGAAAAAAGATTCAAATTTAATAGAAGAAGTGGTTTGAATCAAGTAGAAATTATGATTACTACACAATTTGTTGTAAGAACTTATACTCAGTCTTATCATAATTGCCGGTGGTAGGAAGTGGATCATTATTTATTTATTAAAAAAAATTCACAAGGTGCTATTTGCCCCATTCTTGATGCGGCAGTCCTGTGGTTAGTTAAGTTGGGACATTTAGGAAACTTAGCTAGGTTTTCCGGACATTGATTTCAGCCACTTTATATTAACTACAATCTCTTCTTTTGTGTCGGCATATGGTCCATACATAAATATGGGGAGGAACAACTTCCAACTCGGTTTTAGAGTGCAAACCGCAGGAAATTCAAACCTGCACTAGGAAACAAACTGAGAAACCACAGTGAGGGTTTCTCCTGCAACCCGTTCCCTTTGTGCTGGATGAACGAACGTCTCTCCACATGCTCAGGTCTGAGAGATAAGTGTGTGTGAAAGCCGTCCTTCACCTAGCTTGAAGGGAACACAAAGTTTCTTTTCAGTTGCCAACTCCACTCCATACATATATATGGGGAGGTACAAGCTCCAACTCGGTTTTACAGTGAAAACGGCAGGCACTTCAAACCGGCACTAGAAAAACAGACTGAGAAACCAGAGTAAGGGTTTCTCCTGCAACCCGTTCCCTTTGTGCTGGGTGAACGAACGTCTCTCCACATGCTCAGTTCTGAGAGATAAGTGTGTGTGAAAGCCGTCCTTCACCTAGCTTGAAGGGAACACAAAGTTTCTTTTCAGTTGCCAACTCCACTCCATACATATATATGGGGAGGTACAAGCTCCAACTCGGTTTTACAGTGAAAACGGCAGGCACTTCAAACCGGCACTAGGAAACAGACTGAGAAACCAGAGTAAGGGTTTCTCCTGCAACCCATTCCCTTTGTGCTGGATGAACGAACGTCTCTCCACATGCTCAGTTCTGAGAGATAAGTGTGTGTGAAAGCCGTCCTTCACCTAGCTTGAAGGGAACACAAAGTTTCTTTTCAGTTGCCAACTCCACTCCATACATATATATGGGGAGGTACAAGCTCCAACTCGGTTTTACAGTGAAAACGGCAGGCACTTCAAACCGGCACTAGGAAACCGACTGAGAATCCAGAGTAAGGGTTTCTCCTGCAACCCGTTCCCTTTGTGCTGGATGAACGAACGTCTCTCCACATGCTCAGTTCTGAGAGATAAGTGTGTGTGAAAGCCGTCCTTCACCTAGCTTGAAGGGAACACAAAGTTTCTTTTCAGTTGCCAACTCCACTCCATACATATATATGGGGAGGTACAAGCTCCAACTCGGTTTTACAGTGAAAACGGCAGGCACTTCAAACCGGCACTAGAAAAACAGACTGAGAAACCACAGTAAGGGTTTCTCCTGCAACCCGTTCCCTTTGTGCTGGATGAACGAACGTCTCTCCACATGCTCAGGTCTGAGAGATAAGTGTGTGTGAAAGCCGTCCTTCACCTAGCTTGAAGGGAACACAAAGTTTCTTTTCAGTTGCCAACTCCACTCCATACATATATATGGGGAGGTACAAGCTCCAACTCGGTTTTACAGTGAAAACGGCAGGCACTTCAAACCGGCACTAGGAAACCGACTGAGAAACCAGAGTAAGGGTTTCTCCTGCAACCCGTTCCCTTTGTGCTGGATGAACGAACGTCTCTCCACATGCTCAGTTCTGAGAGATAAGTGTGTGTGAAAGCCGTCCTTCACCTAGCTTGAAGGGAACACAAAGTTTCTTTTCAGTTGCCAACTCCACTCCATACATATATATGGGGAGGTACAAGCTCCAACTCGGTTTTACAGTGAAAACGGCAGGCACTTCAAACCGGCACTAGGAAACAGACTGAGAAACCAGAGTAAGGGTTTCTCCTGCAACCCGTTCCCTTTGTGCTGGATGAACGAACGTCTCTCCACATGCTCAGTTCTGAGAGATAAGTGTGTGTGAAAGCCGTCCTTCACCTAGCTTGAAGGGAACACAAAGTTTCTTTTCAGTTGCCAACTCCACTCCATACATATATATGGGGAGGTACAAGCTCCAACTCGGTTTTACAGTGAAAACGGCAGGCACTTCAAACCGGCACTAGGAAACAGACTGAGAAACCAGAGTAAGGGTTTCTCCTGCAACCCGTTCCCTTTGTGCTGGATGAACGAACGTCTCTCCACATGCTCAGTTCTGAGAGATAAGTGTGTGTGAAAGCCGTCCTTCACCTAGCTTGAAGGGAACACAAAGTTTCTTTTCAGTTGCCAACTCCACTCCATACATATATATGGGGAGGTACAAGCTCCAACTCGGTTTTACAGTGAAAACGGCAGGCACTTCAAACCGGCACTAGGAAACAGACTGAGAAACCAGAGTAAGGGTTTCTACTGCAACCCGTTCCCTTTGTGCTGGATGAACGAACGTCTCTCCACATGCTCAGTTCTGAGAGATAAGTGTGTGTGAAAGCCGTCCTTCACCTAGCTTGAAGGGAACACAAAGTTTCTTTTCAGGTGCCAACTCTACTCCATACATATATATGGGGAGGTACAAGCTCCAACTCGGTTTTACAGTGAAAACGGCAGGCACTTCAAACCGGCACTAGGAAACCGACTGAGAATCCAGAGTAAGGGTTTCTCCTGCAACACGTTCCCTTTGTGCTGGATGAACGAACGTCTCTCCACATGCTCAGTTCTGAGAGATAAGTGTGTGTGAAAGCCGTCCTTCACCTAGCTTGAAAGGAACACAAAGTTTCTTTTCAGTTGCCAACTCCACTCCATACATATATATGGGGAGGTACAAGCTCCAACTCGGTTTTACAGTGAAAACGGCAGGCACTTCAAACCGGCACTAGGAAACAGACTGAGAAACCAGAGTAAGGGTTTCTCCTGCAACCCGTTCCCTTTGTGCTGGATGAACGAACGTCTCTCCACATGCTCAGTTCTGAGAGATAAGTGTGTGTGAAAGCCGTCCTTCACCTAGCTTGAAGGGAACACAAAGTTTCTTTTCAGTTGCCAACTCCACTCCATACATATATATGGGGAGGTACAAGCTCCAACTCGGTTTTACAGTGAAAACGGCAGGCATTTCAAACCGGCACTAGGAAACAGACTGAGAAACCAGGGTAAGGGTTTCTCCTGCAACCCGTTCCCTTTGTGCTGGATGAACGAACGTCTCTCCACATGCTCAGTTCTGAGAGATAAGTGTGTGTGAAAGCCGTCCTTCACCTAGCTTGAAGGGAACACAAAGTTTCTTTTCAGTTGCCAACTCCACTCCATACATATATACGGGGAGGTACAAGCTCCAACTCGGTTTTACAGTGAAAACGGCAGGCACTTCAAACCGGCACTAGGAAACAGACTGAGAAACCAGAGTAAGGGTTTCTCCTGCAACCCGTTGCCTTTGTGCTGGATGAACGATGGTCTCTCCACATACTCAGGTCTGAGAGATAAATGAGTATGAAAGCCGACCTTCACCTAGCTTGAAGGGAACACAAAGTTTCTTTTCATTTGCAAACCCCACTCCATATATATTTATGGGGAGGTACAAGCTCCAACTCGGTTTTACAGTGAAAACGGCAGGCACTTCATACCGGCACTAAGAAACCGACTGAGAATCCAGAGAAAGGGTTTCTCCTGCAACCCGTTCCCTTTGGCCTGGATGAACGAACGTCTCTCCACATGCTCAGTTCTGAGAGATAAGTGTGTGTGAAAGCCGTCCTTCACCTAGCTTGAAGGGAACACAAAGTTTCTTTCCAGTTGCCAACTCCACTCCATACATATATATGGGGAGGTACAAGCACCAACTCGGTTTTACAGTGAAAACGGCAGGCACTTCAAACCGGCACTAGGAAACAGACTGAGAAACCAGAGTAAGGGTTTCTCCTGCAACCCGTTCCCTTTGTGCTGGATGAAAGAACGTCTCTCCACATGCTCAGGTCTGAGAGATAAGTGTGTGTGAAAGCCGTCCTTCACCTAGCTTGAAGGGAACACAAAGTTTCTTTTCAGTTGCCAACTCCACTCCATACATATATATGGGGAGGTACAAGCTCCAACTCGGTTTTACAGTGAAAACGGCAGGCACTTCAAACCGGCACTAGGAAACAGACTGAGAAACCAGAGTAAGGGTTTCCCTGAAATCCTTTCCCTTTGTGCTGGATGAACGAACGTCTCTCCACATGCTCAGTTCTGAGAGGTAAGTGTGTGTGAAAGCCGTCCTTCACCTAGCTTGAAGGGAACACAAAGTTTCTTTTCAGTTGCCAACTCCACTCCATACATATATATGGGGAGGTACAAGCTCCAACTCGGTTTTACAGTGAAAACGGCAGGCACTTCAAACCGGCACTAGGAAACAGACTGAGAAACCAGAGTAAGGGTTTCTCCTGCAACCCGTTCCCTTTGTGCTGGATGAACGAACGTCTCTCCACATGCTCAGTTCTGAGAGATAAGTGTGTGTGAAAGCCGTCCTTCACCTAGCTTGAAGGGAACACAAAGTTTCTTTTCAGTTGCCAACTCCACTCCATACATATATATGGGGAGGTACAAGCTCCAACTCGGTTTTACAGTGAAAACGGCAGGCACTTCAAACCGGCACTAGGAAACAGACGGAGAAACCAGAGTAAGGGTTTCTCCTGCAACCCGTTCCCTTTGTGCTGGATGAAGGAACGTCTCTCCACATGCTCAGTTCTGAGAGATAAGTGTGTGTGAAAGCCGTCCTTCACCTAGCTTGAAGGGAACACAAAGTTTCTTTTCAGTTGCCAACTCCACTCCATACATATATATGGGGAGGTACAAGCTCCAAATCGGTTTTAGAGTGAAAACGGCAGGCACTTCAATCCGGCGCTAGGAAACAGACTGAGAAACCAGAGTAAGGGTTTCTCCTGCAACCCGTTGCCTTTGTGCTGGATGAACGAAGGTCTCTCCACATACTCAGGTCTGAGAGATAAATGAGTGTGAAAGCCGACCTTCACCTAGCTTGAAGGGAACACAAAGTTTCTTTTCATTTGCAAACCCCACTCCATATATATATATGGGGAGGTACAAGCTCCAACTCGGTTTTACAGTGAAAACGGCAGGCACTTCAAACCGGCACTAAGAAACAGACTTAGAAACCAGAGTAAGGTTTTCTCCTGCAACCCGTTCCCTTTGTGCTGGATGAACGAACGTCTCTCCACATGCTCAGTTCTGAGAGATAAGTGTGTGTGAAAGCCGTCCTTCACCTAGCTTGAAGGGAACACAAAGTTTCTTTTCAGTTGCCAACTCCACTCCATACATATATATGGGGAGGTACAAGCTCCAACTCGGTTTTACAGTGAAAACGGCAGGCACTTCAAACCGGCACTAGGAAACCGACTGAGAAACCAGAGTAAGGGTTTCTCCTGCAACCCGTTCCCTTTGTGCTGGATGAACGAACGTCTCTCCACATGCTCAGTTCTGAGAGATAAGTGTGTGTGAAAGCCGTCCTTCACCTAGCTTGAAGGGAACACAAAGTTTCTTTTCAGTTGCCAACTCCACTCCATACATATATATGGGGAGGTACAAGCTCCAACTCGGTTTTACAGTGAAAACGGCAGGCACTTCAAACCGGCACTAGGAAACAGACTGAGAAACCAGAGTAAGGGTTTCTCCTGCAACCCGTTCCCTTTGTGCTGGATGAACGAACGTCTCTCCACATGCTCAGTTCTGAGAGATAAGTGTGTGTGAAAGCCGTCCTTCACCTAGCTTGAAGGGAACACAAAGTTTCTTTCCAGTTGCCAACTCCACTCCATACATATATATGGGGAGGTACAAGCACCAACTCGGTTTTACAGTGAAAACGGCAGGCACTTCAAACCGGCACTAGGAAACCGACTGAGAAACCAGAGTAAGGGTTTCTCCTGCAACCCGTTCCCTTTGTGCTGGATGAAAGAACGTCTCTCCACATGCTCAGGTCTGAGAGATAAGTGTGTGTGAAAGCCGTCCTTCACCTAGCTTGAAGGGAACACAAAGTTTCTTTTCAGTTGCCAACTCCACTCCATACATATATATGGGGAGGTACAAGCTCCAACTCGGTTTTACAGTGAAAACGGCAGGCACTTCAAACCGGCACTAGGAAACCGACTGAGAATCCAGAGTAAGGGTTTCTCCTGCAACCCGTTCCCTTTGTGCTGGATGAACGAACGTCTCTCCACATGCTCAGTTCTGAGAGATAAGTGTGTGTGAAAGCCGTCCTTCACCTAGCTTGAAGGGAACACAAAGTTTCTTTTCAGTTGCCAACTCCACTCCATACATATATATGGGGAGGTACAAGCTCCAACTCGGTTTTACAGTGAAAACGGCAGGCACTTCAAACCGGCACTAGGAAACAGACTGAGAAACCAGAGTAAGGGTTTCTCCTGCAACCCGTTCCCTTTGTGCTGGATGAACGAACGTCTCTCCACATGCTCAGTTCTGAGAGATAAGTGTGTGTGAAAGCCGTCCTTCACCTAGCTTGAAGGGAACACAAAGTTTCTTTTCAGTTGCCAACTCCACTCCATACATATATATGGGGAGGTACAAGCTCCAACTCGGTTTTACAGTGAAAACGGCAGGCACTTCAAACCGGCACTAGGAAACAGACTGAGAAACCAGAGTAAGGGTTTCTCCTGCAACCCGTTCCCTTTGTGCTGGATGAACGAACGTCTCTCCACATGCTCAGTTCTGAGAGATAAGTGTGTGTGAAAGCCGTCCTTCACCTAGCTTGAAGGGAACACAAAGTTTCTTTTCAGATGCCAACTCCACTCCATACATATATATGGGGAGGTACAAGCTCCAACTCGGTTTTACAGTGAAAACGGCAGGCACTTCAAACCGGCACTAGGAAACAGACTGAGAAACTAGAGTAAGGGTTTCTCCTGCAACCCGTTCCCTTTGTGCTGGATGAACGAACGTCTCTCCACATGCTCAGTTCTGAGAGATAAGTGTGTGTGAAAGCCGTCCTTCACCTAGCTTGAAGGGAACACAAAGTTTCTTTTCAGGTGCCAACTCTACTCCATACATATATATGGGGAGGAACAAGCTCCAACTCTGTTTTACAGTGAAAACGGCAGGCACTTCAAACCGGCACTAGGAAACAGACTGAGAAACCAGACTAAGGGTTTCTCCTGCAACCCGTTCCCTTTGTGCTGGATGAACGAACGTCTCTCCACATGCTCAGTTCTGAGAGAGAAGTGTGTGTGAAAGCCGTCCTTCACCTAGCTTGAAGGGAACACAAAGTTTCTTTTCAGTTGCCAACTCCACTCCATACATATATATGGGGAGGAATAAGCTCCAACTCGGTTTTACAGTGAAAACGGCAGGCACTTCAAACCGGCACTAGGAAACAGACAGAGAAATCAGAGTAAGGTTTCTCCTGGAACCCGTTCCCTTTGTGCTGGATGAACGAACGTCTCTCCACATGCTCAGTTCTGAGAGATAAGTGTGTGTGAAAGCCGTCCTTCACCTAGCTTGAAGGGAACACAAAGTTTCTTTTCAGGTGCCAACTCTACTCCATACATATATATGGGGAGGTACAAGCTCCAACTCGGTTTTACAGTGAAAACGGCAGGCACTTCAAACCGGCACTAGGAAACCGACTGAGAATCCAGAGTAAGGGTTTCTCCAGCAACACGTTCCCTTTGTGCTGGATGAACGAACGTCTCTCCACATGCTCAGTTCTGAGAGATAAGTGTGTGTGAAAGCCGTCCTTCACCTAGCTTGAAGGGAACACAAAGTTTCTTTTCAGTTGCCAACTCCACTCCATACATATATATGGGGAGGTACAAGCTCCAACTCGGTTTTACAGTGAAAACGGCAGGCACTTCAAACCGGCACTAAGAAACCGACTGAGAATCCAGAGTAAGGGTTTCTCCTGCAACCCGTTCCCTTTGGCCTCAATGAACGAACGTCTCTCCACATGCTCAGTTCTGAGAGATAAGTGTGTGTGAAAGCCGTCCTTCACCTAGCTTGAAGGGAACACAAAGTTTCTTTTCAGTTGCCAACTCCACTCCATACATATATATGGGGAGGTACAAGCTCCAACTCGGTTTTACAGTGAAAACGGCAGGCACTTCAAACCGGCACTAGGAAACAGACTGAGAAACCACAGTAAGGGTTTCTCCTGCAACCCGTTCCCTTTGTGCTGGATGAACGAACGTCTCTCCACATGCTCAGTTCTGAGAGATAAGTGTGTGTGAAAGCCGTCCTTCACCTAGCTTGAAGGGAACACAAAGTTTCTTTTCAGTTGCCAACTCCACTCCATACATATATATGGGGAGGTACAAGCTCCAACTCGGTTTTACAGTGAAAACGGCAGGCACTTCAAACCGGCCCTAGGAAACAGACTGAGAAACCAGAGTAAGGGTTTCTCCTGCAACCCGTTCCCTTTGTGCTGGATGAACGAACGTCTCTCCACATGCTCAGTTCTGAGAGATAAGTGTGTGTGAAAGCCGTCCTTCACCTAGCTTGAAGGGAACACAAAGTTTCTTTTCAGTTGCCAACTCTGGTCCATACATATATATGGGGAGGTACAAGCTCCAACTCGGTTTTACAGTGAAAACGGCAGGCACTTCAAACCGGCGCTAGGAAACAGACTGAGAATCCAGAGTAAGGGTTTCTCCTGCAACCCGTTGCCTTTGTGCTGGATGAACGAAGGTCTCTCCACATACTCAGGTCTGAGAGATAAATGAGTGTGAAAGCCGACCTTCACCTAGCTTGAAGGGAACACAAAGTTTCTTTTCAGTTGCCAACTCCACTCCATACATATATATGGGGAGGTACAAGCTCCAACTCGGTTTTACAGTGAAAACGGCAGGCACTTCAAACCGGCACTAAGAAACCGACTGAGAAACCAGAGTAAGGGTTTCTCCTGCAACCCGTTCCCTTTGTGCTGGATGAACGAACGTCTCTCCACATGCTCAGTTCTGAGAGATAAGTGTGTGTGAAAGCCGTCCTTCACCCAGCTTGAAGGGAACACAAAGTTTCTTTTCAGTTGCCAACTCCACTCCATACATATATATGGGGAGGTACAAGCTGCAACTCGGTTTTTCAGTGAAAACGGCAGGCACTTCAAACCGGCACTAGGAAACAGACTGAGAAACCAGAGTAAGGGTTTCTCCTGCAACCCGTTCCCTTTGTGCTGGATGAACGAACGTCTCTCCACATGCTCAGTTCTGAGAGATAAGTGTGTGTGAAAGCCGTCCTTCACCTAGCTTGAAGGGAACACAAAGTTTCTTTTCAGTTGCCAACTCCACTCCATACATATATATGGGGAGGTACAAGCTGCAACTCGGTTTTTCAGTGAAAACGGCAGGCACTTCAAACCGGCACTAGGAAACAGACTGAGAAACCAGAGTAAGGGTTTCTCCTGCAACCCGTTCCCTTTGTGCTGGATGAACGAACGTCTCTCCACATGCTCAGTTCTGAGAGATAAGTGTGTGTGAAAGCCGTCCTTCACCTAGCTTGAAGGGAACACAAAGTTTCTTTCCAGTTGCCAACTCCACTCCATACATATATATGGGGAGGTACAAGCACCAACTCGGTTTTACAGTGAAAACGGCAGGCACTTCAAACCGGCACTAGGAAACAGACTGAGAAACCAGAGTAAGGGTTTCTCCTGCAACCCGTTCCCTTTGTGCTGGATGAACGAACGTCTCTCCACATGCTCAGGTCTGAGAGATAAGTGTGTGTGAAAGCCGTCCTTCACCTAGCTTGAAGGGAACACAAAGTTTCTTTTCAGTTGCCAACTCCACTCCATACATATATATGGGGAGGTACAAGCTCCAACTCGGTTTTACAGTGAAAACGGCAGGCACTTCAAACCGGCGCTAGGAAACAGACTGAGAAACCACAGTAAGGGTTTCTCCTGCAACCAGTTCCCTTTGTGCTGGATGAACGAACGTCTCTCCACATGCTCAGTTCTGAGAGATAAGTGTGTGTGAAAGCCGTCCTTCACCTAGCTTGAAGGGAACACAAAGTTTCTTTTCAGTTGCCAACTCCACTCCATACATATATATGGGGAGGTACAAGCTCCAACTCGGTTTTACAGTGAAAACGGCAGGCACTTCAAACCGGCACTAGGAAACCGACTGAGAAACCAGAGTAAGGGTTTCTCCTGCAACCCGTTCCCTTTGTGCTGGATGAACGAACGTCTCTCCACATGCTCAGTTCTGAGAGATAAGTGTGTGTGAAAGCCGTCCTTCACCTAGCTTGAAGGGAACACAAAGTTTCTTTTCAGTTGCCAACTCCACTCCATACATATATATGGGGAGGTACAAGCTCCAACTCGGTTTTACAGTGAAAACGGCAGGCACTTCAAACCGGCACTAGGAAACCGACTGAGAAACCAGAGTAAGGGTTTCTCCTGCAACCCGTTCCCTTTGTGCTGGATGAACGAACGTCTCTCCACATGCTCAGTTCTGAGAGATAAGTGTGTGTGAAAGCCGTCCTTCACCCAGCTTGAAGGGAACACAAAGTTTCTTTTCAGTTGCCAACTCCACTCCATACATATATATGGGGAGGTACAAGCTGCAACTCGGTTTTTCAGTGAAAACGGCAGGCACTTCAAACCGGCACTAGGAAACAGACTGAGAAACCAGAGTAAGGGTTTCTCCTGCAACCCGTTCCCTTTGTGCTGGATGAACGAACGTCTCTCCACATGCTCAGTTCTGAGAGATAAGTGTGTGTGAAAGCCGTCATTCACCTAGCTTGAAGGGAACACAAAGTTTCTTTTCAGTTGCCAACTCCACTCCATACATATATATGGGGAGGTACAAGCTGCAACTCGGTTTTTCAGTGAAAACGGCAGGCACTTCAAACCGGCACTAGGAAACAGACTGAGAAACCAGAGTAAGGGTTTCTCCTGCAACCCGTTCCCTTTGTGCTGGATGAACGAACGTCTCTCCACCTGCTCAGTTCTGAGAGATAAGTGTGTGTGAAAGCCGTCCTTCACCTAGCTTGAAGGGAACACAAAGTTTCTTTCCAGTTGCCAACTCCACTCCATACATATATATGGGGAGGTACAAGCACCAACTCGGTTTTACAGTGAAAACGGCAGGCACTTCAAACCGGCACTAGGAAACAGACTGAGAAACCAGAGTAAGGGTTTCTCCTGCAACCCGTTCCCTTTGTGCTGGATGAACGAACGTCTCTCCACATGCTCAGGTCTGAGAGATAAGTGTGTGTGAAAGCCGTCCTTCACCTAGCTTGAAGGGAACACAAAGTTTCTTTTCAGTTGCCAACTCCACTCCATACATATATATGGGGAGGTACAAGCTCCAACTCGGTTTTACAGTGAAAACGGCAGGCACTTCAAACCGGCGCTAGGAAACAGACTGAGAAACCACAGTAAGGGTTTCTCCTGCAACCAGTTCCCTTTGTGCTGGATGAACGAACGTCTCTCCACATGCTCAGTTCTGAGAGATAAGTGTGTGTGAAAGCCGTCCTTCACCTAGCTTGAAGGGAACACAAAGTTTCTTTTCAGTTGCCAACTCCACTCCATACATATATATGGGGAGGTACAAGCTCCAACTCGGTTTTACAGTGAAAACGGCAGGCACTTCAAACCGGCACTAGGAAACCGACTGAGAAACCAGAGTAAGGGTTTCTCCTGCAACCCGTTCCCTTTGTGCTGGATGAACGAACGTCTCTCCACATGCTCAGTTCTGAGAGATAAGTGTGTGTGAAAGCCGTCCTTCACCTAGCTTGAAGGGAACACAAAGTTTCTTTTCAGTTGCCAACTCCACTCCATACATATATATGGGGAGGTACAAGCTCCAACTCGGTTTTACAGTGAAAACGGCAGGCACTTCAAACCGGCACTAGGAAACAGACTGAGAAACCAGAGTAAGGGTTTCTCCTGCAACCCGTTCCCTTTGTGCTGGATGAACGAACGTCTCTCCACATGCTCAGTTCTGAGAGATAAGTGTGTGTGAAAGCCGTCCTTCACCTAGCTTGAAGGGAACACAAAGTTTCTTTTCAGTTGCCAACTCTACTCCATACATATATATGGGGAGGTACAAGCTCCAACTCGGTTTTACAGTGAAAACGGCAGGCACTTCAAACCGGCACTAGGAAACCGACTGAGAATCCAGAGTAAGGGTTTCTCCTGCAACCCGTTCCCTTTGTGCTGGATGAACGAACGTCTCTCCACATGCTCAGTTCTGAGAGATAAGTGTGTGTGAAAGCCGTCCTTCACCTAGCTTGAAGGGAACACAAAGTTTCTTTTCAGTTGCCAACTCCACTCCATACATATATATGGGGAGGTACAAGCTCCAACTCGGTTTTACAGTGAAAACGGCAGGCACTTCAAACCGGCACTAAGAAACCGACTGAGAATCCAGAGTAAGGGTTTCTCCTGCAACCCGTTCCCTTTGGCCTGGATGAACGAACGTCTCTCCACATGCTCAGTTCTGAGAGATAAGTGTGTGTGAAAGCCGTCCTTCACCTAGCTTGAAGGGAACACAAAGTTTCTTTTCAGTTGCCAACTCCACTCCATACATATATATGGGGAGGTACAAGCTCCAACTCGGTTTTACAGTGAAAACGGCAGGCACTTCAAACCGGCACTAGGAAACCGACTGAGAAACCAGAGTAAGGGTTTCTCCTGCAACCCGTTCCCTTTGTGCTGGATGAACGAACGTCTCTCCACATGCTCAGTTCTGAGAGATAAGTGTGTGTGAAAGCCGTCCTTCACCTAGCTTGAAGGGAACACAAAGTTTCTTTTCAGTTGCCAACTCCACTCCATACATATATATGGGGAGGTACAAGCTCCAACTCGGTTTTACAGTGAAAACGGCAGGCACTTCAAAGCGGCACTAGGAAACAGACTGAGAAACCAGAGTAAGGGTTTCTCCTGCAACCCGTTCCCTTTGTGCTGGATGAACGAACGTCTCTCCACATGCTCAGTTCTGAGAGATAAGTGTGTGTGAAAGCCGTCCTTCACCTAGCTTGAAGGGAACACAAAGTTTCTTTCCAGTTGCCAACTCCACTCCATACATATATATGGGGAGGTACAAGCACCAACTCGGTTTTACAGTGAAAACGGCAGGCACTTCAAACCGGCACTAGGAAACAGACTGAGAAACCAGAGTAAGGGTTTCTCCTGCAACCCGTTCCCTTTGTGCTGGATGAACGAACGTCTCTCCACATGCTCAGGTCTGAGAGATAAGTGTGTGTGAAAGCCGTCCTTCACCTAGCTTGAAGGGAACACAAAGTTTCTTTTCAGTTGCCAACTCCACTCCATACATATATATGGGGAGGTACAAGCTCCAACTCGGTTTTACAGTGAAAACGGCAGGCACTTCAAACCGGCGCTAGGAAACAGACTGAGAAACCACAGTAAGGGTTTCTCCTGCAACCAGTTCCCTTTGTGCTGGATGAACGAACGTCTCTCCACATGCTCAGTTCTGAGAGATAAGTGTGTGTGAAAGCCGTCCTTCACCTAGCTTGAAGGGAACACAAAGTTTCTTTTCAGTTGCCAACTCCACTCCATACATATATATGGGGAGGTACAAGCTCCAACTCGGTTTTACAGTGAAAACGGCAGGCACTTCAAACCGGCACTAGGAAACCGACTGAGAAACCAGAGTAAGGGTTTCTCCTGCAACCCGTTCCCTTTGTGCTGGATGAACGAACGTCTCTCCACATGCTCAGTTCTGAGAGATAAGTGTGTGTGAAAGCCGTCCTTCACCTAGCTTGAAGGGAACACAAAGTTTCTTTTCAGTTGCCAACTCCACTCCATACATATATATGGGGAGGTACAAGCTCCAACTCGGTTTTACAGTGAAAACGGCAGGCACTTCAAACCGGCACTAGGAAACCGACTGAGAAACCAGAGTAAGGGTTTCTCCTGCAACCCGTTCCCTTTGTGCTGGATGAACGAACGTCTCTCCACATGCTCAGTTCTGAGAGATAAGTGTGTGTGAAAGCCGACCTTCACCCAGCTTGAAGGGAACACAAAGTTTCTTTTCAGTTGCCAACTCCACTCCATACATATATATGGGGAGGTACAAGCTGCAACTCGGTTTTTCAGTGAAAACGGCAGGCACTTCAAACCGGCACTAGGAAACAGACTGAGAAACCAGAGTAAGGGTTTCTCCTGCAACCCGTTCCCTTTGTGCTGGATGAACGAACGTCTCTCCACATGCTCAGTTCTGAGAGATAAGTGTGTGTGAAAGCCGTCCTTCACCTAGCTTGAAGGGAACACAAAGTTTCTTTTCAGTTGCCAACTCCACTCCATACATATATATGGGGAGGTACAAGCTGCAACTCGGTTTTTCAGTGAAAACGGCAGGCACTTCAAACCGGCACTAGGAAACAGACTGAGAAACCAGAGTAAGGGTTTCTCCTGCAACCCGTTCCCTTTGTGCTGGATGAACGAACGTCTCTCCACATGCTCAGTTCTGAGAGATAAGTGTGTGTGAAAGCCGTCCTTCACCTAGCTTGAAGGGAACACAAAGTTTCTTTCCAGTTGCCAACTCCACTCCATACATATATATGGGGAGGTACAAGCACCAACTCGGTTTTACAGTGAAAACGGCAGGCACTTCAAACCGGCACTAGGAAACAGACTGAGAAACCAGAGTAAGGGTTTCTCCTGCAACCCGTTCCCTTTGTGCTGGATGAACGAACGTCTCTCCACATGCTCAGTTCTGAGAGATAAGTGTGTGTGAAAGCCGTCCTTCACCTAGCTTGAAGGGAACACAAAGTTTCTTTTCAGTTGCCAACTCCACTCCATACATATATATGGGGAGGTACAAGCTCCAACTCGGTTTTACAGTGAAAACGGCAGGCACTTCAAACCGGCCCTAGGAAACAGACTGAGAAACCAGAGTAAGGGTTTCTCCTGCAACCCGTTCCCTTTGGGCTGGATGAACGAACGTCTCTCCACATGCTCAGTTCTGAGAGATAAGTGTGTGTGAAAGCCGTCCTTCACCTAGCTTGAAGGGAACACAAAGTTTCTTTTCAGTTGCCAACTCTGGTCCATACATATATATGGGGAGGTACAAGCTCCAACTCGGTTTTACAGTGAAAACGGCAGGCACTTCAAACCGGCGCTAGGAAACAGACTGAGAATCCAGAGTAAGGGTTTCTCCTGCAACCCGTTGCCTTTGTGCTGGATGAACGAAGGTCTCTCCACATACTCAGGTCTGAGAGATAAATGAGTGTGAAAGCCGACCTTCACCTAGCTTGAAGGGAACACAAAGTTTCTTTTCATTTGCAAACCCCACTCCATACATATATATGGGGAGGTACAAGCTCCAACTCGGTTTTACAGTGAAAACGGCAGGCACTTCAAACCGGCACTAGGAAACCGACTGAGAAACCAGAGTAAGGGTTTCTCCTGCAACCCGTTCCCTTTGTGCTGGATGAACGAACGTCTCTCCACATGCTCAGTTCTGAGAGATAAGTGTGTGTGAAAGCCGTCCTTCACCCAGCTTGAAGGGAACACAAAGTTTCTTTTCAGTTGCCAACTCCACTCCATACATATATATGGGGAGGTACAAGCTGCAACTCGGTTTTTCAGTGAAAACGGCAGGCACTTCAAACCGGCACTAGGAAACAGACTGAGAAACCAGAGTAAGGGTTTCTCCTGCAACCCGTTCCCTTTGTGCTGGATGAACGAACGTCTCTCCACATGCTCAGTTCTGAGAGATAAGTGTGTGTGAAAGCCGTCCTTCACCTAGCTTGAAGGGAACACAAAGTTTCTTTTCAGTTGCCAACTCCACTCCATACATATATATGGGGAGGTACAAGCTGCAACTCGGTTTTTCAGTGAAAACGGCAAGCACTTCAAACCGGCACTAGGAAACAGACTGAGAAACCAGAGTAAGGGTTTCTCCTGCAACCCGTTCCCTTTGTGCTGGATGAACGAACGTCTCTCCACATGCTCAGTTCTGAGAGATAAGTGTGTGTGAAAGCCGTCCTTCACCTAGCTTGAAGGGAACACAAAGTTTCTTTCCAGTTGCCAACTCCACTCCATACATATATATGGGGAGGTACAAGCACCAACTCGGTTTTACAGTGAAAATGGCAGGCACTTCAAACCGGCACTAGGAAACAGACTGAGAAACCAGAGTAAGGGTTTCTCCTGCAACCCGTTCCCTTTGTGCTGGATGAACGAACGTCTCTCCACATGCTCAGTTCTGAGAGATAAGTGTGTGTGAAAGCCGTCCTTCACCTAGCTTGAAGGGAACACAAAGTTTCTTTTCAGTTGCCAACTCCACTCCATACATATATATGGGGAGGTACAAGCTCCAACTCGGTTTTACAGTGAAAACGGCAGGCACTTCAAACCGGCACTAGGAAACAGACTGAGAAACCAGAGTAAGGGTTTCTCCTGCAACCCGTTCCCTTTGTGCTGGATGAACGAACGTCTCTCCACATGCTCAGTTCTGAGAGATAAGTGTGTGTGAAAGCCGTCCTTCACCTAGCTTGAAGGGAACACAAAGTTTCTTTTCAGTTGCCAACTCTACTCCATACATATATATGGGGAGGTACAAGCTCCAACTCGGTTTTACAGTGAAAACGGCAGGCACTTCAAACCGGCACTAGGAAACCGACTGAGAATCCAGAGTAAGGGTTTCTCCTGCAACCCGTTCCCTTTGTGCTGGATGAACGAACGTCTCTCCACATGCTCAGTTCTGAGAGATAAGTGTGTGTGAAAGCCGTCCTTCACCTAGCTTGAAGGGAACACAAAGTTTCTTTTCAGTTGCCAACTCCACTCCATACATATATATGGGGAGGTACAAGCTCCAACTCGGTTTTACAGTGAAAACGGCAGGCACTTCAAACCGGCACTAAGAAACCGACTGAGAATCCAGAGTAAGGGTTTCTCCTGCAACCCGTTCCCTTTGTGCTGGATGAACGAACGTCTCTCCACATGCTCAGTTCTGAGAGATAAGTGTGTGTGAAAGCCGTCCTTCACCTAGCTTGAAGGGAACACAAAGTTTCTTTTCAGTTGCCAACTCCACTCCATACATATATATGGGGAGGTACAAGCTCCAACTCGGTTTTACAGTGAAAACGGCAGGCACTTCAAACCGGCACTAGGAAACCGACTGAGAAACCAGAGTAAGGGTTTCTCCTGCAACCCGTTCCCTTTGTGCTGGATGAACGAACGTCTCTCCACATGCTCAGTTCTGAGAGATAAGTGTGTGTGAAAGCCGTCCTTCACCTAGCTTGAAGGGAACACAAAGTTTCTTTTCAGTTGCCAACTCCACTCCATACATATATATGGGGAGGTACAAGCTCCAACTCGGTTTTACAGTGAAAACGGCAGGCACTTCAAACCGGCACTAGGAAACAGACTGAGAAACCAGAGTAAGGGTTTCTCCTGCAACCCGTTCCCTTTGTGCTGGATGAACGAACGTCTCTCCACATGCTCAGTTCTGAGAGATAAGTGTGTGTGAAAGCCGTCCTTCACCTAGCTTGAAGGGAACACAAAGTTTCTTTTCAGTTGCCAACTCTACTCCATACATATATATGGGGAGGTACAAGCTCCAACTCGGTTTTACAGTGAAAACGGCAGGCACTTCAAACCGGCACTAGGAAACCGACTGAGAATCCAGAGTAAGGGTTTCTCCTGCAACCCGTTCCCTTTGTGCTGGATGAACGAACGTCTCTCCACATGCTCAGTTCTGAGAGATAAGTGTGTGTGAAAGCCGTCCTTCACCTAGCTTGAAGGGAACACAAAGTTTCTTTTCAGTTGCCAACTCCACTCCATACATATATATGGGGAGGTACAAGCTCCAACTCGGTTTTACAGTGAAAACGGCAGGCACTTCAAACCGGCACTAAGAAACCGACTGAGAATCCAGAGTAAGGGTTTCTCCTGCAACCCGTTCCCTTTGGCCTGGATGAACGAACGTCTCTCCACATGCTCAGTTCTGAGAGATAAGTGTGTGTGAAAGCCGTCCTTCACCTAGCTTGAAGGGAACACAAAGTTTCTTTTCAGTTGCCAACTCCACTCCATACATATATATGGGGAGGTAGAAGCTCCAACTCGGTTTTACAGTGAAAACGGCAGGCACTTCAAACCGGCACTAGGAAACCGACTGAGAAACCAGAGTAAGGGTTTCTCCTGCAAACCGTTCCCTTTATGCTGGATGAACGAACGTCTCTCCACATGCTCAGTTCTGAGAGATAAGTGTGTGTGAAAGCCGTCCTTCACCTAGCTTGAAGGGAACACAAAGTTTCTTTTCAGTTGCCAACTCCACTCCATACATATATATGGGGAGGTACAAGCTCCAACTCGGTTTTACAGTGAAAACGGCAGGCACTTCAAAGCGGCACTAGGAAACAGACTGAGAAACCAGAGTAAGGGTTTCTCCTGCAACCCGTTCCCTTTGTGCTGGATGAACGAACGTCTCTCCACATGCTCAGTTCTGAGAGATAAGTGTCTGTGAAAGCCGTCCTTCACCTAGCTTGAAGGGAACACAAAGTTTCTTTTCAGTTGCCAACTCTACTCCATACATATATATGGGGAGCTACAAGCTCCAACTCGGTTTTACAGTGAAAACGGCAGGCACTTCAAACCGGCACTAGGAAACAGACTGAGAAACCAGAGTAAGGGTTTCTCCTGCAAACCGTTCCCTTTGTGCTGGATGAACGAACGTCTCTCCACATGCTCAGTTCTGAGAGATAAGTGTGTGTGAAAGCCGTCCTTCACCTAGCTTGAAGGGAACACAAAGTTTCTTTTCAGTTGCCAACTCCACTCCATACATATATATGGGGAGGTACAAGCTCCAACTCGGTTTTACAGTGAAAACGGCAGGCACTTCAAACCGGCACTAGGAAACAGACGGAGAAAACAGAGTAAGGGTTTCTCCTGCAACCCGTTCCCTTTGTGCTGGATGAACGAAGGTCTCTCCACATACTCAGGTCTGAGAGATAAATGAGTGTGAAAGCCGACCTTCACCTAGCTTGAAGGGAACACAAAGTTTCTTTTCATTTGCAAACCCCACTCCATATATATATATGGGGAGGTACAAGCTCCAACTCGGTTTTACAGTGAAAACGGCAGGCACTTCAAACCGGCACTAGGAAACCGACTGAGAATCCAGAGTAAGGGTTTCTCCTGCAACCCGTTCCCTTTGTGCTGGATGAACGAACGTCTCCCAACATGCTCAGTTCTGAGAGATAAGTGTGTGTGAAAGCCGTCCTTCACCTAGCTTGAAGGGAACACAAAGTTTCTTTTCAGTTGCCAACTCTGGTCCATACATATATATGGGGAGGTACAAGCTCCAACTCGGTTTTACAGTGAAAACGGCAGGCACTTCAAACCGGCACTAGGAAACAGACTGAGAAACCAGAGTAAGGGTTTCTCCTGCAACCCGTTCCCTTTGTGCTGGATGAACGAACGTCTCTCCACATGCTCAGGTCTGAGAGATAAGTGTGTGTGAAAGCCGTCCTTCTCCTAGCTTGAAGGGAACACAAAGTTTCTTTTCAGTTGCCAACTCCACTCCATACATATATATGGGGAGGTACAAGCTCCAACTCGGTTTTACAGTGAAAACGGCAGGCACTTCAAACCGGCACTAGGAAACCGACTGAGAAACCAGAGTAAGGGTTTCTCCTGCAACCCGTTCCCTTTGTGCTGGATGAACGAACGTCTCTCCACATGCTCAGTTCTGAGAGATAAGTGTGTGTGAAAGCCGTCCTTCAACCAGCTTGAAGGGAACACAAAGTTTCTTTTCAGTTGCCAACTCCACTCCATACATATATATGGGGAGGTACAAGCTCCAACTCGGTTTTACAGTGAAAACGGCAGGCACTTCAAACCGGCACTAGGAAACAGACTGAGAAACCAGAGTAAGGGTTTCTCCTGCAACCCGTTCCCTTTGTGCTGGATGAACGAACGTCTCTCCACATGCTCAGTTCTGAGAGATAAGTGTGTGTGAAAGCCGTCCTTCACCTAGCTTGAAGGGAACACAAAGTTTCTTTTCAGTTGCCAACTCCACTCCATACATATATATGGGGAGGTACAAGCTCCAACTCGGTTTTACAGTGAAAACGGCAGACACTTCAAACCGGCACTAGGAAACAGACTGAGAAACCAGAGTAAGGGTTTCTCCTGCAACCCGTTCCCTTTGTGCTGGATGAACGAACGTCTCTCCACATGCTCAGTTCTGAGAGATAAGTGTGTGTGAAAGCCGTCCTTCACCTAGCTTGAAGGGAAGACAAAGTTTCTTTCCACTTGCCAACTCCACTCCATACATATATATGGGGAGGTACAAGGTCCAACTCGGTTTTACTGTGAAAAAGGCAGGCACTTCAAACCGGCACTAGGAAACAGACTGAGCATCCAGAGTAAGGGTTTCTCCTGCAACCCGTTCCCTTTGTGCTGGATGAACGAACGTCTCTCCCCATGCTCAGTTCTCAGAGATAAGTGTGTGTGAAAGCCGTCCTTCACCTAGCTTGAAGGGAACACAAAGTTTCTTTTCAGTTGCCAACTCCACTCCATACATATATATGGGGAGGTACAAGCTCCAACTCGGTTTTACAGTGAAAACGGCAGGCACTTCAAACCGGCACTAGGAAACAGACTGAGAAACCAGAGTAAGGGTTTCTCCTGCAACCCGTTCCCTTTGTGCTGGATGAACGAACGTCTCTCCACATGCTCAGGTCTGAGAGATAAGTGTGTGTGAAAGCCGTCCTTCTCCTAGCTTGAAGGGAACACAAAGTTTCTTTTCAGTTGCCAACTCCACTCCATACATATATATGGGGAGGTACAAGCTCCAACTCGGTTTTACAGTGAAAACGGCAGGCACTTCAAACCGGCACTAGGAAACCGACTGAGAAACCAGAGTAAGGGTTTCTCCTGCAACCCGTTCCCTTTGTGCTGGATGAACGAACGTCTCTCCACATGCTCAGTTCTGAGAGATAAGTGTGTGTGAAAGCCGTCCTTCACCTAGCTTGAAGGGAACACAAAGTTTCTTTTCAGTTGCCAACTCCACTCCATACATATATATGGGGAGGTACAAGCTCCAACTCGGTTTTACAGTGAAAACGGCAGGCACTTCAAACCGGCCCTAGGAAACAGACTGAGAAACCAGAGTAAGGGTTTCTCCTGCAACCCGTTCCCTTTGGGCTGGATGAACGAACGTCTCTCCACATGCTCAGTTCTGAGAGATAAGTGTGTGTGAAAGCCGTCCTTCACCTAGCTTGAAGGGAACACAAAGTTTCTTTTCAGTTGCCAACTCTGGTCCATACATATATATGGGGAGGTACAAGCTCCAACTCGGTTTTACAGTGAAAACGGCAGGCACTTCAAACCGGCGCTAGGAAACAGACTGAGAATCCAGAGTAAGGGTTTCTCCTGCAACCCGTTGCCTTTGTGCTGGATGAACGAAGGTCTCTCCACATACTCAGGTCTGAGAGATAAATGAGTGTGAAAGCCGACCTTCACCTAGCTTGAAGGGAACACAAAGTTTCTTTTCATTTGCAAACCCCACTCCATACATATATATGGGGAGGTACAAGCTCCAACTCGGTTTTACAGTGAAAACGGCAGGCACTTCAAACCGGCACTAGGAAACAGACTGAGAAACCAGAGTAACGGTTTCTCCTGCAACCCGTTCCCTTTGTGCTGGATGAACGAACGTCTCTCCACATGCTCAGTTCTGAGAGATAAGTGTGTGTGAAAGCCGTCCTTCACCCAGCTTGAAGGGAACACAAAGTTTCTTTTCAGTTGCCAACTCCACTCCATACATATATATGGGGAGGTACAAGCTGCAACTCGGTTTTTCAGTGAAAACGGCAGGCACTTCAAACCGGCACTAGGAAACAGACTGAGAAACCAGAGTAAGGGTTTCTCCTGCAACCCGTTCCCTTTGTGCTGGATGAACGAACGTCTCTCCACATGCTCAGTTCTGAGAGATAAGTGTGTGTGAAAGCCGTCCTTCACCTAGCTTGAAGGGAACACAAAGTTTCTTTTCAGTTGCCAACTCCACTCCATACATATATATGGGGAGGTACAAGCTGCAACTCGGTTTTTCAGTGAAAACGGCAAGCACTTCAAACCGGCACTAGGAAACAGACTGAGAAACCAGAGTAAGGGTTTCTCCTGCAACCCGTTCCCTTTGTGCTGGATGAACGAACGTCTCTCCACATGCTCAGTTCTGAGAGATAAGTGTGTGTGAAAGCCGTCCTTCACCTAGCTTGAAGGGAACACAAAGTTTCTTTCCAGTTGCCAACTCCACTCCATACATATATATGGGGAGGTACAAGCTCCAACTCGGTTTTACAGTGAAAACGGCAGGCACTTCAAACCGGCACTAGGAAACAGACTGAGAAACCAGAGTAAGGGTTTCTCCTGCAACCCGTTCCCTTTGTGCTGGATGAACGAACGTCTCTCCACATGCTCAGGTCTGAGAGATAAGTGTGTGTGAAAGCCGTCCTTCACCTAGCTTGAAGGGAACACAAAGTTTCTTTTCAGTTGCCAACTCCACTCCATACATATATATGGGGAGGTACAAGCTGCAACTCGGTTTTTCAGTGAAAACGGCAAGCACTTCAAACCGGCACTAGGAAACAGACTGAGAAACCAGAGTAAGGGTTTCTCCTGCAACCCGTTCCCTTTGTGCTGGATGAACGAACGTCTCTCCACATGCTCAGTTCTGAGAGATAAGTGTGTGTGAAAGCCGTCCTTCACCTAGCTTGAAGGGAACACAAAGTTTCTTTCCAGTTGCCAACTCCACTCCATACATATATATGGGGAGGTACAAGCTCCAACTCGGTTTTACAGTGAAAACGGCAGGCACTTCAAACCGGCACTAGGAAACAGACTGAGAAACCAGAGTAAGGGTTTCTCCTGCAACCCGTTCCCTTTGTGCTGGATGAACGAACGTCTCTCCACATGCTCAGGTCTGAGAGATAAGTGTGTGTGAAAGCCGTCCTTCACCTAGCTTGAAGGGAACACAAAGTTTCTTTTCAGTTGCCAACTCCACTCCATACATATATATGGGGAGGTACAAGCTCCAACTCGGTTTTACAGTGAAAACGGCAGGCACTTCAAACCGGCGCTAGGAAACAGACTGAGAAACCACAGTATGGGTTTCTCCTGCAACCAGTTCCCTTTGTGCTGGATGAACGAACGTCTCTCCACATGCTCAGTTCTGAGAGATAAGTGTGTGTGAAAGCCGTCCTTCACCTAGCTTGAAGGGAACACAAAGTTTCTTTTCAGTTGCCAACTCCACTCCATACATATATATGGGGAGGTACAAGCTCCAACTCGGTTTTACAGTGAAAACGGCAGGCACTTCAAACCGGCACTAGGAAACCGACTGAGAAACCAGAGTAAGGGTTTCTCCTGCAACCCGTTCCCTTTGTGCTGGATGAACGAACGTCTCTCCACATGCTCAGTTCTGAGAGATAAGTGTGTGTGAAAGCCGTCCTTCACCTAGCTTGAAGGGAACACAAAGTTTCTTTTCAGTTGCCAACTCCACTCCATACATATATATGGGGAGGTACAAGCTCCAACTCGGTTTTACAGTGAAAACGGCAGGCACTTCAAACCGGCACTAGGAAACAGACTGAGAAACCAGAGTAAGGGTTTCTCCTGCAACCCGTTCCCTTTGTGCTGGATGAACGAACGTCTCTCCACATGCTCAGTTCTGAGAGATAAGTGTGTGTGAAAGCCGTCCTTCACCTAGCTTGAAGGGAACACAAAGTTTCTTTTCAGTTGCCAACTCTACTCCATACATATATATGGGGAGGTACAAGCTCCAACTCGGTTTTACAGTGAAAACGGCAGGCACTTCAAACCGGCACTAGGAAACCGACTGAGAATCCAGAGTAAGGGTTTCTCCTGCAACCCGTTCCCTTTGTGCTGGATGAACGAACGTCTCTCCACATGCTCAGTTCTGAGAGATAAGTGTGTGTGAAAGCCGTCCTTCACCTAGCTTGAAGGGAACACAAAGTTTCTTTTCAGTTGCCAACTCCACTCCATACATATATATGGGGAGGTACAAGCTCCAACTCGGTTTTACAGTGAAAACGGCAGGCACTTCAAACCGGCACTAAGAAACCGACTGAGAATCCAGAGTAAGGGTTTCTCCTGCAACCCGTTCCCTTTGGCCTGGATGAACGAACGTCTCTCCACATGCTCAGTTCTGAGAGATAAGTGTGTGTGAAAGCCGTCCTTCACCTAGCTTGAAGGGAACACAAAGTTTCTTTTCAGTTGCCAACTCCACTCCATACATATATATGGGGAGGTACAAGCTCCAACTCGGTTTTACAGTGAAAACGGCAGGCACTTCAAACCGGCACTAGGAAACAGACTGAGAAACCAGAGTAAGGGTTTCTCCTGCAACCCGTTCCCTTTGTGCTGGATGAACGAACGTCTCTCCACATGCTCAGTTCTGAGAGATAAGTGTGTGTGAAAGCCGTCCTTCACCTAGCTTGAAGGGAACACAAAGTTTCTTTTCAGTTGCCAACTCTACTCCATACATATATATGGGGAGGTACAAGCTCCAACTCGGTTTTACAGTGAAAACGGCAGGCACTTCAAACCGGCACTAGGAAACCGACTGAGAATCCAGAGTAAGGGTTTCTCCTGCAACCCGTTCCCTTTGTGCTGGATGAACGAACGTCTCTCCACATGCTCAGTTCTGAGAGATAAGTGTGTGTGAAAGCCGTCCTTCACCTAGCTTGAAGGGAACACAAAGTTTCTTTTCAGTTGCCAACTCCACTCCATACATATATATGGGGAGGTACAAGCTCCAACTCGGTTTTACAGTGAAAACGGCAGGCACTTCAAACCGGCACTAAGAAACCGACTGAGAATACAGAGTAAGGGTTTCTCCTGCAACCCGTTCCCTTTGGCCTGGATGAACGAACGTCTCTCCACATGCTCAGTTCTGAGAGATAAGTGTGTGTGAAAGCCGTCCTTCACCTAGCTTGAAGGGAACACAAAGTTTCTTTTCAGTTGCCAACTCCACTCCATACATATATATGGGGAGGTACAAGCTCCAACTCGGTTTTACAGTGAAAACGGCAGGCACTTCAAACCGGCACTAGGAAACCGACTGAGAAACCAGAGTAAGGGTTTCTCCTGCAAACCGTTCCCTTTGTGCTGGATGAACGAACGTCTCTCCACATGCTCAGTTCTGAGAGATAAGTGTGTGTGAAAGCCGTCCTTCACCTAGCTTGAAGGGAACACAAAGTTTCTTTTCAGTTGCCAACTCCACTCCATACATATATATGGGGAGGTACAAGCTCCAACTCGGTTTTACAGTGAAAACGGCAGGCACTTCAAACCGGCACTAGGAAACAGACTGAGAAACCAGAGTAAGGGTTTCTCCTGCAACCCGTTCCCTTTGTGCTGGATGAACGAACGTCTCTCCACATGCTCAGTTCTGAGAGATAAGTGTGTGTGAAAGCCGTCCTTCACCTAGCTTGAAGGGAACACAAAGTTTCTTTTCAGTTGCCAGCTCTACTCCATACATATATATGGGGAGCTACAAGCTCCAACTCGGTTTTACAGTGAAAACGGCAGGCACTTCAAACCGGCGCTAGGAAACAGACTGAGAAACCAGAGTAAGGGTTTCTCCTGCAAACCGTTCCCTTTGTGCTGGATGAACGAACGTCTCTCCACATGCTCAGTTCTGAGAGATAAGTGTGTGGGAAAGCCGTCCTTCACCTAGCTTGAAGGGAACACAAAGTTTCTTTTCAGTTGCCAACTCCACTCCATACATATATATGGGGAGGTACAAGCTCCAACTCGGTTTTACAGTGAAAACGGCAGGCACTTCAAACCGGCACTAGGAAACCGACTGAGAAACCAGAGTAAGGGTTTCTCCTGCAACCCGTTCCCTTTGTGCTGGATGAACGAACGTCTCTCCACATGCTCAGTTCTGAGAGATAAGTGTGTGTGAAAGCCGTCCTTCACCTAGCTTGAAGGGAACACAAAGTTTCTTTTCAGTTGCCAACTCCACTCCATACATATATATGGGGAGGTACAAGCTCCAACTCGGTTTTACAGTGAAAACGGCAGGCACTTCAAACCGGCACTAGGAAACAGACTGAGAAACCAGAGTAAGGGTTTCTCCTGCAACCCGTTCCCTTTGTGCTGGATGAACGAACGTCTCTCCACATGCTCAGTTCTGAGAGATAAGTGTGTGTGAAAGCCGTCCTTCACCTAGCTTGAAGGGAACACAAAGTTTCTTTTCAGTTGCCAACTCTACTCCATACATATATATGGGGAGGTACAAGCTCCAACTCGGTTTTACAGTGAAAACGGCAGGCACTTCAAAGCGGCACTAGGAAACCGACTGAGAATCCAGAGTAAGGGTTTCTCCTGCAACCCGTTCCCTTTGTGCTGGATGAACGAACGTCTCTCCACATGCTCAGTTCTGAGAGATAAGTGTGTGTGAAAGCCGTCCTTCACCTAGCTTGAAGGGAACACAAAGTTTCTTTTCAGTTGCCAACTCCACTCCATACATATATATGGGGAGGTACAAGCTCCAACTCGGTTTTACAGTGAAAACGGCAGGCACTTCAAACCGGCACTAAAAACCGACTGAGAATCCAGAGTAAGGGTTTCTCCTGCAACCCGTTCCCTTTGGCCTGGATGAACGAACGTCTCTCCACATGCTCAGTTCTGAGAGATAAGTGTGTGTGAAAGCCGTCCTTCACCTAGCTTGAAGGGAACACAAAGTTTCTTTTCAGTTGCCAACTCCACTCCATACATATATATGGGGAGGTAGAAGCTCCAACTCGGTTTTACAGTGAAAACGGCAGGCACTTCAAACCGGCACTAGGAAACCGACTGAGAAACCAGAGTAAGGGTTTCTCCTGCAAACCGTTCCCTTTGTGCTGGATGAACGAACGTCTCTCCACATGCTCAGTTCTGAGAGATAAGTGTGTGTGAAAGCCGTCCTTCACCTAGCTTGAAGGGAACACAAAGTTTCTTTTCAGTTGCCAACTCCACTCCATACATATATATGGGGAGGTACAAGCTCCAACTCGGTTTTACAGTGAAAACGGCAGGCACTTCGAAGCGGCACTAGGAAACAGACTGAGAAACCAGAGTAAGGGTTTCTCCTGCAACCCGTTCCCTTTGTGCTGGATGAACGAACGTCTCTCCACATGCTCAGTTCTGAGAGATAAGTGTGTGTGAAAGCCGTCCTTCACCTAGCTTGAAGGGAACACAAAGTTTCTTTTCAGTTGCCAACTCTACTCCATACATATATATGGGGAGCTACAAGCTCCAACTCGGTTTTACAGTGAAAACGGCAGGCACTTCAAACCGGCACTAGGAAACAGACTGAGAAACCAGAGTAAGGGTTTCTCCTGCAACCCGTTCCCTTTGGGCTGGATGAACGAACGTCTCTCCACATGCTCAGTTCTGAGAGATAAGTGTGTGTGAAAGCCGTCCTTCACCTAGCTTGAAGGGAACACAAAGTTTCTTTTCAGTTGCCAACTCTGGTCCATACATATATATGGGGAGGTACAAGCTCCAACTCGATTTTACAGTGAAAACGGCAGGCACTTCAAACCGGCGCTAGGAAACAGACTGAGAATCCAGAGTAAGGGTTTCTCCTGCAACCCGTTGCCTTTGTGCTGGATGAACGAAGGTCTCTCCACATACTCAGGTCTGAGAGATAAATGAGTGTGAAAGGCGACCTTCACCTAGCTTGAAGGGAACACAAAGTTTCTTTTCATTTGCAAACCCCACTCCATACATATATATGGGGAGGTACAAGCTCCAACTCGGTTTTACAGTGAAAACGGCAGGCACTTCAAACCGGCACTAGGAAACCGACTGAGAAACCAGAGTAAGGGTTTCTCCTGCAACCCGTTCCCTTTGTGCTGGATGAACGAACGTCTCTCCACATGCTCAGTTCTGAGAGATAAGTGTGTGTGAAAGCCGTCCTTCACCCAGCTTGAAGGGAACACAAAGTTTCTTTTCAGTTGCCAACTCCACTCCATACATATATATGGGGAGGTACAAGCTGCAACTCGGTTTTTCAGTGAAAACGGCAGGCACTTCAAACCGGCACTAGGAAACAGACTGAGAAACCAGAGTAAGGGTTTCTCCTGCAACCCGTTCCCTTTGTGCTGGATGAACGAACGTCTCTCCACATGCTCAGTTCTGAGAGATAAGTGTGTGTGAAAGCCGTCCTTCACCTAGCTTGAAGGGAACACAAAGTTTCTTTTCAGTTGCCAACTCCACTCCATACATATATATGGGGAGGTACAAGCTGCAACTCGGTTTTTCAGTGAAAACGGCAAGCACTTCAAACCGGCACTAGGAAACAGACTGAGAAACCAGAGTAAGGGTTTCTCCTGCAACCCGTTCCCTTTGTGCTGGATGAACGAACGTCTCTCCACATGCTCAGTTCTGAGAGATAAGTGTGTGTGAAAGCCGTCCTTCACCTAGCTTGAAGGGAACACAAAGTTTCTTTCCAGTTGCCAACTCCACTCCATACATATATATGGGGAGGTACAAGCACCAACTCGGTTTTACAGTGAAAACGGCAGGCACTTCAAACCGGCACTAGGAAACAGACTGAGAAACCAGAGTAAGGGTTTCTCCTGCAACCCGTTCCCTTTGTGCTGGATGAACGAACGTCTCTCCACATGCTCAGGTCTGAGAGATAAGTGTGTGTGAAAGCCGTCCTTCACCTAGCTTGAAGGGAACACAAAGTTTCTTTTCAGTTGCCAACTCCACTCCATACATATATATGGGGAGGTACAAGCTCCAACTCGGTTTTACAGTGAAAACGGCAGGCACTTCAAACCGGCGCTAGGAAACAGACTGAGAAACCACAGTATGGGTTTCTCCTGCAACCAGTTCCCTTTGTGCTGGATGAACGAACGTCTCTCCACATGCTCAGTTCTGAGAGATAAGTGTGTGTGAAAGCCGTCCTTCACCTAGCTTGAAGGGAACACAAAGTTTCTTTTCAGTTGCCAACTCCACTCCATACATATATATGGGGAGGTACAAGCTCCAACTCGGTTTTACAGTGAAAACGGCAGGCACTTCAAACCGGCACTAGGAAACCGACTGAGAAACCAGAGTAAGGGTTTCTCCTGCAAACCGTTCCCTTTGTGCTGGATGAACGAACGTCTCTCCACATGCTCAGTTCTGAGAGATAAGTGTGTGTGAAAGCCGTCCTTCACCTAGCTTGAAGGGAACACAAAGTTTCTTTTCAGTTGCCAACTCCACTCCATACATATATATGGGGAGGTACAAGCTCCAACTCGGTTTTACAGTGAAAACGGCAGGCACTTCAAACCGGCACTAGGAAACAGACTGAGAAACCAGAGTAAGGGTTTCTCCTGCAACCCGTTCCCTTTGTGCTGGATGAACGAACGTCTCTCCACATGCTCAGTTCTGAGAGATAAGTGTGTGTGAAAGCCGTCCTTCACCTAGCTTGAAGGGAACACAAAGTTTCTTTTCAGTTGCCAACTCTACTCCATACATATATATGGGGAGGTACAAGCTCCAACTCGGTTTTACAGTGAAAACGGCAGGCACTTCAAACCGGCACTAGGAAACCGACTGAGAATCCAGAGTAAGGGTTTCTCCTGCAACCCGTTCCCTTTGTGCTGGATGAACGAACGTCTCTCCACATGCTCAGTTCTGAGAGATAAGTGTGTGTGAAAGCCGTCCTTCACCTAGCTTGAAGGGAACACAAAGTTTCTTTTCAGTTGCCAACTCCACTCCATACATATATATGGGGAGGTACAAGCTCCAACTCGGTTTTACAGTGAAAACGGCAGGCACTTCAAACCGGCACTAAGAAACCGACTGAGAATCCAGAGTAAGGGTTTCTCCTGCAACCCGTTCCCTTTGGCCTGGATGAACGAACGTCTCTCCACATGCTCAGTTCTGAGAGATAAGTGTGTGTGAAAGCCGTCCTTCACCTAGCTTGAAGGGAACACAAAGTTTCTTTTCAGTTGCCAACTCCACTCCATACATATATATGGGGAGGTACAAGCTCCAACTCGGTTTTACAGTGAAAACGGCAGGCACTTCAAACCGGCACTAGGAAACCGACTGAGAAACCAGAGTAAGGGTTTCTCCTGCAAACCGTTCCCTTTGTGCTGGATGAACGAACGTCTCTCCACATGCTCAGTTCTGAGAGATAAGTGTGTGTGAAAGCCGTCCTTCACCTAGCTTGAAGGGAACACAAAGTTTCTTTTCAGTTGCCAACTCCACTCCATACATATATATGGGGAGGTACAAGCTCCAACTCGGTTTTACAGTGAAAACGGCAGGCACTTCAAAGCGGCACTAGGAAACAGACTGAGAAACCAGAGTAAGGGTTTCTCCTGCAACCCGTTCCCTTTGTGCTGGATGAACGAACGTCTCTCCACATGCTCAGTTCTGAGAGATAAGTGTGTGTGAAAGCCGTCCTTCACCTAGCTTGAAGGGAACACAAAGTTTCTTTTCAGTTGCCAACTCTACTCCATACATATATATGGGGAGGTACAAGCTCCAACTCGGTTTTACAGTGAAAACGGCAGGCACTTCAAACCGGCACTAGGAAACCGACTGAGAATCCAGAGTAAGGGTTTCTCCTGCAACCCGTTCCCTTTGTGCTGGATGAACGAACGTCTCTCCACATGCTCAGTTCTGAGAGATAAGTGTGTGTGAAAGCCGTCCTTCACCTAGCTTGAAGGGAACACAAAGTTTCTTTTCAGTTGCCAACTCCACTCCATACATATATATGGGGAGGTACAAGCTCCAACTCGGTTTTACAGTGAAAACGGCAGGCACTTCAAACCGGCACTAAGAAACCGACTGAGAATCCAGAGTAAGGGTTTCTCCTGCAACCCGTTCCCTTTGGCCTGGATGAACGAACGTCTCTCCACATGCTCAGTTCTGAGAGATAAGTGTGTGTGAAAGCCGTCCTTCACCTAGCTTGAAGGGAACACAAAGTTTCTTTTCAGTTGCCAACTCCACTCCATACATATATATGGGGAGGTAGAAGCTCCAACTCGGTTTTACAGTGAAAACGGCAGGCACTTCAAACCGGCACTAGGAAACCTATTGAGAAACCAGAGTAAGGGTTTCTCCTGCAAACCGTTCCCTTTGTGCTGGATGAACGAACGTCTCTCCACATGCTCAGTTCTGAGAGATAAGTGTGTGTGAAAGCCGTCCTTCACCTAGCTTGAAGGGAACACAAAGTTTCTTTTCAGTTGCCAACTCCACTCCATACATATATATGGGGAGGTACAAGCTCCAACTCGGTTTTACAGTGAAAACGGCAGGCACTTCAAAGCGGCACTAGGAAACAGACTGAGAAACCAGAGTAAGGGTTTCTCCTGCAACCCGTTCCCTTTGTGCTGGATGAACGAACGTCTCTCCACATGCTCAGTTCTGAGAGATAAGTGTGTGTGAAAGCCGTCCTTCACCTAGCTTGAAGGGAACACAAAGTTTCTTTTCAGTTGCCAACTCTACTCCATACATATATATGGGGAGCTACAAGCTCCAACTCGGTTTTACAGTGAAAACGGCAGGCACTTCAAACCGGCACTAGGAAACAGACTGAGAAACCAGAGTAAGTGTTTCTCCTGCAAACCGTTCCCTTTGTGCTGGATGAACGAACGTCTCTCCACATGCTCAGTTCTGAGAGATAAGTGTGTGTGAAAGCCGTCCTTCACCTAGCTTGAAGGGAACACAAAGTTTCTTTTCAGTTGCCAACTCCACTCCATACATATATATGGGGAGGTACAAGCTCCAACTCGGTTTTACAGTGAAAACGGCAGGCACTTCAAACCGGCACTAGGAAACAGACGGAGAAAACAGAGTAAGGGTTTCTCCTGCAACCCGTTCCCTTTGTGCTGGATGAACGAAGGTCTCTCCACATACTCAGGTCTGAGAGATAAATGAGTGTGAAAGCCGACCTTCACCTAGCTTGAAGGGAACACAAAGTTTCTTTTCATTTGCAAACCCCACTCCATATATATATATGGGGAGGTACAAGCTCCAACTCGGTTTTACAGTGAAAACGGCAGGCACTTCAAACCGGCACTAGGAAACCGACTGAGAATCCAGAGTAAGGGTTTCTCCTGCAACCCGTTCCCTTTGTGCTGGATGAACGAACGTCTCCCAACATGCTCAGTTCTGAGAGATAAGTGTGTGTGAAAGCCGTCCTTCACCTAGCTTGAAGGGAACACAAAGTTTCTTTTCAGTTGCCAACTCTGGTCCATACATATATATGGGGAGGTACAAGCTCCAACTCGGTTTTACAGTGAAAACGGCAGGCACTTCAAACCGGCACTAGGAAACCGACTGAGAAACCAGAGTAAGGGTTTCTCCTGCAACCCGTTCCCTTTGTGCTGGATGAACGAACGTCTCTCCACATGCTCAGGTCTGAGAGATAAGTGTGTGTGAAAGCCGTCCTTCTCCTAGCTTGAAGGGAACACAAAGTTTCTTTTCAGTTGCCAACTCCACTCCATACATATATATGGGGAGGTACAAGCTCCAACTCGGTTTTACAGTGAAAACGGCAGGCAATTCAAACCGGCACTAGGAAACCGACTGAGAAACCAGAGTAAGGGTTTCTCCTGCAACCCGTTCCCTTTGTGCTGGATGAACGAACGTCTCTCCACATGCTCAGTTCTGAGAGATAAGTGTGTGTGAAAGCCGTCCTTCAACCAGCTTGAAGGGAACACAAAGTTTCTTTTCAGTTGCCAACTCCACTCCATACATATATATGGGGAGGTACAAGCTCCAACTCGGTTTTACAGTGAAAACGGCAGGCACTTCAAACCGGCACTAGGAAACAGACTGAGAAACCAGAGTAAGGGTTTCTCCTGCAAACCGTTCCCTTTGTGCTGGATGAACGAACGTCTCTCCACATGCTCAGTTCTGAGAGATAAGTGTGTGTGAAAGCCGTCCTTCACCTAGCTTGAAGGGAACACAAAGTTTCTTTTCAGTTGCCAACTCCACTCCATACATATATATGGGGAGGTACAAGCTCCAACTCGGTTTTACAGTGAAAACGGCAGGCACTTCAAACCGGCACTAAGAAACCGACTGAGAATCCAGAGTAAGGGTTTCTCCTGCAACCCGTTCCCTTTGGCCTGGATGAACGAACGTCTCTCCACATGCTCAGTTCTGAGAGATAAGTGTGTGTGAAAGCCGTCCTTCACCTAGCTTGAAGGGAACACAAAGTTTCTTTTCAGTTGCCAACTCCACTCCATACATATATATGGGGAGGTAGAAGCTCCAACTCGGTTTTACAGTGAAAACGGCAGGCACTTCAAACCGGCACTAGGAAACCTATTGAGAAACCAGAGTAAGGGTTTCTCCTGCAAACCGTTCCCTTTGTGCTGGATGAACGAACGTCTCTCCACATGCTCAGTTCTGAGAGATAAGTGTGTGTGAAAGCCGTCCTTCACCTAGCTTGAAGGGAACACAAAGTTTCTTTTCAGTTGCCAACTCCACTCCATACATATATATGGGGAGGTACAAGCTCCAACTCGGTTTTACAGTGAAAACGGCAGGCACTTCAAAGCGGCACTAGGAAACAGACTGAGAAACCAGAGTAAGGGTTTCTCCTGCAACCCGTTCCCTTTGTGCTGGATGAACGAACGTCTCTCCACATGCTCAGTTCTGAGAGATAAGTGTGTGTGAAAGCCGTCCTTCACCTAGCTTGAAGGGAACACAAAGTTTCTTTTCAGTTGCCAACTCTACTCCATACATATATATGGGGAGCTACAAGCTCCAACTCGGTTTTACAGTGAAAACGGCAGGCACTTCAAACCGGCACTAGGAAACAGACTGAGAAACCAGAGTAAGTGTTTCTCCTGCAAACCGTTCCCTTTGTGCTGGATGAACGAACGTCTCTCCACATGCTCAGTTCTGAGAGATAAGTGTGTGTGAAAGCCGTCCTTCACCTAGCTTGAAGGGAACACAAAGTTTCTTTTCAGTTGCCAACTCCACTCCATACATATATATGGGGAGGTACAAGCTCCAACTCGGTTTTACAGTGAAAACGGCAGGCACTTCAAACCGGCACTAGGAAACAGACGGAGAAAACAGAGTAAGGGTTTCTCCTGCAACCCGTTCCCTTTGTGCTGGATGAACGAAGGTCTCTCCACATACTCAGGTCTGAGAGATAAATGAGTGTGAAAGCCGACCTTCACCTAGCTTGAAGGGAACACAAAGTTTCTTTTCATTTGCAAACCCCACTCCATATATATATATGGGGAGGTACAAGCTCCAACTCGGTTTTACAGTGAAAACGGCAGGCACTTCAAACCGGCACTAGGAAACCGACTGAGAATCCAGAGTAAGGGTTTCTCCTGCAACCCGTTCCCTTTGTGCTGGATGAACGAACGTCTCCCAACATGCTCAGTTCTGAGAGATAAGTGTGTGTGAAAGCCGTCCTTCACCTAGCTTGAAGGGAACACAAAGTTTCTTTTCAGTTGCCAACTCTGGTCCATACATATATATGGGGAGGTACAAGCTCCAACTCGGTTTTACAGTGAAAACGGCAGGCACTTCAAACCGGCACTAGGAAACCGACTGAGAAACCAGAGTAAGGGTTTCTCCTGCAACCCGTTCCCTTTGTGCTGGATGAACGAACGTCTCTCCACATGCTCAGGTCTGAGAGATAAGTGTGTGTGAAAGCCGTCCTTCTCCTAGCTTGAAGGGAACACAAAGTTTCTTTTCAGTTGCCAACTCCACTCCATACATATATATGGGGAGGTACAAGCTCCAACTCGGTTTTACAGTGAAAACGGCAGGCAATTCAAACCGGCACTAGGAAACCGACTGAGAAACCAGAGTAAGGGTTTCTCCTGCAACCCGTTCCCTTTGTGCTGGATGAACGAACGTCTCTCCACATGCTCAGTTCTGAGAGATAAGTGTGTGTGAAAGCCGTCCTTCAACCAGCTTGAAGGGAACACAAAGTTTCTTTTCAGTTGCCAACTCCACTCCATACATATATATGGGGAGGTACAAGCTCCAACTCGGTTTTACAGTGAAAACGGCAGGCACTTCAAACCGGCACTAGGAAACAGACTGAGAAACCAGAGTAAGGGTTTCTCCTGCAAACCGTTCCCTTTGTGCTGGATGAACGAACGTCTCTCCACATGCTCAGTTCTGAGAGATAAGTGTGTGTGAAAGCCGTCCTTCACCTAGCTTGAAGGGAACACAAAGTTTCTTTTCAGTTGCCAACTCCACTCCATACATATATATGGGGAGGTACAAGCTCCAACTCGGTTTTACAGTGAAAACGGCAGACACTTCAAACCGGCACTAGGAAACAGACTGAGAAACCAGAGTAAGGGTTTCTCCTGCAACCCGTTCCCTTTGTGCTGGATGAACGAACGTCTCTCCACATGCTCAGTTCTGAGAGATAAGTGTGTGTGAAAGCCGTCCTTCACCTAGCTTGAAGGGAAGACAAAGTTTCTTTCCAGTTGCCAACTCCACTCCATACATATATATGGGGAGGTACAAGGTCCAACTCGGTTTTACTGTGAAAAAGGCAGGCACTTCAAACCGGCACTAGGAAACAGACTGAGCATCCAGAGTAAGGGTTTCTCCTGCAACCCGTTCCCTTTGTGCTGGATGAACGAACGTCTCTCCCCATGCTCAGTTCTCAGAGATAAGTGTGTGTGAAAGCCGTCCTTCACCTAGCTTGAAGGGAACACAAAGTTTCTTTTCAGTTGCCAACTCCACTCCATACATATATATGGGGAGGTACAAGCTCCAACTCGGTTTTACAGTGAAAACGGCAGGCACTTCAAACCGGCACTAGGAAACAGACTGAGAAACCAGAGTAAGGGTTTCTCCTGCAACCCGTTCCCTTTGTGCTGGATGAACGAACGTCTCTCCACATGCTCAGTTCTGAGAGATAAGTGTGTGTGAAAGCCGTCCTTCACCTAGCTTGAAGGGAACACAAAGTTTCTTTTCAGTTGCCAACTCCACTCCATACATATATATGGGGAGGTACAAGCTCCAACTCGGTTTTACAGTGAAAACGGCAGGCACTTCAAACCGGCACTAGGAAACAGACTGAGAAACCAGAGTAAGGGTTTCTCCTGCAACCCGTTCCCTTTGTGCTGGATGAACGAACGTCTCTCCACATGCTCAGTTCTGAGAGATAAGTGTGTGTGAAAGCCGTCCTTCACCTAGCTTGAAGGGAACACAAAGTTTCTTTTCAGTTGCCAACTCCACTCCATACATATATATGGGGAGGTACAAGCTCCAACTCGGTTTTACAGTGAAAACGGCAGGCACTTCAAACCGGCACTAGGAAACAGACTGAGAAACCAGAGTAAGGGTTTCTCCTGCAACCCGTTCCCTTTGTGCTGGATGAACGAACGTCTCTCCACATGCTCAGTTCTGAGAGATAAGTGTGTGTGAAAGCCGTCCTTCACCTAGCTTGAAGGGAAGACAAAGTTTCTTTTCAGTGGCCATATCCACTCCATACATATATATGGGGAGGTACAAGCTCCAACTCGGTTTTACAGTGAAAACGGCAGGCACTTCAAACCGGCACTAGGAAACAGACTGAGAAACCAGAGTAAGGGTTTCTCCTGCAACCCGTTCCCTTTGTGCTGGATGAACGAACGTCTCTCCACATGCTCAGTTCTGAGAGATAAGTGTGTGTGAAAGCCGTCCTTCACCTAGCTTGAAGGGAACACAAAGTTTCTTTTCAGTTGCCAACTCCACTCCATACATATATATGGGGAGGAACAAGCTCTAACTCGGTTTTACAGCGAAAACGGCAGGCACTTCAAACCGGCACTAGGAAACAGACTGAGAAACCAGAGTAAGGGTTTCTCCTTCAACCCGTTCCCTTTGTGCTGGATGAACGAACGTCTCTCCACATGCTCAGTTCTGAGAGATAAGTGTGTGTGAAAGCCGTCCTTCACCTAGCTTGAAGGGAACACAAAGTTTCTTTTCAGTTGCCAACTCCACTCCATACATATATATGGGGAGGTACAAGCTCCAACTCGGTTTTACAGTGAAAACGGCAGACACTTCAAACCGGCACTAGGAAACAGACTGAGAAACCAGAGTAAGGGTTTCTCCTGCAACCCGTTCCCTTTGTGCTGGATGAACGAACGTCTCTCCACATGCTCAGTTCTGAGAGATAAGTGTGTGTGAAAGCCGTCCTTCACCTAGCTTGAAGGGAAGACAAAGTTTCTTTCCAGTTGCCAACTCCACTCCATACATATATATGGGGAGGTACAAGGTCCAACTCGGTTTTACTGTGAAAAAGGCAGGCACTTCAAACCGGCACTAGGAAACAGACTGAGCATCCAGAGTAAGGGTTTCTCCTGCAACCCGTTCCCTTTGTGCTGGATGAACGAACGTCTCTCCCCATGCTCAGTTCTCAGAGATAAGTGTGTGTGAAAGCCGTCCTTCACCTAGCTTGAAGGGAACACAAAGTTTCTTTTCAGTTGCCAACTCCACTCCATACATATATATGGGGAGGTACAAGCTCCAACTCGGTTTTACAGTGAAAACGGCAGGCACTTCAAACCGGCACTAGGAAACAGACTGAGAAACCAGAGTAAGGGTTTCTCCTGCAACCCGTTCCCTTTGTGCTGGATGAACGAACGTCTCTCCACATGCTCAGTTCTGAGAGATAAGTGTGTGTGAAAGCCGTCCTTCACCTAGCTTGAAGGGAACACAAAGTTTCTTTTCAGTTGCCAACTCCACTCCATACATATATATGGGGAGGTACAAGCTCCAACTCGGTTTTACAGTGAAAACGGCAGGCACTTCAAACCGGCACTAGGAAACAGACTGAGAAACCAGAGTAAGGGTTTCTCCTGCAACCCGTTCCCTTTGTGCTGGATGAACGAACGTCTCTCCACATGCTCAGTTCTGAGAGATAAGTGTGTGTGAAAGCCGTCCTTCACCTAGCTTGAAGGGAACACAAAGTTTCTTTTCAGTTGCCAACTCCACTCCATACATATATATGGGGAGGTACAAGCTCCAACTCGGTTTTACAGTGAAAACGGCAGGCACTTCAAACCGGCACTAGGAAACAGACTGAGAAACCAGAGTAAGGGTTTCTCCTGCAACCCGTTCCCTTTGTGCTGGATGAACGAACGTCTCTCCACATGCTCAGTTCTGAGAGATAAGTGTGTGTGAAAGCCGTCCTTCACCTAGCTTGAAGGGAAGACAAAGTTTCTTTTCAGTGGCCATATCCACTCCATACATATATATGGGGAGGTACAAGCTCCAACTCGGTTTTACAGTGAAAACGGCAGGCACTTCAAACCGGCACTAGGAAACAGACTGAGAAACCAGAGTAAGGGTTTCTCCTGCAACCCGTTCCCTTTGTGCTGGATGAACGAACGTCTCTCCACATGCTCAGTTCTGAGAGATAAGTGTGTGTGAAAGCCGTCCTTCACCTAGCTTGAAGGGAACACAAAGTTTCTTTTCAGTTGCCAACTCCACTCCATACATATATATGGGGAGGAACAAGCTCTAACTCGGTTTTACAGTGAAAACGGCAGGCACTTCAAACCGGCACTAGGAAACAGACTGAGAAACCAGAGTAAGGGTTTCTCCTTCAACCCGTTCCCTTTGTGCTGGATGAACGAACGTCTCTCCACATGCTCAGTTCTGAGAGATAAGTGTGTGTGAAAGCCGTCCTTCACCTAGCTTGAAGGGAACACAAAGTTTCTTTACAGTTGCCAACTCCACTCCATACATATATATGGGGAGGTACAAGCACCAACTCGGTTTTACAGTGAAAACGGCAGGCACTTCAAACCGGCACTAGGAAACAGACTGAGAAACCAGAGTAAGGGTTTCTCCTGCAACCCGTTCCCTTTGTGCTGGATGAACGAACGTCTCTCCACATGCTCAGTTCTGAAAGATAAGTGTGTGTGAAAGCCGTCCTTCACCTAGCTTGAAGGGAACACAAAGTTTCTTTTCAGTTGCCAACTCCACTCCATACATATATATGGGGAGGTACAAGCTCCAACTCGGTTTTACAGTGAAAACGGCAGGCACTTCAAACCGGCACTAGGAAACAGACTGAGAAACCAGAGTAAGGGTTTCTCCTGCAACCCGTTCCCTTTGTGCTGGATGAACGAACGTCTCTCCACATGCTCAGGTCTGAGAGATAAGTGTGTGTGAAAGCCGTCCTTCACCTAGCTTGAAGGGAACACAAAGTTTCTTTTCAGTTGCCAACTCCACTCCATACATATATATGGGGAGGTACAAGCTCCAACTCGGTTTTACAGTGAAAACGGCAGGCACTTCAAACCGGCACTAGGAAACAGACTGAGAAACCAGAGTAAGGTTTCCCTGGAACCCGTTCCCTTTGTGCTGGATGAACGAACGTCTCTCCACATGATAAGTTCTGAGAGATAATTGTGTGTGAAAGCCGTCCTTCACCTAGCTTGAAGGGAACACAAAGTTTCTTTTCAGTTGCCAACCCCACTCCATACATATATATGGGGAGGTACAAGCTCCAACTCGGTTTTACAGTGAAAACGGCAGGCACTTCAAACCGGCACTAGGAAACAGACTGAGAAACCAGAGTAAGGGTTTCTCCTGCAACCCGTTCCCTTTGTGCTGGATGAACGAACGTCTCTCCACATGCTCAGTTCTGAGAGATAATTGTGTGTGAAAGCCGTCCTTCACCTAGCTTGAAGGGAACACAAAGTTTCTTTTCAGTTGCCAACTCCACTCCATACATATATATGGGGAGGTACAAGCTCCAACTCGGTTTTACAGTGAAAACGGCAGGCACTTCAAACCGGCACTAGGAAACAGACTGAGAAACCAGAGTAAGGGTTTCTCCTGCAACCCGTTCCCTTTGTGCTGGATGAACGAACGTCTCTCCACATGCTCAGTTCTGAGAGATAAGTGTGTGTGAAAGCCGTCCTTCACCTAGCTTGAAGGGAACACAAAGTTTCTTTTCAGTTGCCATCTCCACTCCGTACATATATATGGGGAGGTACAAGCTCCAACTCAGTTTTCAGTGAAAACGGCAGGCACTTCAAACCGGCACTAGGAAACAGACTGAGAAACCAGAGTAAGGGTTTCTCCTGCAACCCGTTCCCTTTGTGCTGGATGAACGAACGTCTCTCCACATGCTCAGTTCTGAGAGATAAGTGTGTGTGAAAGCCGTCCTTCACCTAGCTTGAAGGGAACACAATGTTTCTTTTCAGTGGCCAAATCCACTCCATACATATATATGGGGAGGTACAAGCTCCAACTCGGTTTTACAGTGAAAACGGCAGGCACTTCAAACCGGCACTAGGAAACAGACTGAGAAACCAGAGTAAGGGTTTCTCCTGCAACCCGTTCCCTTTGTGCTGGATGAACGAACGTCTCTCCACATGCTCAGTTCTGAGAGATAAGTGTGTGTGAAAGCCGTCCTTCACCTAGCTTGAAGGGAACACAAAGTTTCTTTTCAGTTGCCAACTCCACTCCATACATATATATGGGGAGGTACAAGCTCCAACTCGGTTTTACAGTGAAAACGGCAGGCACTTCAAACCGGCACTAGGAAACCGACTGAGAAACCAGAGTAAGGGTTTCTCCTGCAAACCGTTCCCTTTGTGCTGGATGAACGAACGTCTCTCCACATGCTCAGTTCTGAGAGATAAGTGTGTGTGAAAGCCGTCATTCAACCAGCTTGAAGGGAACACAAAGTTTCTTTTCAGTTGCCAACTCCACTCCATACATATATATGGGGAGGTACAAGCTGCAACTCGGTTTTACAGTGAAAACGGCAGGCACTTCAAACCGGCACTAGGAAACAGACTGAGAAACCAGAGTAAGGGTTTCTCCTGCAACCCGTTCCCTTTGTGCTGGATGAACGAACGTCTCTCCACATGCTCAGTTCTGAGAGATAAGTGTGTGTGAAAGCCGTCCTTCACCTAGCTTGAAGGGAACACAAAGTTTCTTTTCAGTTGCCAACTCCACTCCATACATATATATGGGGAGGTACAAGCTCCAACTCGGTTTTACAGTGAAAACGGCAGACACTTCAAACCGGCACTAGGAAACAGACTGAGAAACCAGAGTAAGGGTTTCTCCTGCAACCCGTTCCCTTTGTGCTGGATGAACGAACGTCTCTCCACATGCTCAGTTCTGAGAGATAAGTGTGTGTGAAAGCCGTCCTTCACCTAGCTTGAAGGGAAGACAAAGTTTCTTTCCAGTTGCCAACTCCACTCCATACATATATATGGGGAGGTACATGCTCCAACTCGGTTTTACTGTGAAAAAGGCAGGCACTTCAAACCGGCACTAGGAAACAGACTGAGCATCCAGAGTAAGGGTTTCTCCTGCAACCCGTTCCCTTTGTGCTGGATGAACGAACGTCTCTCCCCATGCTCAGTTCTCAGAGATAAGTGTGTGTGAAAGCCGTCCTTCACCTAGCTTGAAGGGAACACAAAGTTTCTTTTCAGTTGCCAACTCCACTCCATACATATATATGGGGAGGTACAAGCTCCAACTCGGTTTTACAGTGAAAACGGCAGGCACTTCAAACCGGCACTTGAAAAACAGACTGAGAAACCAGAGTAAGGGTTTCTCCTGCAACCCGTTCCCTTTGTGCTGGATGAACGAACGTCTCTCCACATGCTCAGTTCTGAGAGATAAGTGTGTGTGAAAGCCGTCCTTCACCTAGCTTGAAGGGAACACAAAGTTTCTTTTCAGTTGCCAACTCCACTCCATACATATATATGGGGAGGAACAAGCTCTAACTCGGTTTTACAGTGAAAACGGCAGGCACTTCAAACCGGCACTAGGAAACAGACTGAGAAACCAGAGTAAGGGTTTCTCCTTCAACCCGTTCCCTTTGTGCTGGATGAACGAACGTCTCTCCACATGCTCAGGTCTGAGAGATAAGTGTGTGTGAAAGCCGTCCTTCACCTAGCTTGAAGGGAACACAAAGTTTCTTTACAGTTGCCAACTCCACTCCATACATATATATGGGGAGGTACAAGCTCCAACTCGGTTTTACAGTGAAAACGGCAGGCACTTCAAACCGGCACTAGGAAACAGACTGAGAAACCAGAGTAAGGGTTTCTCCTGCAACCCGTTCCCTTTGTGCTGGATGAACGAACGTCTCTCCACATGCTCAGTTCTGAGAGATAAGTGTGTGTGAAAGCCGTCCTTCACCTAGCTTGAAGGGAACACAAAGTTTCTTTTCAGTTGCCAACTCCAATCCATACATATATATGGGGAGGTACAAGCTCCAACTCGGTTTTACAGTGAAAACGGCAGGCACTTCAAACCGGCACTAGGAAACAGACTGAGAAACCAGAGTAAGGGTTTCTCCTGCAACCCGTTCCCTTTGTGCTGGATGAACGAACGTCTCTCCACATGCTCAGGTCTGAGAGATAAGTGTGTGTGAAAGCCGTCCTTCACCTAGCTTGAAGGGAACACAAAGTTTCTTTTCAGTTGCCAACTCCACTCCATACATATATATGGGGAGGTACAAGCTCCAACTCGGTTTTACAGTGAAAACGGCAGGCACTTCAAACCGGCACTAGGAAACAGACTGAGAAACCAGAGTAAGGTTTCCCTGGAACCCGTTCCCTTTGTGCTGGATGAACGAACGTCTCTCCACATGCTCAGTTCTGAGAGATAAGTGTGTGTGAAAGCCGTCCTTCACCTAGCTTGAAGGGAACACAAAGTTTCTTTTCAGTTGCCAACCCCACTCCATACATATATATGGGGAGGTACAAGCTCCAACTCGGTTTTACAGTGAAAACGGCAGGCACTTCAAACCGGCACTAGGAAACAGACTGAGAATCCAGAGTAAGGGTTTCTCCTGCAACCCGTTCCCTTTGTGCTGGATGAACGAACGTCTCTCCACATGCTCAGTTCTGAGAGATAAGTGTGTGTGAAAGCCGTCCTTCACCTAGCTTGAAGGGAACACAAAGTTTCTTTTCAGTTGCCAACTCCACTCCATACATATATATGGGGAGGTACAAGCTCCAACTCGGTTTTACAGTGAAAACGGCAGGCACTTCAAACCGGCACTAGGAAACAGACTGAGAAACCAGAGTAAGGGTTTCTCCTGCAACCCGTTCCCTTTGTGCTGGATGAACGAACGTCTCTCCACATGCTCAGGTCTGAGAGATAAGTGTGTGTGAAAGCCGTCCTTCACCTAGCTTGAAGGGAACACAAAGTTTCTTTTCAGTTGCCAACTCCACTCCATACATATATATGGGGAGGTACAAGCTCCAACTCGGTTTTACAGTGAAAACGGCAGGCACTTCAAACCGGCACTAGGAAACAGACTGAGAAACCAGAGTAAGGTTTCCCTGGAACCCGTTCCCTTTGTGCTGGATGAACGAACGTCTCTCCACATGATAAGTTCTGAGAGATAATTGTGTGTGAAAGCCGTCCTTCACCTAGCTTGAAGGGAACACAAAGTTTCTTTTCAGTTGCCAACCCCACTCCATACATATATATGGGGAGGTACAAGCTCCAACTCGGTTTTACAGTGAAAACGGCAGGCACTTCAAACCGGCACTAGGAAACAGACTGAGAAACCAGAGTAAGGGTTTCTCCTGCAACCCGTTCCCTTTGTGCTGGATGAACGAACGTCTCTCCACATGCTCAGTTCTGAGAGATAATTGTGTGTGAAAGCCGTCCTTCACCTAGCTTGAAGGGAACACAAAGTTTCTTTTCAGTTGCCAACTCCACTCCATACATATATATGGGGAGGTACAAGCTCCAACTCGGTTTTACAGTGAAAACGGCAGGCACTTCAAACCGGCACTAGGAAACAGACTGAGAAACCAGAGTAAGGGTTTCTCCTGCAACCCGTTCCCTTTGTGCTGGATGAACGAACGTCTCTCCACATGCTCAGTTCTGAGAGATAAGTGTGTGTGAAAGCCGTCCTTCACCTAGCTTGAAGGGAACACAAAGTTTCTTTTCAGTTGCCATCTCCACTCCGTACATATATATGGGGAGGTACAAGCTCCAACTCAGTTTTCAGTGAAAACGGCAGGCACTTCAAACCGGCACTAGGAAACAGACTGAGAAACCAGAGTAAGGGTTTCTCCTTCAACCCGTTCCCTTTGTGCTGGATGAACGAACGTCTCTCCACATGCTCAGTTCTGAGAGATAAGTGTGTGTGAAAGCCGTCCTTCACCTAGCTTGAAGGGAACACAATGTTTCTTTTCAGTGGCCAAATCCACTCCATACATATATATGGGGAGGTACAAGCTCCAACTCGGTTTTACAGTGAAAACGGCAGGCACTTCAAACCGGCACTAGGAAACAGACTGAGAAACCAGAGTAAGGGTTTCTCCTGCAACCCGTTCCCTTTGTGCTGGATGAACGAACGTCTCTCCACATGCTCAGTTCTGAGAGATAAGTGTGTGTGAAAGCCGTCCTTCACCTAGCTTGAAGGGAACACAAAGTTTCTTTTCAGTTGCCAACTCCACTCCATACATATATATGGGGAGGTACAAGCTCCAACTCGGTTTTACAGTGAAAACGGCAGGCACTTCAAACCGGCACTAGGAAACCGACTGAGAAACCAGAGTAAGGGTTTCTCCTGCAAACCGTTCCCTTTGTGCTGGATGAACGAACGTCTCTCCACATGCTCAGTTCTGAGAGATAAGTGTGTGTGAAAGCCGTCATTCAACCAGCTTGAAGGGAACACAAAGTTTCTTTTCAGTTGCCAACTCCACTCCATACATATATATGGGGAGGTACAAGCTGCAACTCGGTTTTACAGTGAAAACGGCAGGCACTTCAAACCGGCACTAGGAAACAGACTGAGAAACCAGAGTAAGGGTTTCTCCTGCAACCCGTTCCCTTTGTGCTGGATGAACGAACGTCTCTCCACATGCTCAGTTCTGAGAGATAAGTGTGTGTGAAAGCCGTCCTTCACCTAGCTTGAAGGGAACACAAAGTTTCTTTTCAGTTGCCAACTCCACTCCATACATATATATGGGGAGGTACAAGCTCCAACTCGGTTTTACAGTGAAAACGGCAGACACTTCAAACCGGCACTAGGAAACAGACTGAGAAACCAGAGTAAGGGTTTCTCCTGCAACCCGTTCCCTTTGTGCTGGATGAACGAACGTCTCTCCACATGCTCAGTTCTGAGAGATAAGTGTGTGTGAAAGCCGTCCTTCACCTAGCTTGAAGGGAAGACAAAGTTTCTTTCCAGTTGCCAACTCCACTCCATACATATATATGGGGAGGTACATGCTCCAACTCGGTTTTACTGTGAAAAAGGCAGGCACTTCAAACCGGCACTAGGAAACAGACTGAGCATCCAGAGTAAGGGTTTCTCCTGCAACCCGTTCCCTTTGTGCTGGATGAACGAACGTCTCTCCCCATGCTCAGTTCTCAGAGATAAGTGTGTGTGAAAGCCGTCCTTCACCTAGCTTGAAGGGAACACAAAGTTTCTTTTCAGTTGCCAACTCCACTCCATACATATATATGGGGAGGTACAAGCTCCAACTCGGTTTTACAGTGAAAACGGCAGGCACTTCAAACCGGCACTTGAAAAACAGACTGAGAAACCAGAGTAAGGGTTTCTCCTGCAACCCGTTCCCTTTGTGCTGGATGAACGAACGTCTCTCCACATGCTCAGTTCTGAGAGATAAGTGTGTGTGAAAGCCGTCCTTCACCTAGCTTGAAGGGAACACAAAGTTTCTTTTCAGTTGCCAACTCCACTCCATACATATATATGGGGAGGAACAAGCTCTAACTCGGTTTTACAGTGAAAACGGCAGGCACTTCAAACCGGCACTAGGAAACAGACTGAGAAACCAGAGTAAGGGTTTCTCCTTCAACCCGTTCCCTTTGTGCTGGATGAACGAACGTCTCTCCACATGCTCAGGTCTGAGAGATAAGTGTGTGTGAAAGCCGTCCTTCACCTAGCTTGAAGGGAACACAAAGTTTCTTTACAGTTGCCAACTCCACTCCATACATATATATGGGGAGGTACAAGCTCCAACTCGGTTTTACAGTGAAAACGGCAGGCACTTCAAACCGGCACTAGGAAACAGACTGAGAAACCAGAGTAAGGGTTTCTCCTGCAACCCGTTCCCTTTGTGCTGGATGAACGAACGTCTCTCCACATGCTCAGTTCTGAGAGATAAGTGTGTGTGAAAGCCGTCCTTCACCTAGCTTGAAGGGAACACAAAGTTTCTTTTCAGTTGCCAACTCCAATCCATACATATATATGGGGAGGTACAAGCTCCAACTCGGTTTTACAGTGAAAACGGCAGGCACTTCAAACCGGCACTAGGAAACAGACTGAGAAACCAGAGTAAGGGTTTCTCCTGCAACCCGTTCCCTTTGTGCTGGATGAACGAACGTCTCTCCACATGCTCAGGTCTGAGAGATAAGTGTGTGTGAAAGCCGTCCTTCACCTAGCTTGAAGGGAACACAAAGTTTCTTTTCAGTTGCCAACTCCACTCCATACATATATATGGGGAGGTACAAGCTCCAACTCGGTTTTACAGTGAAAACGGCAGGCACTTCAAACCGGCACTAGGAAACAGACTGAGAAACCAGAGTAAGGTTTCCCTGGAACCCGTTCCCTTTGTGCTGGATGAACGAACGTCTCTCCACATGCTCAGTTCTGAGAGATAAGTGTGTGTGAAAGCCGTCCTTCACCTAGCTTGAAGGGAACACAAAGTTTCTTTTCAGTTGCCAACCCCACTCCATACATATATATGGGGAGGTACAAGCTCCAACTCGGTTTTACAGTGAAAACGGCAGGCACTTCAAACCGGCACTAGGAAACAGACTGAGAATCCAGAGTAAGGGTTTCTCCTGCAACCCGTTCCCTTTGTGCTGGATGAACGAACGTCTCTACACATGCTCAGTTCTGAGAGATAATTGTGTGTGAAAGCCGTCCTTCACCTAGCTTGAAGGGAACACAAAGTTTCTTTTCAGTTGCCAACTCCACTCCATACATATATATGGGGAGGTACAAGCTCCAACTCGGTTTTACAGTGAAAACGGCAGGCACTTCAAACCGGCACTAGGAAACAGACTGAGAAACCAGAGTAAGGGTTTCTCCTGCAACCCGTTCCCTTTGTGCTGGATGAACGAACGTCTCTCCACATGCTCAGTTCTGAGAGATAAGTGTGTGTGAAAGCCGTCCTTCACCTAGCTTGAAGGGAACACAAAGTTTCTTTTCAGTTGCCAACTCTACTCCATACATATATATGGGGAGGTACAAGCTCCAACTCGGTTTTACAGTGAAAACGGCAGGCACTTCAAACCGGCACTAGGAAACAGACTGAGAAACCAGAGTAAGGGTTTCTCCTTCAAGCCGTTCCCTTTGTGCTGGATGAATGAACGTCTCTCCACATGCTCAGTTCTGAGAGATAAGTGTGTGTGAAAGCCGTCCTTCACCTAGCTTGAAGGGAACACAAAGTTTCTTTTCAGTGGCCAACTCCACTCCATACATATATATGGGGAGGTACAAGCTCCAACTCGGTTTTACAGTGAAAACGGCAGGCACTTCAAACCGGCACTAGGAAACAGACTGAGAAACCAGAGTAAGGGTTTCTCCTGCAACCCGTTCCCTTTGTGCTGGATGAACGAACGTCTCTCCACATGCTCAGTTCTGAGAGATAAGTGTGTGTGAAAGCCGTCCTTCACCTAGCTTGAAGGGAACACAAAGTTTCTTTACAGTTGCCAACTCCACTCCATACATATATATGGGGAGGTACAAGCACCAACTCGGTTTTACAGTGAAAACGGCAGGCACTTCAAACCGGCACTAGGAAACAGACTGAGAAACCAGAGTAAGGGTTTCCCCTGCAACCCGTTCCCTTTGTGCTGGATGAACGAACGTCTCTCCACATGCTCAGTTCTGAGAGATAAGTGTGTGTGAAAGCCGTCCTTCACCTAGCTTGAAGGGAAGACAAAGTTTCTTTTCAGTTGCCATCTCCACTCCGTACATATATATGGGGAGGTACAAGCTCCAACTCGGTTTTCAGTGAAAACGGCAGGCACTTCAAACCGGCACTAGGAAACAGACTGAGAAACCAGAGTAAGGGTTTCTCCTGCAACCCGTTCCCTTTGTGCTGGATGAACGAACGTCTCTCCACATGCTCAGTTCTGAGAGATAAGTGTGTGTGAAAGCCGTCCTTCACCTAGCTTGAAGGGAACACAATGTTTCTTTTCAGTGGCCAAATCCACTCCATACATATATATGGGGAGGTACAAGCTCCAACTCGGTTTTACAGTGAAAACGGCAGGCACTTCAAACCGGCACTAGGAAACAGACTGAGAAACCAGAGTAAGGGTTTCTCCTTCAACCCGTTCCCTTTGTGCTGGATGAACGAACGTCTCTCCACATGCTCAGTTCTGAGAGATAAGTGTGTGTGAAAGCCGTCCTTCACCTAGCTTGAAGGGAACACAAAGTTTCTTTTCAGTGGCCAACTCCACTCCATACATATATATGGGGAGGTACAAGCTCCAACTCGGTTTTACAGTGAAAACGGCAGGCACTTCAAACCGGCACTAGGAAACAGACTGAGAAACCAGAGTAAGGGTTTCTCCTGCAACCCGTTCCCTTTGTGCTGGATGAACGAACGTCTCTCCACATGCTCAGTTCTGAGAGATAAGTGTGTGTGAAAGCCGTCCTTCACCTAGCTTGAAGGGAACACAAAGTTTCTTTACAGTTGCCAACTCCACTCCATACATATATATGGGGAGGTACAAGCACCAACTCGGTTTTACAGTGAAAACGGCAGGCACTTCAAACCGGCACTAGGAAACAGACTGAGAAACCAGAGTAAGGGTTTCTCCTGCAACCCGTTCCCTTTGTGCTGGATGAACGAACGTCTCTCCACATGCTCAGTTCTGAGAGATAAGTGTGTGTGAAAGCCGTCCTTCACCTAGCTTGAAGGGAACACAAAGTTTCTTTTCAGTTGCCAACTCCACTCCATACATATATATGGGGAGGTACAAGCTCCAACTCGGTTTTACAGTGAAAACGGCAGGCACTTCAAACCGGCACTAGGAAACAGACTGAGAAACCAGAGTAAGGGTTTCTCCTGCAACCCGTTCCCTTTGTGCTGGATGAACGAACGTCTCTCCACATGCTCAGGTCTGAGAGATAAGTGTGTGTGAAAGCCGTCTTTCACCTAGCTTGAAGGGAACACAAAGTTTCTTTTCAGTGGCCAACTCCACTCCATACATATATATGGGGAGGTATAAGCTCCAACTCGGTTTTACAGTGAAAACGGCAGGCACTTCAAACCGGCACTAGGAAACAGACTGAGAAACCAGAGTAAGGGTTTCTCCTGCAACCCGTTCCCTTTGTGCTGGATGAACGAACGTCTCTCCACATGCTCAGTTCTGAGAGATAAGTGTGTGTGAAAGCCGTCCTTCACCTAGCTTGAAGGGAACACAAAGTTTCTTTTCAGTTGCCAACTCCACTCCATACATATATATGGGGAGGTACAAGCTCCAACTCGGTTTTACAGTGAAAACGGCAGGCACTTCAAACCGGCACTAGGAAACAGACTGGGAATCCAGAGTAAGGGTTTCTCCTGCAACCCGTTCCCTTTGTGCTGGATGAACGAACGTCTCTCCACATACTCAGATCTGAGAGATAAATGAGTGTGAAAGCCGACCTTCACCTAGCTTGAAGGGAACACAAACTTTCTTTTCATTTGCAAACCCCACTCCATATATATATATGGGGAGGTACAAGCTCCAACTCGGTTTTACAGTGAAAACGGCAGGCACTTCAAACCGGCACTAGGAAACAGACTGAGAAACCAGAGTAAGGGTTTCTCCTGCAACCCGTTCCCTTTGTGCTGGATGAACGAACGTCTCTCCACATGCTCAGTTCTGAGAGATAAGTGTGTGTGAAAGCCGTCCTTCACCTAGCTTGAAGGGAACACAAAGTTTCTTTTCAGTTGCCAACTCCACTCCATACATATATATGGGGAGGTACAAGCTCCAACTCGGTTTTACAGTGAAAACGGCAGGCACTTCAAACCGGCACTAGGAAACAGACTGAGAAACCAGAGTAAGGGTTTCTCCTGCAACCCGTTCCCTTTGTGCTGGATGAACGAACGTCTCTCCACATGCTCAGGTCTGAGAGATAAGTGTGTGTGAAAGCCGTCCTTCACCTAGCTTGAAGGGAACACAAAGTTTCTTTTCAGTTGCCAACTCCACTCCATACATATATATGGGGAGGTACAAGCTCCAACTCGGTTTTACAGTGAAAACGGCAGGCACTTCAAACCGGCACTAGGAAACAGACTGAGAAACCAGAGTCAGGGTTTCTCCTGCAACCCGTTCCCTTTGTGCTGGATGAACGAACGTCTCTCCACATGCTCAGTTCTGACAGATAAGTGTGTGTGAAAGCCGTCCTTCACCCAGCTTGAAGGGAACACAAAGTTTCTTTTAAGTTGCCAACTCCACTCCATACATATATATGGGGAGGTACAAGCTGCAACTCGGTTTTACAGTGAAAACGGCAGGCACTTCAAACCGGCACTAGGAAACAGACTGAGAAACCAGAGTAAGGGTTTCTCCTGCAACCCGTTCCCTTTGTGCTGGATGAACGAACGTCTCTCCACATGCTCAGTTCTGAGAGATAAGTGTGTGTGAAAGCCGTCCTTCACCTAGCTTGAAGGGAACACAAAGTTTCTTTTCAGTTGCCAACTCCACTCCATACATATATATGGGGAGGTACAAGCTCCAACTCGGTTTTACAGTGAAAACGGCAGGCACTTCAAACCGGCACTAGGAAACAGACTGAGAAACCAGAGTAAGGGTTTCCCCTGCAACGCGTTCCCTTTGTGCTGGATGAACGAACGTCTCTCCACATGCTCAGTTCTGAGAGATAAGTGTGTGTGAAAGCCGCCCTTCACCTAGCTTGAAGGGAACACAAAGTTTCTTTCCAGTTGCCAACTCCACTCCATACATATATATGGGGAGGTACAAGCACCAACTCGGTTTTACAGTGAAAACGGCAGGCACTTCAAACCGGCACTAGGAAACAGACTGAGAAACCAGAGTAAGGGTTTCTCCTGCAACCCGTTCCCTTTGTGCTGGATGAACGAACGTCTCTCCACATGCTCAGGTCTGAGAGATAAGTGTGTGTGAAAGCCGTCCTTCACCTAGCTTGAAGGGAACACAAAGTTTCTTTTCAGTGGCCAACTCCACTCCATACATATATATGGGGAGGTACAAGCTCCAACTCGGTTTTACAGTGAAAACGGCAGGCACTTCAAACCGGCACTAGGAAACAGACTGAGAAACCAGAGTAAGGGTTTCTCCTGCAACCCGTTCCCTTTGTGCTGGATGAACGAACGTCTCTCCACATGCTCAGTTCTGAGAGATAAGTGTGTGTGAAAGCCGTCCTTCACCTAGCTTGAAGGGAACACAAAGTTTCTTTTCAGTTGCCAACTCCACTCCATACATATATATGGGGAGGTACAAGCTCCAACTCGGTTTTACAGTGAAAACGGCAGGCACTTCAAACCGGCACTAGGAAACAGACTGGGAATCCAGAGTAAGGGTTTCTCCTGCAACCCGTTCCCTTTGTGCTGGATGAACGAACGTCTCTCCACATACTCAGATCTGAGAGATAAATGAGTGTGAAAGCCGACCTTCACCTAGCTTGAAGGGAACACAAACTTTCTTTTCATTTGCAAACCCCACTCCATATATATATATGGGGAGGTACAAGCTCCAACTCGGTTTTACAGTGAAAACGGCAGGCACTTCAAACCGGCACTAGGAAACAGACTGAGAAACCAGAGTAAGGGTTTCTCCTGCAACCCGTTCCCTTTGTGCTGGATGAACGAACGTCTCTCCACATGCTCAGTTCTGAGAGATAAGTGTGTGTGAAAGCCGTCCTTCACCTAGCTTGAAGGGAACACAAAGTTTCTTTTCAGTTGCCAACTCCACTCCATACATATATATGGGGAGGTACAAGCTCCAACTCGGTTTTACAGTGAAAACGGCAGGCACTTCAAACCGGCACTAGGAAACAGACTGAGAAACCAGAGTAAGGGTTTCTCCTGCAACCCGTTCCCTTTGTGCTGGATGAACGAAAGTCTCTCCACATGCTCAGGTCTGAGAGATAAGTGTGTGTGAAAGCCGTCCTTCACCTAGCTTGAAGGGAACACAAAGTTTCTTTTCAGTTGCCAACTCCACTCCATACATATATATGGGGAGGTACAAGCTCCAACTCGGTTTTACAGTGAAAACGGCAGGCACTTCAAACCGGCACTAGGAAACAGACTGAGAAACCAGAGTCAGGGTTTCTCCTGCAACCCGTTCCCTTTGTGCTGGATGAACGAACGTCTCTCCACATGCTCAGTTCTGAGAGATAAGTGTGTGTGAAAGCCGTCCTTCACCCAGCTTGAAGGGAACACAAAGTTTCTTTTAAGTTGCCAACTCCACTCCATACATATATATGGGGAGGTACAAGCTGCAACTCGGTTTTACAGTGAAAACGGCAGGCACTTCAAACCGGCACTAGGAAACAGACTGAGAAACCAGAGTAAGGGTTTCTCCTGCAACCCGTTCCCTTTGTGCTGGATGAACGAACGTCTCTCCCCATGCTCAGTTCTGAGAGATAAGTGTGTGTGAAAGCCGCCCTTCACCTAGCTTGAAGGGAACACAAAGTTTCTTTCCAGTTGCCAACTCCACTCCATACATATATATGGGGAGGTACAAGCACCAACTCGGTTTTACAGTGAAAACGGCAGGCACTTCAAACCGGCACTAGGAAACAGACTGAGAAACCAGAGTAAGGGTTTCTCCTGCAACCCGTTCCCTTTGTGCTGGATGAACGAACGTCTCTCCACATGCTCAGGTCTGAGAGATAAGTGTGTGTGAAAGCCGTCCTTCACCTAGCTTGAAGGGAACCCAAAGTTTCTTTTCAGTTGCCAACTCCACTCCATACATATATATGGGGAGGTACAAGCTCCAACTCGGTTTTACAGTGAAAACGGCAGGCACTTCAAACCGGCACTAGGAAACAGACTGAGAAACCAGAGTAAGGGTTTCCCTGCAACCCGTTCCCTTTGTGCTGGATGAACGAACGTCTCTCCACATGCTCAGTTCTGAGAGATAAGTGTGTGTGAAAGCCGTCCTTCACCTAGCTTGAAGGGAACACAAAGTTTCTTTTCAGTTGCCAACTCCACTCCATACATATATATGGGGAGGTACAAGCTGCAACTCGGTTTTACAGTGAAAACGGCAGGCACTTCAAACCGGCACTAGGAAACAGACTGAGAAACCAGAGTAAGGGTTTCTCCTGCAACCCGTTCCCTTTGTGCTGGATGAACGAACGTCTCTCCACATGCTCAGTTCTGAGAGATAAGTGTGTGTGAAAGCCGTCCTTCACCTAGCTTGAAGGGAACACAAAGTTTCTTTTCAGTTGCCAACTCCACTCCATACATATATATGGGGAGGTACAAGCTCCAACTCGGTTTTACAGTGAAAACGGCAGGCACTTCAAACCGGCACTAGGAAACAGACTGAGAATCCAGAGTAAGGGTTTCTCCTGCAACCCGTTCCCTTTGTGCTGGATGAACGAACGTCTCTCCCCATGCTCAGTTCTGAGAGATAAGTGTGTGTGAATGCCGTCCTTCACCTAGCTTGAAGGGAACACAAAGTTTCTTTTCAGTTGCCAACCCCACTCCATACATATATATGGGGAGGTACAAGCTCCAACTCGGTTTTACAGTGAAAACGGCAGGCACTTAAAACCGGCACTTGAAAAACAGACTGAGAACCCACAGTAAGGGTTTCTCCTGCAACCCGTTCCCTTTGTGCTGGATGAACGAACGTCTCCCCACATGCTCAGTTCTGAGAGATAAGTGTGTGTGAAAGCCGTCCTTCACCTAGCTTGAAGGGAACACAAAGTTTCTTTTCAGTTGCCAACTCCACTCCATACATATATAAGGGGAGGTACAAGCTCCAACTCGGTTTTACAGTGAAAACGGCAGGCACTTCAACCCGGCACTAGGAAACAGACTGAGAAACCAGAGTAAGGGTTTCTCCTGCAACCCGTTCCCTTTGTGCTGGATGAACGAACGTCTCTCCACATGCTCAGTTCTGAGAGATAAGTGTGTGTGAAAGCCGTCCTTCACCTAGCTTGAAGGGAACACAAAGTTTCTTTTCAGTTGCCAACTCCACTCCATACATATATATGGGGAGGTACAAGCTCCAACTCGGTTTTACAGTGAAAACGGCAGGCACTTCAAACCGGCACTAGGAAACAGACTGAGAATCCAGAGTAAGGGTTTCTCCTGCAACCCGTTCCCTTTGTGCTGGATGAACGAACGTCTCTCCCCATGCTCAGTTCTGAGAGATAAGTGTGTGTGAAAGCATTCCTTCACCTAGCTTGAAGGGAACACAAAGTTTCTTTTCAGTTGCCAAATCCACTCCATACATATATATGGGGAGGTACAAGCTCCAACTCGGTTTTACAGTGAAAACGGCAGGCACTTCAAACCGGCACTTGAAAAACAGACTGAGAAACCACAGTAAGGGTTTCTCCTGCAACCCGTTCCCTTTGTGCTGGATGAACGAACGTCTCTCCACATGCTCAGGTCTGAGAGATAAGTGTGTGTGAAAGCCGTCCTTCACCTAGCTTGAAGGGAACACAAAGTTTCTTTTCAGTTGCCAACTCCACTCCATACATATATATGGGGAGGTACAAGCTCCAACTCGGTTTTACAGTGAAAACGGCAGGCACTTCAAACCGGCACTAGGAAACAGACTGAGAAACCAGAGTAAGGGTTTCTCCTGCAACCCGTTCCCTTTGTGCTGGATGAACGAACGTCTCTCCACATGCTCAGTTCTGAGAGATAAGTGTGTGTGAAAGCCGTCCTTCACCTAGCTTGAAGGGAACACAAAGTTTCTTTTCAGTTGCCAACTCCACTCCATACATATATATGGGGAGGTACAAGCTCCAACTCGGTTTTACAGTGAAAACGGCAGGCACTTCAAACCGGCACTAGGAAACAGACTGAGAAACCAGAGTAAGGGTTTCTCCTGCAACCCGTTCCCTTTGTGCTGGATGAACGAACGTCTCTCCACATGCTCAGTTCTGAGAGATAAGTGTGTGTGAAAGCCGTCCTTCACCTAGCTTGAAGGGAACACAAAGTTTCTTTACAGTTGCCAACTCCACTCCATACATATATATGGGGAGGTACAAGCACCAACTCGGTTTTACAGTGAAAACGGCAGGCACTTCAAACCGGCACTAGGAAACAGACTGAGAAACCAGAGTAAGGGTTTCTCCTGCAACCCGTTCCCTTTGTGCTGGATGAACGAACGTCTCTCCACATGCTCAGTTCTGAGAGATAAGTGTGTGTGAAAGCCGTCCTTCACCTAGCTTGAAGGGAACACAAAGTTTCTTTTAAGTTGCCAACTCCACTCCATACATATATATGGGGAGGTACAAGCTCCAACTCGGTTTTACAGTGAAAACGGCAGGCACTTCAATCCGGCACTAGGAAACAGACTGAGAAACCAGAGTAAGGGTTTCTCCTGCAACCCGTTCCCTTTGTGCTGGATGAACGAACGTCTCTCCACATGCTCAGTTCTGAGAGATAAGTGTGTGTGAAAGCCGTCCTTCACCTAGCTTGAAGGGAACACAAAGTTTCTTTTCAGTTGCCAACTCCACTCCATACATATATATGGGGAGGTACAAGCTCCAACTCGGTTTTACAGTGAAAACGGCAGGCACTTCAAACCGGCACTAGGAAACAGACTGAGAAACCAGAGTAAGGGTTTCCCTGGAACCCGTTCCCTTTGTGCTGGATGAACGAACGTCTCTCCACATGCTCAGTTCTGAGAGATAAGTGTGTGTGAAAGCCGTCCTTCACCTAGCTTGAAGGGAACACAAAGTTTCTTTTCAGTTGCCAACTCCACTCCATACATATATATGGGGAGGTACAAGCTCCAACTCGGTTTTACAGTGAAAACGGCAGGCACTTCAAACCGGCACTAGGAAACAGACTGAGAAACCAGAGTAAGGGTTTCCCCTGCAACCCGTTCCCTTTGTGCTGGATGAACGAACGTCTCTCCACATGCTCAGTTCTGAGAGATAAGTGTGTGTGAAAGCCGTCCTTCACCTAGCTTGAAGGGAACACAAAGTTTCTTTTCAGTTGCCAACTCCACTCCATACATATATATGGGGAGGTACAAGCTCCAACTCGGTTTTACAGTGAAAACGGCAGGCACTTCAAACCGGCACTAGGAAACAGACTGAGAATCCAGAGTAAGGGTTTCTCCTGCAACCCGTTCCCTTTGTGCTGGATGAACGAACGTCTCTCCCCATGCTCAGTTCTCAGAGACAAGTGTGTGTGAAAGCATTCCTTCACCTAGCTTGAAGGGAACACAAAGTTTCTTTTCAGTTGCCAAATCCACTCCATACATATATATGGGGAGGTACAAGCTCCAACTCGGTTTTACAGTGAAAACGGCAGGCACTTCAAACCGGCACTTGAAAAACAGACTGAGAAACCACAGTAAGGGTTTCTCCTGCAACCCGTTCCCTTTGTGCTGGATGAACGAACGTCTCTCCACATGCTCAGGTCTGAGAGATAAGTGTGTGTGAAAGCCGTCCTTCACCTAGCTTGAAGGGAACACAAAGTTTCTTTTCAGTTGCCAACTCCACTCCATACATATATATGGGGAGGTACAAGCTCCAACTCGGTTTTACAGTGAAAACGGCAGGCACTTCAAACCGGCACTAGGAAACAGACTGAGAAACCAGAGTAAGGGTTTCTCCTGCAACCCGTTCCCTTTGTGCTGGATGAACGAACGTCTCTCCACATGCTCAGTTCTGAGAGATAAGTGTGTGTGAAAGCCGTCCTTCACCTAGCTTGAAGGGAACACAAAGTTTCTTTTCAGTTGCCAACTCCACTCCATACATATATATGGGGAGGTACAAGCTCCAACTCGGTTTTACAGTGAAAACGGCAGGCACTTCAAACCGGCACTAGGAAACAGACTGAGAAACCAGAGTAAGGGTTTCTCCTGCAACCCGTTCCCTTTGTGCTGGATGAACGAACGTCTCTCCACATGCTCAGTTCTGAGAGATAAGTGTGTGTGAAAGCCGTCCTTCACCTAGCTTGAAGGGAACACAAAGTTTCTTTTCAGTTGCCAACTCTACTCCATACATATATATGGGGAGGTACAAGCTCCAACTCGGTTTTACAGTGAAAACGGCAGGCACTTCAAACCGGCACTAGGAAACAGACTGAGAAACCAGAGTAAGGGTTTCTCCTTCAACCCGTTCCCTTTGTGCTGGATGAATGAACGTCTCTCCACATGCTCAGTTCTGAGAGATAATTGTGTGTGAAAGCCGTCCTTCACCTAGCTTGAAGGGAACACAAAGTTTCTTTTCAGTTGCCAACTCCACTCCATACATATATATGGGGAGGTACAAGCTCCAACTCGGTTTTACAGTGAAAACGGCAGGCACTTCAAACCGGCACTAGGAAACAGACTGAGAAACCAGAGTAAGGGTTTCTCCTGCAACCCGTTCCCTTTGTGCTGGATGAACGAACGTCTCTCCACATGCTCAGTTCTGAGAGATAAGTGTGTGTGAAAGCCGTCCTTCACCTAGCTTGAAGGGAACACAAAGTTTCTTTACAGTTGCCAACTCCACTCCATACATATATATGGGGAGGTACAAGCACCAACTCGGTTTTACAGTGAAAACGGCAGGCACTTCAAACCGGCACTAGGAAACAGACTGAGAAACCAGAGTAAGGGTTTCTCCTGCAACCCGTTCCCTTTGTGCTGGATGAACGAACGTCTCTCCACATGCTCAGTTCTGAGAGATAAGTGTGTGTGAAAGCCGTCCTTCACCTAGCTTGAAGGGAACACAAAGTTTCTTTTCAGTTGCCAACTCCACTCCATACATATATATGGGGAGGTACAAGCTCCAACTCGGTTTTACAGTGAAAACGGCAGGCACTTCAAACCGGCACTAGGAAACAGACTGAGAAACCAGAGTAAGGGTTTCTCCTGCAACCCGTTCCCTTTGTGCTGGATGAACGAACGTCTCTCCACATGCTCAGGTCTGAGAGATAAGTGTGTGTGAAAGCCGTCCTTCACCTAGCTTGAAGGGAACACAAAGTTTCTTTTCAGTTGCCAACTCCACTCCATACATATATATGGGGAGGTACAAGCTCCAACTCGGTTTTACAGTGAAAACGGCAGGCACTTCAAACCGGCACTAGGAAACAGACTGAGAAACCAGAGTAAGGGTTTCCCTGGAACCCGTTCCCTTTGTGCTGGATGAACGAACGTCTCTCCACATGCTCAGTTCTGAGAGATAAGTGTGTGTGAAAGCCGTCCTTCACCTAGCTTGAAGGGAACACAAAGTTTCTTTTCAGTTGCCAACTCCACTCCATACATATATATGGGGAGGTACAAGCTCCAACTCGGTTTTACAGTGAAAACGGCAGGCACTTCAAACCGGCACTAGGAAACAGACTGAGAAACCAGAGTAAGGGTTTCTCCTGCAACCCGTTCCCTTTGTGCTGGATGAACGAACGTCTCTCCACATGCTCAGTTCTGAGAGATAAGTGTGTGTGAAAGCCGTCCTTCACCTAGCTTGAAGGGAACACAAAATTTCTTTTCAGTGGCCAACTCCACTCCATACATATATATGGGGAGGTACAAGCTCCAACTCGGTTTTACAGTGAAAACGGCAGGCACTTCAAACCGGCACTAGGAAACAGACTGAGAAACCAGAGTAAGGGTTTCTCCTGCAACCCGTTCCCTTTGGGCTGGATGAACGAACGTCTCTCCACATGCTCAGTTCTGAGAGATAAGTGTGTGTGAAAGCCGTCCTTCACCTAGCTTGAAGGGAACACAAAGTTTCTTTTCAGTTGCCAACTCCACTCCATACATATATATGGGGAGGTACAAGCTCCAACTCGGTTTTACAGTGAAAACGGCAGGCACTTCAAACCGGCACTAGGAAACAGACTGAGAATCCAGAGTAAGGGTTTCTCCTGCAACCCGTTCCCTTTGTGCTGGATGAACGAACGTCTCTCCACATGCTCAGTTCTGAGAGATAAGTGTGTGTGAAAGCCGTCCTTCACCTAGCTTGAAGGGAACACAAAGTTTCTTTTCAGTTGCCAACTCCACTCCATACATATATATGGGGAGGTACAAGCTCCAACTCGGTTTTACAGTGAAAACGGCAGGCACTTCAAACCGGCACTAGGAAACAGACTGAGAAACCAGAGTAAGGGTTTCTCCTGCAACCCGTTCCCTTTGTGCTGGATGAACGAACGTCTCTCCACATGCTCAGGTCTGAGAGATAAGTGTGTGTGAAAGCCGTCCTTCACCTAGCTTGAAGGGAACACAAAGTTTCTTTTCAGTTGCCAACTCCACTCCATACATATATATGGGGAGGTACAAGCTCCAACTCGGTTTCACAGTGAAAACGGCAGGCACTTCAAACCGGCACTAGGAAACAGACTGAGAAACCAGAGTAAGGGTTTCTCCTTCAACCCGTTCCCTTTGTGCTGGATGAACGAACGTCTCTCCACATGCTCAGGTCTGAGAGATAAGTGTGTGTGAAAGCCGTCCTTCACCTAGCTTGAAGGGAACACAAAGTTTCTTTTCAGTTGCCAACTCCACTCCATACATATATATGGGGAGGTACAAGCTCCAACTCGGTTTTACAGTGAAAACGGCAGGCACTTCAAACCGGCACTAGGAAACAGACTGAGAAACCAGAGTAAGGGTTTCCCTGGAACCCGTTCCCTTTGTGCTGGATGAACGAACGTCTCTCCACATGCTCAGTTCTGAGAGATAAGTGTGTGTGAAAGCCGTCCTTCACCTAGCTTGAAGGGAACACAAAGTTTCTTTTCAGTTGCCAACTCCACTCCATACATATATATGGGGAGGTACAAGCTCCAACTCGGTTTTACAGTGAAAACGGCAGGCACTTCAAACCGGCACTAGGAAACAGACTGAGAAACCAGAGTAAGGGTTTCTCCTTCAACCCGTTCCCTTTGTGCTGGATGAACGAACGTCTCTCCACATGCTCAGTTCTGAGAGATAAGTGTGTGTGAAAGCCGTCCTTCACCTAGCTTGAAGGGAACACAAAGTTTCTTTTCAGTTGCCAACTCCACTCCATACATATATATGGGGAGGTACAAGCTCCAACTCGGTTTTACAGTGAAAACGGCAGGCACTTCAAACCGGCACTAGGAAACAGACTGAGAAACCAGAGTAAGGGTTTCTCCTGCAACCCGTTCCCTTTGTGCTGGATGAACGAACGTCTCTCCACATGCTCAGTTCTGAGAGATAAGTGTGTGTGAAAGCCGTCCTTCACCTAGCTTGAAGGGAACACAAAGTTTCTTTTCAGTGGCCAACTCCACTCCATACATATATATGGGGAGGTACAAGCTCCAACTCGGTTTTACAGTGAAAACGGCAGGCACTTCAAACCGGCACTAGGAAACAGACTGAGAAACCAGAGTAAGGGTTTCCCCTGCAACCCGTTCCCTTTGTGCTGGATGAACGAACGTCTCTCCACATGCTCAGTTCTGAGAGATAAGTGTGTGTGAAAGCCGTCCTTCACCTAGCTTGAAGGGAACACAAAGTTTCTTTTCAGTTGCCAACTCCACTCCATACATATATATGGGGAGGTACAAGCTCCAACTCGGTTTTACAGTGAAAACGGCAGGCACTTCAAACCGGCACTAGGAAACAGACTGAGAATCCAGAGTAAGGGTTTCTCCTGCAACCCGTTCCCTTTGTGCTGGATGAACGAACGTCTCTCCACATGCTCAGTTCTGACAGATAAGTGTGTGTGAAAGCCGTCCTTCACCTAGATTGAAGGGAACACAAAGTTTCTTTTCAGTGGCCAAATCCACTCCATACATATATATGGGGAGGTACAAGCTCCAACTCGGTTTTACAGTGAAAACGGCAGGCACTTCAAACCGGCACTAGGAAACCGACTGAGAAACCAGAGTAAGGGTTTCTCCTGCAACCCGTTCCCTTTGTGCTGGATGAACGAACGTCTCTCCACATGCTCAGTTCTGAGAGATAAGTGTGTGTGAAAGCCGTCCTTCACCTAGCTTGAAGGGAACACAAAGTTTCTTTTCAGTTGCGAACTCCACTCCATACATATACAGGGAGGTACAAGCTCCAACTCGGTTTTACAGTGAAAACGGCAGGCACTTCAAACCGGCACTAGGAAACCGACTGAGAATCCAGAGTAAGGGTTTCTTCTGCAAACCGTTCCCTTTGTGCTGGATGAACGAACGTCTCTCCACATGCTCAGTTCTGAGAGATAAGTGTGTGTGAAAGCCGTCCTTCACCTAGCTTGAAGGGAACACAAAGTTTCTTTTCAGTTGCCAACTCCACTCCATACATATATATGGGGAGGTACAAGCTCCAACTCGGTTTTACAGTGAAAACGGCAGGCACTTCAAACCGGCACTAGGAAACAGACTGAGAAACCAGAGTAAGGGTTTCTCCTTCAACCCGTTCCCTTTGTGCTGGATGAACGAACGTCTCTCCACATGCTCAGTTCTGAGAGATAAGTGTGTGTGAAAGCCGTCCTTCACCTAGCTTGAAGGGAACACAAAGTTTCTTTTCAGTTGCCAACTCCACTCCATACATATATATGGGGAGGTACAAGCTCCAACTCGGTTTTACAGTGAAAACGGCAGGCACTTCAAACCGGCACTAGGAAACAGACTGAGAAACCAGAGTAAGGGTTTCTCCTGCAACCCGTTCCCTTTGTGCTGGATGAACGAACGTCTCTCCACATGCTCAGTTCTGAGAGATAAGTGTGTGTGAAAGCCGTCCTTCACCTAGCTTGAAGGGAACACAAAGTTTCTTTTCAGTGGCCAACTCCACTCCATACATATATATGGGGAGGTACAAGCTCCAACTCGGTTTTACAGTGAAAACGGCAGGCACTTCAAACCGGCACTAGGAAACAGACTGAGAAACCAGAGTAAGGGTTTCTCCTGCAACCCGTTCCCTTTGTGCTGGATGAACGAACGTCTCTCCACATGCTCAGTTCTGAGAGATAAGTGTGTGTGAAAGCCGTCCTTCACCTAGCTTGAAGGGAACACAAAGTTTCTTTTCAGTTGCCAACTCCACTCCATACATATATATGGGGAGGTACAAGCTCCAACTCGGTTTTACAGTGAAAACGGCAGGCACTTCAAACCGGCACTAGGAAACAGACTGAGAATCCAGAGTAAGGGTTTCTCCTGCAACCCGTTCCCTTTGTGCTGGATGAACGAACGTCTCTCCACATGCTCAGTTCTGACAGATAAGTGTGTGTGAAAGCCGTCCTTCACCTAGATTGAAGGGAACACAAAGTTTCTTTTCAGTGGCCAAATCCACTCCATACATATATATGGGGAGGTACAAGCTCCAACTCGGTTTTACAGTGAAAACGGCAGGCACTTCAAACCGGCACTAGGAAACCGACTGAGAAACCAGAGTAAGGGTTTCTCCTGCAACCCGTTCCCTTTGTGCTGGATGAACGAACGTCTCTCCACATGCTCAGTTCTGAGAGATAAGTGTGTGTGAAAGCCGTCCTTCACCTAGCTTGAAGGGAACACAAAGTTTCTTTTCAGTTGCGAACTCCACTCCATACATATACAGGGAGGTACAAGCTCCAACTCGGTTTTACAGTGAAAACGGCAGGCACTTCAAACCGGCACTAGGAAACCGACTGAGAATCCAGAGTAAGGGTTTCTTCTGCAAACCGTTCCCTTTGTGCTGGATGAACGAACGTCTCTCCACATGCTCAGTTCTGAGAGATAAGTGTGTGTGAAAGCCGTCCTTCACCTAGCTTGAAGGGAACACAAAGTTTCTTTTCAGTTGCCAACTCCACTCCATACATATATATGGGGAGGTACAAGCTCCAACTCGGTTTTACAGTGAAAACGGCAGGCACTTCAAACCGGCACTAGGAAAAGGACTGAGAATCCAGAGTAAGGGTTTCTCCCGCAACCCGTTCCCTTTGTGCTGGATGAACGAACGTCTCCCCACATGCTCAGTTCTGAGAGATAAGTGTGTGTGAAAGCCGTCCTTCACCTAGATTGAAGGGAACACAAAGTTTCTTTTCAGTGGCCAAATCCACTCCATACATATATATGGGGAGGTACAAGCTCCAACTCGGTTTTACAGTGAAAACGGCAGGCACTTCAAACCGGCACTAGGAAACAGACTGAGAAACCAGAGTAAGGGTTTCTCCTGCAACCCGTTCCCTTTGTGCTGGATGAACGAACGTCTCTCCACATGCTCAGTTCTGAGAGATAAGTGTGTGTGAAAGCCGTCCTTCACCTAGCTTGAAGAGAACACAAAGTTTCTTTCCAGTTGCCAACTCCACTCCATACATATATATGGGGAGGTACAATCTCCAACTCGGTTTTACAGTGAAAACGGCAGGCACTTCAAACCGGCACTAGGAAACAGACTGAGAATCCAGAGTAAGGGTTTCTCCTGCAACCCGTTCCCTTTGTGCTGGATGAACGAACGTCTCTCCACATGCTCAGTTCTGAGAGATAAGTGTGTGTGAAAGCCGTCCTTCACCTAGATTGAAGGGAACACAAAGTTTCTTTTCAGTGGCCAAATCCACTCCATACATATATATGGGGAGGTACAAGCTCCAACTCGGTTTTACAGTGAAAACGGCAGGCACTTCAAACCGGCACTAGGAAACCGACTGAGAAACCAGAGTAAGGGTTTCTCCTGCAACCCGTTCCCTTTGTGCTGGATGAACGAACGTCTCTCCACATGCTCAGTTCTGAGAGATAAGTGTGTGTGAAAGCCGTCATTCACCTAGCTTGAAGGGAACACAAAGTTTCTTTTCAGTTGCGAACTCCACTCCATACATATACAGGGAGGTACAAGCTCCAACTCGGTTTTACAGTGAAAACGGCAGGCACTTCAAACCGGCACTAGGAAACCGACTGAGAATCCAGAGTAAGGGTTTCTTCTGCAAACCGTTCCCTTTGTGCTGGATGAACGAACGTCTCTCCACATGCTCAGTTCTGAGAGATAAGTGTGTGTGAAAGCCGTCCTTCACCTAGCTTGAAGGGAACACAAAGTTTCTTTTCAGTTGCCAACTCCACTCCATACATATATATGGGGAGGTACAAGCTCCAACTCGGTTTTACAGTGAAAACGGCAGGCACTTCAAACCGGCACTAGGAAACGGACTGAGAATCTAGAGTAAGGGTTTCTCCCGTAACCCGTTCCCTTTGTGCTGGATGAACGAACGTCTCCCCACATGCTCAGTTCTGAGAGATAAGTGTGTGTGAAAGCCATCCTTCACCTAGATTGAAGGGAACACAAAGTTTCTTTTCAGTGGCCAACTCCACTCCATACATATATATGGGGAGGTACAAGCTCCAACTCGGTTTTACAGTGAAAACGGCAGGCACTTCAAACCGGCACTAGGAAACAGACTGAGAAACCAGAGTAAGGGTTTCTCCTGCAACCCGTTCCCTTTGTGCTGGATGAACGAACGTCTCTCCACATGCTCAGTTCTGAGAGATAAGTGTGTGTGAAAGCCGTCCTTCACCTAGCTTGAAGAGAACACAAAGTTTCTTTCCAGTTGCCAACTCCACTCCATACATATATATGGGGAGGTACAATCTCCAACTCGGTTTTACAGTGAAAACGGCAGGAACTTCAAACCGGCACTAGGAAACAGACTGAGAATCCAGAGTAAGGGTATCTCCTGCAACCCGTTCCCTTTGTGCTGGATGAACGAACGTCTCTCCACATGCTCAGTTCTTAGAGATAAGTGTGTGTGAAAGCCGTCCTTCACCTAGCTTGAAGGGAACACAAAGTTCCTTTTCAGTTGCCAACTCCACTCCATACATATACATGGGGAGGTACAAGCTCCAACTCGGTTTTACAGTGAAAACGGCAGGCACTTCAAACCGGCACTAGGAAACCGACTGAGAAACCAGAGTAAGGGTTTCTCCTGCAACCCGTTCCCTTTGTGCTGGATGAACGAACGTCTCTCCACATGCTCAGTTTTGAGAGATAAGTGTGTGTGAAAGCCGTCCTTCACCTAGCTTGAAGGGAACACAAAGTTTCTTTTCAGTTGCGAACTCCACTCCATACATATACAGGGAGGTACAAGCTCCAACTCGGTTTTACAGTGAAAACGGCAGGCACTTCAAACCGGCACTAGGAAACAGACTGAGAAACCAGAGTAAGGGTTTCTCCTGCAACCCGTTCCCTTTGTGCTGGATGAACGAACGTCTGTTTCTCAGTCTTTGTGTTCCCTTCAAGCTAGGTGAAGGACGGCTTTCACACACACTTATCTCTCAGAACTGAGCATGTGGAGAGACGTTCGTTCATCCAGCACAAAGGGAACGGGTTGCAGGAGAAACCCTTTCTCTGGTTTCTCACTCTGTTTCCTAGTGCCGGTTTGAAGTGCCTGCCGTTTTCACTGTAAAACCGAGTTGCAGCTTGTACCTCCCCATATATATTTATGGAGTGGAGTTGGCAACTGAAAGGAAACTTTGTGTTCCCTTCAAGCTAGGTGAAGGACGGCTTTCACACACACTTATCTCTCAGAACTGAGCATGTGGAGAGACGTTCGTTCACCCAGCACAAAGGGAACGGGTTGCAGGAGAAACCCTTACTCTGGTTTCTCAGTCTGTTTCCTAGTGCCGGTTTGAAGTGCCTGCCGTTTTCACTGTAAAACCGAGTTGGAGCTTGTACCTCCCCATATATATATATGGAGTGGAGTTGGCAACTGAAAAGAAACTTTGTGTTCCCTTCAAGCTAGGTGAAGGACGGCTTTCACACACACTTATCTCTCAGAACTGAGCATGTGGAGAGACGTTCGTTAATCCAGCACAAAGGGAACGGGTTGCAGGAGAAACCCTTACTCTGGTTTCTCAGTCTGTTTCCTAGTGCCGGTTTGAAGTGCCTGCCGTTTTCACTGTAAAACCGAGTTGGAGCTTGTACCTCCCCATATATATGTATGGAGTGGAGTTGGCAACTGAAAAGAAACTTTGTGTTCCCTTCAAGCTAGGTGAAGGACGGCTTTCACACACACTTATCTCTCAGAACTGAGCATGTGGAGAGACGTTCGTTCACCCAGCACAAAGGGAACGGGTTGCAGGAGAAACCCTTACTCTGGTTTCTCAGTCTGTTTCCTAGGGCCGGTTTGAAGTGCCTGCCGTTTTCACTGTAAAACCGAGTTGGAGCTTGTACCTCCCCATATATATGTATGGAGTGGAGTTGGCAACTGAAAAGAAACTTTGTGTTCCCTTCAAGCTAGGTGAAGGACGGCTTTCACACACACTTATCTCTCAGAACTGAGCATGTGGAGAGACGTTCGTTCATCCAGCACAAAGGGAAAGGGTTGCAGGAGAAACCCTTACTCTGGTTTCTCAGTCGGTTTCCTAGGGCCGGTTTGAAGTGCCTGCCGTTTTCACTGTAAAACCGTGTTGGAGCTTGTACCTCCCCATATATATGTATGGAGTGGAGTTGGCAACTGAAAAGAAACTTTGTGTTCCCTTCAAGCTAGGTGAAGGACGGCTTTCACACACACTTATCTCTCAGAACTGAGCATGTGGAGAGACGTTCGTTCATCCAGCACAAAGGGAACGGGTTGCCGGAGAAACCCTTACTCTGGTTTCTCAGTCTGTTTCCTAGTGCCGGTTTGAAGTGCCTGCCGTTTTCACTGTAAAACCGAGTTGGAGCTTGTACCTCCCCATATATATGTATGGAGTGGAGTTGGCAACTGAAAAGAAACTTTGTGTTCCCTTCAAGCTAGGTGAAGGACGGCTTTCACACACACTTATCTCTCAGAACTGAGCATGTGGAGAGACGTTCGTTCATCCAGCACAAAGGGAACGGGTTGCAGGAGAAACCCTTACTCTGGATTCTCAGTCGGTTTCCTAGTGCCGGTTTGAAGTGCCTGCCGTTTTCACTGTAAAACCGAGTTGGAGCTTGTACCTCCCCATATATATGTATGGAGTGGAGTTGGCAACTGAAAAGAAACTTTGTGTTCCCTTCAAGCTAGGTGAAGGACGGCTTTCACACACACTTATCTCTCAGAACTGAGCATGTGGAGAGACGTTCGTTCATCCAGCACAAAGGGAACGGGTTGCAGGAGAAACCCTTACTCTGGTTTCTCAGTCTGTTTCCTAGTGCCGGTTTGAAGTGCCTGCCGTTTTCACTGTAAAACCGAGTTGGAGCTTGTACCTCCCCATATATATGTATGGAGTGGAGTTGGCAACTGAAAAGAAACTTTGTGTTCCCTTCAAGCTAGGTGAAGGACGGCTTTCACACACACTTATCTCTCAGAACTGAGCATGTGGAGAGACGTTCGTTCATCCAGCACAAAGGGAACGGGTTGCAGGAGAAACCCTTACTCTGGTTTCTCAGTCTGTTTCCTAGTGCCGGTTTGAAGTGCCTGCCGTTTTCACTGTAAAACCGAGTTGCAGCTTGTACCTCCCCATATATATGTATGGAGTGGAGTTGGCAACTGAAAAGAAACTTTGTGTTCCCTTCAAGCTAGGTGAAGGACGGCTTTCACACACACTTATCTCTCAGAACTGAGCATGTGGAGAGACGTTCGTTCATCCAGCACAAAGGGAACGGGTTGCAGGAGAAACACTTACTCTGGTTTCTCAGTCGGTTTCCTAGTGCCGGTTTGAAGTGCCTGCCGTTTTCACTGTAAAACCGAGTTGGAGCTTGTACCTCCCCATATATATGTATGGAGTGGAGTTGGCAACTGAAAAGAAACTTTGTGTTCCCTTCAAGCTAGGTGAAGGACGGCTTTCACACACACTTATCTCTCAGAACTGAGCATGTGGAGAGACGTTCGTTCATCCAGCACAAAGGGAACGGGTTGCAGGAGAAACCCTTACTCTGGTTTCTCAGTCTGTTTCCTAGTGCCGGTTTGAAGTGCCTGCCGTTTTCACTGTAAAACCGAGTTGGAGCTTGTACCTCCCCATATATATGTATGGAGTGGAGTTGGCAACTGAAAAGAAACTTTGTGTTCCCTTCAAGCTAGGTGAAGGACGGCTTTCACACACACTTATCTCTCAGAACTGAGCATGTGGAGAGACGTTCGTTCATCCAGCACAAAGGGAACGGGTTGAAGGAGAAACCCTTACTCTGGTTTCTCAGTCTGTTTCCTAGTGCCGGTTTGAAGTGCCTGCCGTTTTCACTGTAAAACCGAGTTGGAGCTTGTACCTCCCCATATATATGTATGGAGTGGAGTTGGCAACTGAAAAGAAACTTTGTGTTCCCTTCAAGCTAGGTGAAGGACGGCTTTCACACACACTTATCTCTCAGAACTGAGCATGTGGAGAGACGTTCGTTCATCCAGCACAAAGGGAACGGGTTGCAGGAGAAACCCTTATTCTGGTTTCTCAGTCTGTTTCCTAGTGCCGGTTTGAAGTGCCTGCCGTTTTCACTGTAAAACCGAGTTGGAGCTTGTACCTCCCCATATATATGTATGGAGTGGAGTTGGCAACTGAAAAGAAACTTTGTGTTCCCTTCAAGCTAGCTGAAGGACGGCTTTCACACACACTTATCTCTCAGAACTGAGCATGTGGAGAGACTTTCGTTCATCCAGGACAAAGGGAACGGGTTGCAGGGGAAACCCTTACTCTGGTTTCTCAGTCTGTTTCCTAGTGCCGGTTTGAAGTGCCTGCCGTTTTCACTGTAAAACCGAGTTGGAGCTTGTACCTCCCCATATATATGTATGGAGTGGAGTTGGCAACTGAAAAGAAACTTTGTGTTCCCTTCAAGCTAGGTGAAGGACGGCTTTCACACACACTTATCTCTCAGAACTGAGCATGTGGAGAGACGTTCGTTCATCCAGCACAAAGGGAACGGGTTGCAGGAGAAACCCTTACTCTGGTTTCTCAGTCTGTTTCCTAGTGCAGGTTTGAAGTGCCTGCCGTTTTCACTGTAAAACCGAGTTGGAGCTTGTACCTCCCCATATATATGTATGGAGTGGAGTTGGCAACTGAAAAGAAACTTTGTGTTCCCTTCAAGCTAGGTGAAGGACGGCTTTCACACACACTTATCTCTCAGAACTGAGCATGTGGAGAGACGTTCGTTCACCCAGCACAAAGGGAACGGGTTGCAGGAGAAACCCTTACTCTGGTTTCTCAGTCTGTTTCCTAGGGCCGGTTTGAAGTGCCTGCCGTTTTCACTGTAAAACCGAGTTGGAGCTTGTACCTCCCCATATATATGTATGGAGTGGAGTTGGCAACTGAAAAGAAACTTTGTGTTCCCTTCAAGCTAGGTGAAGGACGGCTTTCACACACACTTATCTCTCAGAACTGAGCATGTGGAGAGACGTTCGTTCATCCAGCACAAAGGGAAAGGGTTGCAGGAGAAACCCTTACTCTGGTTTCTCAGTCGGTTTCCTAGGGCCGGTTTGAAGTGCCTGCCGTTTTCACTGTAAAACCGTGTTGGAGCTTGTACCTCCCCATATATATGTATGGAGTGGAGTTGGCAACTGAAAAGAAACTTTGTGTTCCCTTCAAGCTAGGTGAAGGACGGCTTTCACACACACTTATCTCTCAGAACTGAGCATGTGGAGAGACGTTCGTTCATCCAGCACAAAGGGAACGGGTTGCCGGAGAAACCCTTACTCTGGTTTCTCAGTCTGTTTCCTAGTGCCGGTTTGAAGTGCCTGCCGTTTTCACTGTAAAACCGAGTTGGAGCTTGTACCTCCCCATATATATGTATGGAGTGGAGTTGGCAACTGAAAAAAAACTTTGTGTTCCCTTCAAGCTAGGTGAAGGACGGCTTTCACACACACTTATCTCTCAGAACTGAGCATGTGGAGAGACGTTCGTTCATCCAGCACAAAGGGAACGGGTTGCAGGAGAAACCCTTATTCTGGTTTCTCAGTCTGTTTCCTAGTGCCGGTTTGAAGTGCCTGCCGTTTTCACTGTAAAACCGAGTTGGAGCTTGTACCTCCCCATATATATGTATGGAGTGGAGTTGGCAACTGAAAAGAAACTTTGTGTTCCCTTCAAGCTAGGTGAAGGACGGCTTTCACACACACTTATCTCTCAGAACTGAGCATGTGGAGAGACGTTCGTTCATCCAGCACAAAGGGAACGGGTTGCAGGAGAAACCCTTACTCTGGTTTCTCAGTCTGTTTCCTAGTGCCGGTTTGAAGTGCCTGCCGTTTTCACTGTAAAACCGAGTTGGAGCTTGTACCTCCCCATATATATGTATGGAGTGGAGTTGGCAACTGAAAAGAAACTTTGTGTTCCCTTCAAGCTAGGTGAAGGACGGCTTTCACACACACTTATCTCTCAGAACTGAGCATGTGGAGAGACGTTCGTTCATCCAGCACAAAGGGAACGGGTTGCAGGAGAAACCCTGACTCTGGTTTCTCAGTCTGTTTCCTAGTGCCGGTTTGAAGTGCCTGCCGTTTTCACTGTAAAACCGAGTTGGAGCTTGTACCTCCCCATATATATGTATGGAGTGGAGTTGGCAACTGAAAAGAAACTTTGTGTTCCCTTCAAGCTAGGTGAAGGACGGCTTTCACACACACTTATCTCTCAGAACTGAGCATGTGGAGAGACGTTCGTTCATCCAGCACAAAGGGAACGGGTTGCAGGAGAAACCCTTACTCTGGTTTCTCAGTCTGTTTCCTAGTGCCGGTTTGAAGTGCCTGCCGTTTTCACTGTAAAACCGAGTTGGAGCTTGTACCTCCCCATATATATGTATGGAGTGGAGTTGGCAACTGAAAAGAAACTTTGTGTTCCCTTCAAGCTAGGTGAAGGACGGCTTTCACACACACTTATCTCTCAGAACTGAGCATGTGGAGAGACGTTCGTTCATCCAGCACAAAGGGAACGGGTTGAAGGAGAAACCCTTACTCTGGTTTCTCAGTCTGTTTCCTAGTGCCGGTTTGAAGTGCCTGCCGTTTTCACTGTAAAACCGAGTTGGAGCTTGTACCTCCCCATATATATGTATGGAGTGGAGTTGGCAACTGAAAAGAAACTTTGTGTTCCCTTCAAGCTAGGTGAAGGACGGCTTTCACACACACTTATCTCTCAGAACTGAGCATGTGGAGAGACGTTCGTTCATCCAGCACAAAGGGAACGGGTTGCAGGAGAAACCCTTACTCTGGTTTCTCAGTCTGTTTCCTAGTGCCGGTTTGAAGTGCCTGCCGTTTTCACTGTAAAACCGAGTTGGAGCTTGTACCTCCCCATATATATGTATGGAGTGGAGTTGGCAAGTGAAAAGAAACTTTGTGTTCCCTTCAAGCTAGGTGAAGGACGGCTTTCACACACACTTATCTCTCAGAACTTAGCATGTGGAGAGACGTTCGTTCATCCAGCAAAAACGGCACGGCTTGCAGGAGAAACCCTTACTCTGGTTTCTCAGTCTGTTTCCTAGTGCCGGTTTGAAGTGCCTGCCGTTTTCACTGTAAAACCGAGTTGGAGCTTGTACCTCCCCATATATATGTATGGAGTGGAGTTGGCAACTGAAAAGAAACTTTGTGTTCCCTTCAAGCTAGGTGAAGGACGGCTTTCACACACACTTATCTCTCAGAACTGAGCATGTGGAGAGACGTTCGTTCATCCAGCACAAAGGGAACGGGTTGCAGGAGAAACCCTTACTCTGGTTTCTCAGTCTGTTTCCTAGTGCCGGTTTGAAGTGCCTGCCGTTTTCACTGTAAAACCGAGTTGGAGCTTGTACCTCCCCATATATATGTATGGAGTGGAGTTGGCAACTGAAAAGAAACTTTGTGTTCCCTTCAAGCTAGGTGAAGGACGGCTTTCACACACACTTATCTCTCAGAACTGAGCATGTGGAGAGACGTTCGTTCATCCAGCACAAAGGGAACGGGTTGAAGGAGAAACCCTTACTCTGGTTTCTCAGTCGGTTTCCTAGTGCCGGTTTGAAGTGCCTGCCGTTTTCACTGTAAAACCGAGTTGGAGCTTGTACCTCCCCATATATATGTATGGAGTGGAGTTGGCAACTGAAAAGAAACTTTGTGTTCCCTTCAAGCTAGGTGAAGGACGGCTTTCACACACACTTATCTCTCAGAACTGAGCATGTGGAGAGACGTTCGTTCATCCAGCACAAAGGGAACGGGTTGCAGGAGAAACCCTTACTCTGGTTTCTCAGTCTGTTTCCTAGTGCCGGTTTGAAGTGCCTGCCGTTTTCACTGTAAAACCGAGTTGGAGCTTGTACCTCCCCATATATATGTATGGAGTGGAGTTGGCAACTGAAAAGAAACTTTGTGTTCCCTTCAAGCTAGGTGAAGGACGGCTTTCACACACACTTATCTCTCAGAACTGAGCATGTGGAGAGACGTTCGTTCATCCAGCACAAAGGGAACGGGTTGCAGGAGAAACCCTGACTCTGGTTTCTCAGTCTGTTTCCTAGTGCCGGTTTGAAGTGCCTGCCGTTTTCACTGTAAAACCGAGTTGGAGCTTGTACCTCCCCATATATATGTATGGAGTGGAGTTGGCAACTGAAAAGAAACTTTGTGTTCCCTTCAAGCTAGGTGAAGGACGGCTTTCACACACACTTATCTCTCAGAACTGAGCATGTGGAGAGACGTTCGTTCATCCAGCACAAAGGGAACGGGTTGCAGGAGAAACCCTTACTCTGGTTTCTCAGTCTGTTTCGTAGTGCCGGTTTGAAGTGCCTGCCGTTTTCACTGTAAAACCGAGTTGCAGCTTGTACCTCCCCATATATATGTATGGAGTGGAGTTGGCAACTGAAAAGAAACTTTGTGTTCCCTTCAAGCTAGGTGAAGGACGGCTTTCACACACACTTATCTCTCAGAACTGAGCATGTGGAGAGACGTTCGTTCATCCAGCACAAAGGGAACGGGTTGCAGGAGAAACCCTTACTCTGGTTTCTCAGTCGGTTTCCTAGTGCCGGTTTGAAGTGCCTGCCGTTTTCACTGTAAAACCGAGTTGCAGCTTGTACCTCCCCATATATATGTATGGAGTGGAGTTGGCAACTGAAAAGAAACTTTGTGTTCCCTTCAAGCTAGGTGAAGGACGGCTTTCACACACACTTATCTCTCAGAACTGAGCATGTGGAGAGACGTTCGTTCATCCAGCACAAAGGGAACGGGTTGCAGGAGAAACCCTTACTCTGGTTTCTCAGTCGGTTTCCTAGTGCCGGTTTGAAGTGCCGGGCGTTTTCACTGTAACACCGAGTTGGAGCTTGTACCTCCCCATATATATGTATGGAGTGGAGTTGGCAACTGAAAAGAAACTTTGTGTTCCCTTCAAGCTAGGTGAAGGACGGCTTTCACACACACTTATCTCTCAGAACTGAGCATGTGGAGAGACGTTCGTTCATCCAGCACAAAGGGAACGGGTTGCAGGAGAAACCCTTACTCTGGTTTCTCAGTCTGTTTCCTAGTGCCGGTTTGAAGTGCCTGCCGTTTTCACTGTAAAACCGAGTTGGAGCTTGTACCTCCCCATATATATGTATGGAGTGGAGTTGGCAACTGAAAAGAAACTTTGTGTTCCCTTCAAGCTAGGTGAAGGACGGCTTTCACACACACTTATCTCTCAGAACTGAGCATGTGGAGAGACGTTCGTTCATCCAGCACAAAGGGAACGGGTTGAAGGAGAAACCCTTACTCTGGTTTCTCAGTCTGTTTCCTAGTGCCGGTTTGAAGTGCCTGCCGTTTTCACTGTAAAACCGAGTTGGAGCTTGTACCTCCCCATATATATGTATGGAGTGGAGTTGGCAACTGAAAAGAAACTTTGTGTTCCCTTCAAGCTAGGTGAAGGACGGCTTTCACACACACTTATCTCTCAGAACTGAGCATGTGGAGAGACGTTCGTTCATCCAGCACAAAGGGAACGGGTTGCAGGAGAAACCCTTACTCTGGTTTCTCAGTCTGTTTCTCAGTGCCGGTTTGAAGTGCCTGCCGTTTTCACTGTAAAACCGAGTTGCAGCTTGTACCTCCCCATATATATGTATGGAGTGGAGTTGGCAACTGAAAAGAAACTTTGTGTTCCCTTCAAGCTAGGTGAAGGACGGCTTTCACACACACTTATCTCTCAGAACTGAGCATGTGGAGAGACGTACGTTCATCCAGCACAAAGGGAACGGGTTGCAGGAGAAACCCTTACTCTGGTTTCTCAGTCTGTTTCCTAGTGCCGGTTTGAAGTGCCGGCCGTTTTCACTGTAAAACCGAGTTGGAGCTTGTACCTCCCCATATATATGTATGAAGTGGAGTTGGCAACTGAAAAGAAACTTTGTGTTCCCTTCAAGCTAGGTGAAGGACGGCTTTCACACACACTTATCTCTCAGAACTGAGCATGTGGAGAGACGTTCGTTCATCCAGCACAAAGGGAACGGGTTGCAGGAGAAACCCTTACTCTGGTTTCTCAGTCTGTTTCGTAGTGCCGGTTTGAAGTGCCTGCCGTTTTCACTGTAAAACCGAGTTGGAGCTTGTACCTCCCCATATATATGTATGGAGTGGAGTTGGCAACTGAAAAGAAACTTTGTGTTCCCTTCAAGCTAGGTGAAGGACGGCTTTCACACACACTTATCTCTCAGAACTGAGCATGTGGAGAGACGTTCGTTCATCCAGCACAAAGGGAACGGGTTGCAGGAGAAACCCTTACTCTGGTTTCTCAGTCTGTTTCTCAGTGCCGGTTTGAAGTGCCTGCCGTTTTCACTGTAAAACCGAGTTGGAGCTTGTACCTCCCCATATATATGTATGGAGTGGAGTTGGCAACTGAAAAGAAACTTTGTGTTCCCTTCAAGCTAGGTGAAGGACGGCTTTCACACACACTTATCTCTCAGAACTGAGCATGTGAAGAGACGTTCGTTCATCCAGCACAAAGGGAACGGGTTGCAGGAGAAACCCTTACTCTGGTTTCTCAGTCTGTTTCCTAGTGCCGGTTTGAAGTGCCTGCCGTTTTCACTGTAAAACCGAGTTGGAGCTTGTACCTCCCCATATATATTTATGGAGGAGTTGGCAACTGAAAAGAAACTTTGTGTTCCCTTCAAGCTAGGTGAAGGACGGCTTTCACACACACTTATCTCTCAGAACTGAACATGTGGAGAGACGTTCGTTCATCCAGCACAAAGGGAACGGGTTGCAGGAGAAACCCTTATTCTGGTTTCTCAGTCTGTTTCCTAGTGCCGGTTTGAAGTGCCTGCCGTTTTCACTGTAAAACCGAGTTGGAGCTTGTACCTCCCCATATATATGTATGGAGTGGAGTTGGCAACTAAAAAGAAACTTTGTGTTCCCTTCAAGCTAGGTGAAGGACGGCTTTCACACACACTTATCTCTCAGAACTGAGCATGTGGAGAGACGTTCGTTCATCCAGCACAAAGGGAACGGGTTGCAGGAGAAACCCTTACTCTGGTTTCTCAGTCTGTTTCCTAGTGCCGGTTTGAAGTGCCTGCCGTTTTCACTGTAAAACCGAGTTGGAGCTCGTACCTCCCCATATATATGTATGGAGTGGAGTTGGCAACTGAAAAGAAACTTTGTGTTCCCTTCAAGCTAGGTGAAGGACGGCTTTCACACACACTTATCTCTCAGAACTGAGCATGTGGAGAGACGTTCGTTCATCCAGCACAAAGGGAACGGGTTGCAGGAGAAACCCTTACTCTGGTTTCTCAGTCTGTTTCGTAGTGCCGGTTTGAAGTGCCTGCCGTTTTCACTGTAAAACCGAGTTGCAGCTTGTACTTCCCCATATATATGTATGGAGTGGAGTTGGCAACTGAAAAGAAACTTTGTGTTCCCTTCAAGCTAGGTGAAGGACGGCTTTCACACACACTTATCTCTCAGAACTGAGCATGTGGAGAGACGTTCGTTCATCCAGCACAAAGGGAACGGGTTGCAGGAGAAACCCTTACTCTGGTTTCTCAGTCTGTTTCCTAGTGCCGGTTTGAAGTGCCTGCCGTTTTCACTGTAAAACCGAGTTGGAGCTTGTACCTCCCCATATATATGTATGGAGTGGAGTTGGCAACTGAAAAGAAACTTTGTGTTCCCTTCAAGCTAGGTGAAGGACGGCTTTCTCACACACTTATCTCTCAGAAATGAGCATGTGGAGAGACGTTCGTTCATCCAGCACAAAGGGAACAGGTTGCAGGAGAAACCCTTACTCTGGTTTCTCAGTCTGTTTCCTAGTGCCGGGTGGAAGTGCCTGCCGTTTTCACTGTAAAACCGAGTTGGAGCTTGTACCTCCCCATATATATGTATGGAGTGGAGTTGGCAACTGAAAAGAAACTTTGTGTTCCCTTCAAGCTAGGTGAAGGACGGCTTTCACACACACTTATCTCTCAGAACTGAGCATGTGGAGAGACGTTCGTTCATCCAGCACAAAGGGAACGGGTTGCAGGAGAAACCCTTACTCTGGTTTCTCAGTCTGTTTCGTAGTGCCGGTTTGAAGTGCCTGCCGTTTTCACTGTAAAACCGAGTTGCAGCTTGTACCTCCCCATATATATGTATGGAGTGGAGTTGGCAACTGAAAAGAAACTTTGTGTTCCCTTCAAGCTAGGTGAAGGTCGGCTTTCACACACACTTATCTCTCAGAACTGAGCATGTGGAGAGACGTTCGTTCATCCAGCACAAAGGGAACGGGTTGCAGGAGAAACCCTTACTCTGGTTTCTCAGTGTGTTTCCTAGTGCCGGTTTGAAGTGCCTGCCGTTTTCACTGTAAAACCGAGTTGGAGCTTGTACCTCCCCATATATATGTATGGAGTGGAGTTGGCAACTGAAAAGAAACTTTGTGTTCCCTTCAAGCTAGGTGAAGGACGGCTTTCACACACACTTATCTCTCAGAACTGAGCATGTGGAGAGACGTTCGTTCATCCAGCACAAAGGGAACGGGTTGCAGGAGAAACCCTTACTCTGGTTTCTCAGTCTGTTTCCTAGTGCCGGTTTGAAGTGCCTGCCGTTTTCACTGTAAAACCGAGTTGGAGCTTGTACCTCCCCATATATATGTATGGAGTGGAGTTGGCAACTGAAAAGAAACTTTGTGTTCCCTTCAAGCTAGGTGAAGGACGGCTTTCACACACACTTATCTCTCAGAACTGAGCATGTGGAGAGACGTTCGTTCATCCAGCACAAAGGGAACGGGTTGCAGGAGAAACCCTTACTCTGGTTTCTCAGTCTGTTTCTTAGTGCCGGTTTGAAGTGCCTGCCGTTTTCACTGTAAAACCGAGTTGGAGCTTGTACCTCCCCATATATATGTATGGAGTGGAGTTGGCAACTGAAAAGAAACTTTGTGTTCCCTTCAAGCTAGGTGAAGGTCGGCTTTCACACTCATTTATCTCTCAGACCTGAGTATGTGGAGAGACCTTCGTTCATCCAGCACAAAGGCAACGGGTTGCAGGAAAAACCCTTACTCTGGTTTCTCAGTCTGTTTCCTAGCGCCGGTTTGAAGTGCCTGCCGTTTTCACTGTAAAATCGAGTTGGAGCTTGTACCTCCCCATATATATGTATGGAGGAGTTGGCAACTGAAAAGAAACTTTGTGTTCCCTTCAAGCTAGGTGAAGGACGGCTTTCACACACACTTATCTCTCAGAACTGAACATGTGGAGAGACGTTCGTTCATCCAGCACAAAGGGAACGGGTTGTAGGAGAAACCCTTACTCTGGTTTCTCAGTCTGTTTCCTAGTGCCGGTTTGAAGTGCCTGCCGTTTTCACTGTAAAACCGAGTTGGAGCTTGTACCTCCCCATATATATGTATGGAGTGGAGTTGGCAACTGAAAAGAATCTTTGTGTTCCCTTCAAGCTAGGTGAACGACGGCTTTCACACACACTTATCTCTCAGAACTGAGCATGTGGAGAGACGTTCGTTCATCCAGCACAAAGGGAACGGGTTGCAGGAGAAACCCTTACTCTGGTTTCTCAGTCTGTTTCCCAGTGCCGGTTTGAAGTGCCTGCCGTTTTCACTGTAAAACCGAGTTGGAGCTTGTACCTCCCCATATATATGTATGGATTGGAGTTGGCAACTGAAAAGAAACTTTGTGTTCCCTTCAAGCTAGGTGAAGGACGGCTTTCACACACACTTATCTCTCAGAACTGAACATGTGGAGAGACGTTCGTTCATCCAGCACAAAGGGAACGGGTTGCAGGAGAAACCCTTATTCTGGTTTCTCAGTCTGTTTCCTAGTGCCGGTTTGAAGTGCCTGCCGTTTTCACTGTAAAACCGAGTTGGAGCTTGTACCTCCCCATATATATGTATGGAGTGGAGTTGGCAACTGAAAAGAAACTTTGTGTTCCCTTCAAGCTAGGTGAAGGACGGCTTTCACACACACTTATCTCTCAGAACTGAGCATGTGGAGAGACGTTCGTTCATCCAGCACAAAGGGAACGGGTTGCAGGAGAAACCCTTACTCTGGTTTCTCAGTCTGTTTCCTAGTGCCGGTTTGAAGTGCCTGCCGTTTTCACTGTAAAACCGAGTTGGAGCTTGTACCTCCCCATATATATGTATGGAGTGGAGTTGGCAACTGAAAAGAAACTTTGTGTTCCCTTCAAGCTAGGTGAAGGACGGCTTTCACACACACTTATCTCTCAGAACTGAGCATGGGGAGAGACGTTCGTTCATCCAGCACAAAGGGAACGGGTTGCAGGAGAAACCCTGACTCTGGTTTCTCAGTCTGTTTCCTAGTGCCGGTTTGAAGTGCCTGCCGTTTTCACTGTAAAACCGAGTTGGAGCTTGTACCTCCCCATATATATGTATGGAGTGGAGTTGGCAACTGAAAAGAAACTTTGTTTTCCCTTCAAGCTAGGTGAAGGACGGCTTTCACACACACTTATCTCTCAGAACTGAGCATGTGGAGAGACGTTCGTTCATCCAGCACAAAGGGAACGGGTTGCAGGAGAAACCCTTACTCTGGTTTCTCAGTCTGTTTCCTAGTGCCGGTTTGAAGTGCCTGCCGTTTTCACTGTAAAACCGAGTTGGAGCTTGTACCTCCCCATATATATGTATGGAGTGGAGTTGGCAACTGAAAAGAAACTTTGTGTTCCCTTCAAGCTAGGTGAAGGACGGCTTTCACACACACTTATCTCTCAGAACGTAGCATGTGGAGAGACGTTCGTTCATCCAGCACAAAGGGAACGGGTTGCAGGAGAAACCCTTACTCTGGTTTCTCAGTCGGTTTCCTAGTGCCGGTTTGAAGTGCCTGCCGTTTTCACTGTAAAACCGAGTTGGAGCTTGTACCTCCCCATATATATGTATGGACTGGAGTTGGCAACTGAAAAGAAACTTTGTGTTCCCTTCAAGCTAGGTGAAGGACGGCTTTCACACACACTTATCTCTCAGAACTGAGCATGTGGAGAGACGTTCGTTCATCCAGCACAAAGGGAACGGGTTGCAGGAGAAACCCTTACTCTGGTTTCTCAGTCTGTTTCCTAGTGCCGGTTTGAAGTGCCTGCCGTTTTCACTGTAAAACCGAGTTGGAGCTTGTACCTCCCCATATATATGTATGGAGTGGAGTTGGCAACTGAAAAGAAACTTTGTGTTCCCTTCAAGCTAGGTGAAGGACGGCTTTCACACACACTTATCTCTCAGAACTGAGCATGGGGAGAGACGTTCGTTCATCCAGCACAAAGGGAACGGGTTGCAGGAGAAACCCTGACTCTGGTTTCTCAGTCTGTTTCCTAGTGCCGGTTTGAAGTGCCTGCCGTTTTCACTGTAAAACCGAGTTGGAGCTTGTACCTCCCCATATATATGTATGGAGTGGAGTTGGCAACTGAAAAGAAACTTTGTGTTCCCTTCAAGCTAGGTGAAGGACGGCTTTCACACACACTTATCTCTCAGAACTGAGCATGTGGAGAGACGTTCGTTCATCCAGCACAAAGAGAACGGGTTGCAGGAGAAACCCTTACTCTGGTTTCTCAGTCTGTTTCCTAGTGCCGGTTTGAAGTGCCTGCCTTTTTCACTGTAAAACCGAGTTGGAGGTTGTACCTCCCCATATATATGTATGGAGTGGAGTTGGCAACTGAAAAGAAACTTTGTGTTCCCTTCAAGCTAGGTGAAGGACGGCTTTCACACACACTTATCTCTCAGAACTGAGCATGTGGAGAGACGTTCGTTCATCCAGCACAAAGGGAACGGGTTGCAGGAGAAACCCTTACTCTGGTTTCTCAGTCTGTTTCCTAGTGCCGATTTGAAGTGCCTGCCGTTTTCACTGTAAAACCGAGTTGGAGCTTGTACCTCCCCATATATATGTATGGAGTGGAGTTGGCAACTGAAAAGAAACTTTGTGTTCCCTTCAAGCTAGGTGAAGGACGGCTTTCACACACACTTATCTCTCAGAACTGAGCATGGGGAGAGACGTTCGTTCATCCAGCACAAAGGGAACGGGTTGCAGGAGAAACCCTGACTCTGGTTTCTCAGTCTGTTTCCTAGTGCCGGTTTGAAGTGCCTGCCGTTTTCACTGTAAAACCGAGTTGGAGCTTGTACCTCCCCATATATATGTATGGAGTGGAGTTGGCAACTGAAAAGAAACTTTGTGTTCCCTTCAAGCTAGGTGAAGGACGGCTTTCACACACACTTATCTCTCAGAACTGAGCATGTGGAGAGACGTTCGTTCATCCAGCACAAAGGGAACGGGTTGCAGGAGAAACCCTTACTCTGGTTTCTCAGTCTGTTTCTTAGTGCCGGTTTGAAGTGCCTGCCGTTTTCACTGTAAAACCGAGTTGGAGCTTGTACCTCCCCATATATATGTATGGAGTGGAGTTGGCAACTGAAAAGAAACTTTGTGTTCCCTTCAAGCTAGGTGAAGGACGGCTTTCACACACACTTATCTCTCAGAACGTAGCATGTGGAGAGACGTTCGTTCATCCAGCACAAAGGGAACGGGTTGCAGGAGAAACCCTTACTCTGGATTCTCAGTCTGTTTCCTAGTGCCGGTTTGAAGTGCCTGCCGTTTTCACTGTAAAACCGAGTTGGAGCTTGTACCTCCCCATATATATGTATGGAGGAGTTGGCAACTGAAAAGAAACTTTGTGTTCCCTTCAAGCTAGGTGAAGGACGGCTTTCACACACACTTATCTCTCAGAACTGAACATGTGGAGAGACGTTCGTTCATCCAGCACAAAGGGAACGGGTTGCAGGAGAAACCCTTATTCTGGTTTCTCAGTCTGTTTCCTAGTGCCGGTTTGAAGTGCCTGCCGTTTTCACTGTAAAACCGAGTTGGAGCTTGTACCTCCCCATATATATGTATGGAGTGGAGTTGGCAACTGAAAAGAAACTTTGTGTTCCCTTCAAGCTAGGTGAAGGACGGCTTTCACACACACTTATCTCTCAGAACTGAGCATGGGGAGAGACGTTCGTTCATCCAGCACAAAGGGAACGGGTTGCAGGAGAAACCCTGACTCTGGTTTCTCAGTCTGTTTCCTAGTGCCGGTTTGAAGTGCCTGCCGTTTTCACTGTAAAACAGAGTTGGAGCTTGTACCTCCCCATATATATGTATGGAGTGGAGTTGGCAACTGAAAAGAAACTTTGTGTTCCCTTCAAGCTAGGTGAAGGACGGCTTTCACACACACTTATCTCTCAGAACTGAGCATGTGGAGAGACGTTCGTTCATCCAGCACAAAGGGAACGGGTTGCAGGAGAAACCCTGACTCTGGTTTCTCAGTCTGTTTCCTAGTGCCGGTTTGAAGTGCCTGCCGTTTTCACTGTAAAACCGAGTTGGAGCTTGTACCTCCCCATATATATGTATGGAGTGGAGTTGGCAACTGAAAAGAAACTTTGGGTTCCCTTCAAGCTAGGTGAAGGACGGCTTTCACACACACTTATCTCTCAGAACTGAGCATGTGGAGAGACGTTCGTTCATCCAGCACAAAGGGAACGGGTTGCAGGAGAAACCCTTACTCTGGTTTCTCAGTCTGTTTCGTAGTGCCGGTTTGAAGTGCCTGCCGTTTTCACTGTAAAACCGAGTTGCAGCTTGTACCTCCCCATATATATGTATGGAGTGGAGTTGGCAACTGAAAAGAAACTTTGTGTTCCCTTCAAGCTAGGTGAAGGTCGGCTTTCACACACACTTATCTCTCAGAACTGAGCATGTGGAGAGACGTTCGTTCATCCAGCACAAAGGGAACGGGTTGCAGGAGAAACCCTTACTCTGGTTTCTCAGTGTGTTTCCTAGTGCCGGTTTGAAGTGCCTGCCGTTTTCACTGTAAAACCGAGTTGGAGCTTGTACCTCCCCATATATATGTATGGAGTGGAGTTGGCAACTGAAAAGAAACTTTGTGTTCCCTTCAAGCTAGGTGAAGGACGGCTTTCACACACACTTATCTCTCAGAACTGAGCATGTGGAGAGACGTTCGTTCATCCAGCACAAAGGGAACGGGTTGCAGGAGAAACCCTTACTCTGGTTTCTCAGTCTGTTTCCTAGTGCCGGTTTGAAGTGCCTGCCGTTTTCACTGTAAAACCGAGTTGGAGCTTGTACCTCCCCATATATATGTATGGAGTGGAGTTGGCAACTGAAAAGAAACTTTGTGTTCCCTTCAAGCTAGGTGAAGGACGGCTTTCACACACACTTATCTCTCAGAACTGAGCATGTGGAGAGACGTTCGTTCATCCAGCACAAAGGGAACGGGTTGCAGGAGAAACCCTTACTCTGGTTTCTCAGTCTGTTTCTTAGTGCCGGTTTGAAGTGCCTGCCGTTTTCACTGTAAAACCGAGTTGGAGCTTGTACCTCCCCATATATATGTATGGAGTGGAGTTGGCAACTGAAAAGAAACTTTGTGTTCCCTTCAAGCTAGGTGAAGGTCGGCTTTCACACTCATTTATCTCTCAGACCTGAGTATGTGGAGAGACCTTCGTTCATCCAGCACAAAGGCAACGGGTTGCAGGAAAAACCCTTACTCTGGTTTCTCAGTCTGTTTCCTAGCGCCGGTTTGAAGTGCCTGCCGTTTTCACTGTAAAATCGAGTTGGAGCTTGTACCTCCCCATATATATGTATGGAGGAGTTGGCAACTGAAAAGAAACTTTGTGTTCCCTTCAAGCTAGGTGAAGGACGGCTTTCACACACACTTATCTCTCAGAACTGAACATGTGGAGAGACGTTCGTTCATCCAGCACAAAGGGAACGGGTTGTAGGAGAAACCCTTACTCTGGTTTCTCAGTCTGTTTCCTAGTGCCGGTTTGAAGTGCCTGCCGTTTTCACTGTAAAACCGAGTTGGAGCTTGTACCTCCCCATATATATGTATGGAGTGGAGTTGGCAACTGAAAAGAAACTTTGTGTTCCCTTCAAGCTAGGTGAACGACGGCTTTCACACACACTTATCTCTCAGAACTGAGCATGTGGAGAGACGTTCGTTCATCCAGCACAAAGGGAACGGGTTGCAGGAGAAACCCTTACTCTGGTTTCTCAGTCTGTTTCCCAGTGCCGGTTTGAAGTGCCTGCCGTTTTCACTGTAAAACCGAGTTGGAGCTTGTACCTCCCCATATATATGTATGGATTGGAGTTGGCAACTGAAAAGAAACTTTGTGTTCCCTTCAAGCTAGGTGAAGGACGGCTTTCACACACACTTATCTCTCAGAACTGAACATGTGGAGAGACGTTCGTTCATCCAGCACAAAGGGAACGGGTTGCAGGAGAAACCCTTATTCTGGTTTCTCAGTCTGTTTCCTAGTGCCGGTTTGAAGTGCCTGCCGTTTTCACTGTAAAACCGAGTTGGAGCTTGTACCTCCCCATATATATGTATGGAGTGGAGTTGGCAAGTGAAAAGAAACTTTGTGTTCCCTTCAAGCTAGGTGAAGGACGGCTTTCACACACACTTATCTCTCAGAACTGAGCATGTGGAGAGACGTTCGTTCATCCAGCACAAAGGGAACGGGTTGCAGGAGAAACCCTTACTCTGGTTTCTCAGTCTGTTTCTTAGTGCCGGTTTGAAGTGCCTGCCGTTTTCACTGTAAAACCGAGTTGGAGCTTGTACCTCCCCATATATATGTATGGAGTGGAGTTGGCAACTGAAAAGAAACTTTGTGTTCCCTTCAAGCTAGGTGAAGGTCGGCTTTCACACTCATTTATCTCTCAGACCTGAGTATGTGGAGAGACCTTCGTTCATCCAGCACAAAGGCAACGGGTTGCAGGAAAAACCCTTACTCTGGTTTCTCAGTCTGTTTCTTAGTGCCGGTTTGAAGTGCCTGCCGTTTTCACTGTAAAACCGAGTTGGAGCTTGTACCTCCCCATATATATGTATGGAGTGGAGTTGGCAACTGAAAAGAAACTTTGTGTTCCCTTCAAGCTAGTTGAAGGACGGCTTTCACACACACTTATCTCTCAGAACTGAGCATGTGGAGAGACGTTCGTTCATCCAGCACAAAGGGAACGGGTTGCAGGAGAAACCCTTACTCTGGTTTCTCAGTCTGTTTCCTAGTGCCGGTTTGAAGTGCCTGCCGTTTTCACTGTAAAACCGAGTTGGAGCTTGTACCTCCCCATATATATGTATGGAGTGGAGTTGGCAACTGAAAAGAAACTTTGTGTTCCCTTCAAGCTAGGTGAAGGACGGCTTTCACACACACTTATCTCTCAGAACTGAGCATGGGGAGAGACGTTCGTTCATCCAGCACAAAGGGAACGGGTTGCAGGAGAAACCCTGACTCTGGTTTCTCAGTCTGTTTCCTAGTGCCGGTTTGAAGTGCCTGCCGTTTTCACTGTAAAACCGAGTTGGAGCTTGTACCTCCCCATATATATGTATGGAGTGGAGTTGGCAACTGAAAAGAAACTTTGTGTTCCCTTCAAGCTAGGTGAAGGACGGCTTTCACACACACTTATCTCTCAGAACTGAGCATGTGGAGAGACGTTCGTTCATCCAGCACAAAGGGAACGGGTTGCAGGAGAAACCCTTACTCTGGTTTCTCAGTCTGTTTCCTAGTGCCGGTTTGAAGTGCCTGCCGTTTTCACTGTAAAACCGAGTTGCAGCTTGTACCTCCCCATATATATGTATGGAGTGGAGTTGGCAACTGAAAAGAAACTTTGTGTTCCCTTCAAGCTAGGTGAAGGACGGCTTTCACACACACTTATCTCTCAGAACTGAGCATGTGGAGAGACGTTCGTTCATCCAGCACAAAGGGAACGGGTTGCAGGAGAAACCCTTACTCTGGTTTCTCAGTCTGTTTCCTAGTGCCGGTTTGAAGTGCCTGCCGTTTTCACTGTAAAACCGAGTTGGAGCTTGTACCTCCCCATATATATGTATGGAGTGGAGTTGGCAACTGAAAAGAAACTTTGTGTTCCCTTCAAGCTAGGTGAAGGACGGCTTTCACACACAATTATCTCTCAGATCTTAGCATGTGGAGAGACGTTCGTTCATCCAGCACAAAGGGAACGGGTTGCAGGAGAAACCCTTACTCTGGTTTCTCAGTCTGTTTCCTAGTGCCGGTTTGAAGTGCCTGCCGTTTTCACTGTAAAACCGAGTTGGAGCTTGTACCTCCCCATATATATGTATGGAGTGGAGTTGGCAACTGAAAAGAAACTTTGTGTTCCCTTCAAGCTAGGTGAAGGACGGCTTTCACACACACTTATCTCTCAGAACTGAGCATGTGGAGAGACGTTCGTTCATCCAGCACAAAGGGAACGGGTTGCAGGAGAAACCCTTACTCTGGTTTCTCAGTCTGTTTCCTAGTGCCGGTTTGAAGTGCCTGCCGTTTTCACTGTAAAACCGAGTTGGAGCTTGTACCTCCCCATATATATGTATGGAGTGGAGTTGGCAACTGAAAAGAAACTTTGTGTTCCCTTCAAGCTAGGTGAAGGTCGGCTTTCACACACACTTATCTCTCAGAACTGAACATGTGGAGAGACGTTCGTTCATCCAGCACAAAGGGAACGGGTTGCAGGAGAAACCCTTATTCTGGTTTCTCAGTCTGTTTCCTAGTGCCGGTTTGAAGTGCCTGCCGTTTTCACTGTAAAACCGAGTTGGAGCTTGTACCTCCCCATATATATATATGGAGTGGAGTTGGCAACTGAAAAGAAACTTTGTGTTCCCTTCAAGCTAGGTGAAGGACGGCTTTCACACACACTTATCTCTCAGAACTGAGCATGTGGAGAGACGTTCGTTCATCCAGCACAAAGGGAACGGGTTGCAGGAGAAACCCTTACTCTGGTTTCTCAGTCTGTTTCCTAGTGCCGGTTTGAAGTGCCTGCCGTTTTCACTGTAAAACCGAGTTGGAGCTTGTACCTCCCCATATATATGTATGGAGTGGAGTTGGCAACTGAAAAGAAACTTTGTGTTCCCTTCAAGCTAGGTGAAGGACGGCTTTCACACACACTTATCTCTCAGAACTGAGCATGTGGAGAGACGTTCGTTCATCCAGCACAAAGGGAACGGGTTGCAGGAGAAACCCTTACTCTGGTTTCTCAGTCTGTTTCCTAGTGCCGGTTTGAAGTGCCTGCCGTTTTCACTGTAAAACTGAGTTGGAGCTTGTACCTCCCCATATATATGTATGGAGTGGAGTTGGCAACTGAAAAGAAACTTTGTGTTCCCTTCAAGCTAGTTGAAGGACGGCTTTCACACACACTTATCTCTCAGAACTGAGCATGTGGAGAGACGTTCGTTCATCCAGCACAAAGGGAACGGGTTGCAGGAGAAACCCTTACTCTGGTTTCTCAGTCTGTTTCCTAGTGCCGGTTTGAAGTGCCTGCCGTTTTCACTGTAAAACCGAGTTGGAGCTTGTACCTCCCCATATATATGTATGGAGTGGAGTTGGCAACTGAAAAGAAACTTTGTGTTCCCTTCAAGCTAGGTGAAGGACGGCTTTCACACACACTTATCTCTCAGAACTGAGCATGTGGAGAGACGTTCGTTCATCCAGCACAAAGGGAACGGGTTGCAGGAGAAACCCTTACTCTGGTTTCTCAGTCTGTTTCCTAGTGCCGGTTTGAAGTGCCTGCCGTTTTCACTGTAAAACTGAGTTGGAGCTTGTACCTCCCCATATATATGTATGGAGTGGAGTTGGCAACTGAAAAGAAACTTTGTGTTCCCTTCAAGCTAGTTGAAGGACGGCTTTCACACACACTTATCTCTCAGAACTGAGCATGTGGAGAGACGTTCGTTCATCCAGCACAAAGGGAACGGGTTGCAGGAGAAACCCTTACTCTGGTTTCTCAGTCTGTTTCCTAGTGCCGGTTTGAAGTGCCTGCCGTTTTCACTGTAAAACCGAGTTGGAGCTTGTACCTCCCCATATATATGTATGGAGTGGAGTTGGCAACTGAAAAGAAACTTTGTGTTCCCTTCAAGCTAGGTGAAGGTCGGCTTTCACACACACTTATCTCTCAGATCTGAACATGTGGAGAGACGTTCGTTCATCCAGCACAAAGGGAACGGGTTGCAGGAGAAACCCTTATTCTGGTTTCTCAGTCTGTTTCCTAGTGCCGGTTTGAAGTGCCTGCCTTTTTCACTGTAAAACCGAGTTGGAGCTTGTACCTCCCCATATATATATATGGAGTGGAGTTGGCAACTGAAAAGAAACTTTGTGTTCCCTTCAAGCTAGGTGAAGGACGGCTTTCACACACACTTATCTCTCAGAACTGAGCATGTGGAGAGACGTTCGTTCATCCAGCACAAAGGGAACGGGTTGCAGGAGAAACCCTTACTCTGGTTTCTCAGTCTGTTTCCTAGTGCCGGTTTGAAGTGCCTGCCGTTTTCACTGTAAAACCGAGTTGGAGCTTGTACCTCCCCATATATATGTATGGAGTGGAGTTGGCAACTGAAAAGAAACTTTGTGTTCCCTTCAAGCTAGGTGAAGGACGGCTTTCACACACACTTATCTCTCAGAACTGAGCATGGGGAGAGACGTTCGTTCATCCAGCACAAAGGGAACGGGTTGCAGGAGAAACCCTGACTCTGGTTTCTCAGTCTGTTTCCTAGTGCCGGTTTGAAGTGCCTGCCGTTTTCACTGTAAAACCGAGTTGGAGCTTGTACCTCCCCATATATATGTATGGAGTGGAGTTGGCAACTGAAAAGAAACTTTGTGTTCCCTTCAAGCTAGGTGAAGGACGGCTTTCACACACACTTATCTCTCAGAACTGAGCATGTGGAGAGACGTTCGTTCATCCAGCACAAAGGGAACGGGTTGCAGGAGAAACCCTTACTCTGGTTTCTCAGTCTGTTTCCTAGTGCCGGTTTGAAGTGCCTGCCGTTTTCACTGTAAAACCGAGTTGCAGCTTGTACCTCCCCATATATATGTATGGAGTGGAGTTGGCAACTGAAAAGAAACTTTGTGTTCCCTTCAAGCTAGGTGAAGGACGGCTTTCACACACACTTATCTCTCAGAACTGAGCATGTGGAGAGACGTTCGTTCATCCAGCACAAAGGGAACGGGTTGCAGGAGAAACCCTTACTCTGGTTTCTCAGTCTGTTTCCTAGTGCCGGTTTGAAGTGCCTGCCGTTTTCACTGTAAAACCGAGTTGGAGCTTGTACCTCCCCATATATATGTATGGAGTGGAGTTGGCAACTGAAAAGAAACTTTGTGTTCCCTTCAAGCTAGGTGAAGGACGGCTTTCACACACAATTATCTCTCAGAACTTAGCATGTGGAGAGACGTTCGTTCATCCAGCACAAAGGGAACGGGTTGCAGGAGAAACCCTTACTCTGGTTTCTCAGTCTGTTTCCTAGTGCCGGTTTGAAGTGCCTGCCGTTTTCACTGTAAAACCGAGTTGGAGCTTGTACCTCCCCATATATATGTATGGAGTGGAGTTGGCAACTGAAAAGAAACTTTGTGTTCCCTTCAAGCTAGGTGAAGGACGGCTTTCACACACACTTATCTCTCAGAACTGAGCATGTGGAGAGACGTTCGTTCATCCAGCACAAAGGGAACGGGTTGCAGGAGAAACCCTTACTCTGGTTTCTCAGTCTGTTTCCTAGTGCCGGTTTGAAGTGCCTGCCGTTTTCACTGTAAAACCGAGTTGGAGCTTGTACCTCCCCATATATATGTATGGAGTGGAGTTGGCAACTGAAAAGAAACTTTGTGTTCCCTTCAAGCTAGGTGAAGGTCGGCTTTCACACACACTTATCTCTCAGAACTGAACATGTGGAGAGACGTTCGTTCATCCAGCACAAAGGGAACGGGTTGCAGGAGAAACCCTTATTCTGGTTTCTCAGTCTGTTTCCTAGTGCCGGTTTGAAGTGCCTGCCGTTTTCACTGTAAAACCGAGTTGGAGCTTGTACCTCCCCATATATATATATGGAGTGGAGTTGGCAACTGAAAAGAAACTTTGTGTTCCCTTCAAGCTAGGTGAAGGACGGCTTTCACACACACTTATCTCTCAGAACTGAGCATGTGGAGAGACGTTCGTTCATCCAGCACAAAGGGAACGGGTTGCAGGAGAAACCCTTACTCTGGTTTCTCAGTCTGTTTCCTAGTGCCGGTTTGAAGTGCCTGCCGTTTTCACTGTAAAACCGAGTTGGAGCTTGTACCACCCCATATATATGTATGGAGTGGAGTTGGCAGCTGAAAAGAAACTTTGTGTTCCATTCAAGCTAGGTGAAGGACGGCTTTCACACACACTTATCTCTCAGAACTGAGCTTGGGGAGAGACGTTCGTTCATCCAGCACAAAGGGAACGGGTTGCAGGAGAAACCCTTACTCTGGTTTCTCAGTCTGTTTCCTAGTGCCGGTTTGAAGTGCCTGCCGTTTTCACTGTAAAACCGAGTTGGAGCTTGTACCTCCCCATATATATGTATGGAGTGGAGTTGGCAACTGAAAAGAAACTTTGTGTTCCCTTCAAGCTAGGTGAAGGACGGCTTTCACACACACTTATCTCTCAGAACTGAGCATGTGGAGAGACGTTCGTTCATCCAGCACAAAGGGAACGGGTTGCAGGAGAAACCCTTACTCTGGTTTCTCAGTCTGTTTCTTAGTGCCGGTTTGAAGTGCCTGCCGTTTTCACTGTAAAACCGAGTTGGAGCTTGTACCTCCCCATATATATGTATGGAGTGGAGTTGGCAACTGAAAAGAAACTTTGTGTTCCCTTCAAGCTAGTTGAAGGACGGCTTTCACACACACTTATCTCTCAGAACTGAGCATGTGGAGAGACGTTCGTTCATCCAGCACAAAGGGAACGGGTTGCAGGAGAAACCCTTACTCTGGTTTCTCAGTCTGTTTCCTAGTGCCGGTTTGAAGTGCCTGCCGTTTTCACTGTAAAACCGAGTTGGAGCTTGTACCTCCCCATATATATATGTATGGAGTGGAGTTGGCAACTGAAAAGAAACTTTGTGTTCCCTTCAATCTAGGTGAAGGACGGCTTTCACACACACTTATCTCTCAGAACTGAGCATGTGGAGAGACGTTCGTTCATCCAGCACAAAGGGAACGGGTTGCAGGAGAAACCCTTACTCTGGTTTCTCAGTCTGTTTCCTAGTGCCGGTTTGAAGTGCCTGCCGTTTTCACTGTAAAACCGAGTTGGAGCTTGTACCTCCCCATATATATGTATGGAGTGGAGTTGGCAACTGAAAAGAAACTTTGTGTTCCCTTCAAGCTAGGTGAAGGACGGCTTTCACACACACTTATCTCTCAGAACTGAGCATGTGGAGAGACTTTCGTTCATCCAGCACAAAGGGAACGGGTTGCAGGAGAAACCCTTACTCTGGTTTCTCAGTCTGTTTCCTAGTGCCGGTTTGAAGTGCCTGCCGTTTTCACTGTAAAACTGAGTTGGAGCTTGTACCTCCCCATATATATGTATGGAGTGGAGTTGGCAACTGAAAAGAAACTTTGTGTTCCCTTCAAGCTAGTTGAAGGACGGCTTTCACACACACTTATCTCTCAGAACTGAGCATGTGGAGAGACGTTCGTTCATCCAGCACAAAGGGAACGGGTTGCAGGAGAAACCCTTACTCTGGTTTCTCAGTCTGTTTCCTAGTGCCGGTTTGAAGTGCCTGCCGTTTTCACTGTAAAACCGAGTTGGAGCTTGTACCTCCCCATATATATGTATGGAGTGGAGTTGGCAACTGAAAAGAAACTTTGTGTTCCCTTCAAGCTAGTTGAAGGACGGCTTTCACACACACTTATCTCTCAGAACTGAGCATGTGGAGAGACGTTCGTTCATCCAGCACAAAGGGAACGGGTTGCAGGAGAAACCCTTACTCTGGTTTCTCAGTCTGTTTCCTAGTGCCGGTTTGAAGTGCCTGCCGTTTTCACTGTAAAACCGAGTTGGAGCTTGTACCTCCCCATATATATGTATGGAGTGGAGTTGGCAGCTGAAAAGAAACTTTGTGTTCCCTTCAAGCTAGGTGAAGGACGGCTTTCACACACACTTATCTCTCAGAACTGAGCTTGGGGAGAGACGTTCGTTCATCCAGCACAAAGGGAACGGGTTGCAGGAGAAACCCTTACTCTGGTTTCTCAGTCTGTTTCCTAGTGCCGGTTTGAAGTGCCTGCCGTTTTCACTGTAAAACCGAGTTGGAGCTTGTACCTCCCCATATATATGTATGGAGTGGAGTTGGCAACTGAAAAGAAACTTTGTGTTCCCTTCAAGCTAGGTGAAGGACGGCTTTCACACACACTTATCTCTCAGAACTGAGCATGTGGAGAGACGTTCGTTCATCCAGCACAAAGGGAACGGGTTGCAGGAGAAACCCTTACTCTGGTTTCTCAGTCTGTTTCCTAGTGCCGGTTTGAAGTGCCTGTCGTTTTCACTGTAAAACCGAGTTGGAGCTTGTACCTCCCCATATATATGTATGGAGTGGAGTTGGCAACTGAAAAGAAACTTTGTGTTCCCTTCAAGCTAGGTGAAGGACGGCTTTCACACACACTTATCTCTCAGAACTTAGCATGTGGAGAGACGTTCGTTCATCCAGCACAAAGGGAACGGGTTGTAGGAGAAACCCTTACTCTGGTTTCTCAGTCTGTTTCCTAGTGCCGGTTTGAAGTGCCTGCCGTTTTCACTGTAAAACCGAGTTGGAGCTTGTACCTCCCCATATATATGTATGGAGTGGAGTTGGCAACTGAAAAGAAACTTTGTGTTCCCTTCAAGCTAGGTGAAGGACGGCTTTCACACACACTTATCTCTCAGAACTGAGCATGTGGAGAGACGTTCGTTCATCCAGCAAAAAGGGCACGGGTTGCAGGAGAAACCCTTACTCTGGTTTCTCAGTCTGTTTCCTAGTGCCGGTTTGAAGTGCCTGCCGTTTTCACTGTAAAACCGAGTTGGAGCTTGTACCTCCCCATATATATGTATGGAGTGGAGTTGGCAACTGAAAAGAAACTTTGTGTTCCCTTCAAGCTAGGTGAAGGACGGCTTTCACACACACTTATCTCTCAGAACTGAGCATGTGGAGAGACGTTCGTTCATCCAGCACAAAGGGAACGGGTTGCAGGAGAAACCCTTACTCTGGTTTCTCAGTCTGTTTCCTAGTGCCGGTTTGAAGTGCCTGCCGTTTTCACTGTAAAACCGAGTTGGAGCTTGTACCTCCCCATATATATGTATGGAGTGGAGTTGGCAACTGAAAAGAAACTTTGTGTTCCATTCAAGCTAGGTGAAGGACGGCTTTCACACACACTTATCTCTCAGAACTGAGCATGTGGAGAGACGTTCGTTCATCCAGCACAAAGGGAACGGGTTGCAGGAGAAACCCTTACTCTGGTTTCTCAGTCTGTTTCCTAGTGCCGGTTTGAAGTGCCTGCCGTTTTCACTGTAAAACCGAGTTGGAGCTTGTACCTCCCCATATATATGTATGGAGTGGAGTTGGCAACTGAAAAGAAACTTTGTGTTCCCTTCAAGCTAGGTGAAGGACGGCTTTCACACACACTTATCTCTCAGAACTGAGCATGTGGAGAGACGTTCGTTCATCCAGCACAAAGGGAACGGGTTGCAGGAGAAACCCTTATTCTGGTTTCTCAGTCTGTTTCCTAGTGCCGGTTTGAAGTGCCTGCCGTTTTCACTGTAAAACCGAGTTGGAGCTTGTACCTCCCCATATATATGTATGGAGTGGAGTTGGCAACTGAAAAGAAACTTTGGGTTCCCTTCAAGCTAGGTGAAGGACGGCTTTCACACACACTTATCTCTCAGAACTGAGCATGTGGAGAGACGTTCGTTCATCCAGCACAAAGGGAACGGGTTGCAGGAGAAACAATTACTCTGGTTTCTCAGTCTGTTTCCTAGTGCCGGTTTGAAGTGCCTGCCGTTTTCACTGTAAAACCGAGTTGCAGCTTGTACCTCCCCATATATATGTATGGAGTGGAGTTGGCAACTGAAAAGAAACTTTGTGTTCCCTTCAAGCTAGGTGAAGGACGGCTTTCACACACACTTATCTCTCAGAACTGAGCATGTGGAGAGACGTTCGTTCATCCAGCACAAAGGGAACGGGTTGCAGGAGAAACCCTTACTCTGGTTTCTCAGTCTGTTTCCTAGTGCCGGTTTGAAGTGCCTGCCGTTTTCACTGTAAAACCGAGTTGCAGCTTGTACCTCCCCATATATATGTATGGAGTGGAGTTGGCAACTGAAAAGAAACTTTGTGTTCCCTTCAAGCTAGGTGAAGGACGGCTTTCACACACACTTATCTCTCAGAACTGAGCATGTGGAGAGACGTTCGTTCATCCAGCACAAAGGGAACGGGTTGCAGGAGAAACCCTTACTCTGGTTTCTCAGTCTGTTTCCTAGTGCCGGTTTGAAGTGCCTGCCGTTTTCACTGTAAAACCGAGTTGGAGCTTGTACTTCCCCATATATATGTATGGAGTGGAGTTGGCAACTGAAAAGAAACTTTGTGTTCCCTTCAAGCTAGGTGAAGGACGGCTTTCACACACAATTATCTCTCAGAACTTAGCATGTGGAGAGACGTTCGTTCATCCAGCACAAAGGGAACGGGTTGCAGGAGAAACCCTTACTCTGGTTTCTCAGTCTGTTTCCTAGTGCCGGTTTGAAGTGCCTGCCGTTTTCACTGTAAAACCGAGTTGGAGCTTGTACCTCCCCATATATATGTATGGAGTGGAGTTGGCAACTGAAAAGAAACTTTGTGTTCCCTTCAAGCTAGGTGAAGGACGGCTTTCACACACACTTATCTCTCAGAACTGAGCATGTGGATAGACGTTCGTTCATCCAGCACAAAGGAAACGGGTTGCAGGAGAAACCCTTACTCTGGTTTCTCAGTCTGTTTCCTAGTGCCGGTTTGAAGTGCCTGCCGTTTTCACTGTAAAACCGAGTTGGAGCTTGTACCTCCCCATATATATGTATGGAGTGGAGTTGGCAACTGAAAAGAAACTTTGTGTTCCCTTCAAGCTAGGTGAAGGACGGCTTTCACACACACTTATCTCTCAGAACTGAGCATGTGGAGAGACGTTCGTTCATCCAGCACAAAGGGAACGGGTTGCAGGAGAAACCCTTACTCTGGTTTCTCAGTCTGTTTCCTAGTGCCGGTTTGAAGTGCCTGCCGTTTTCACTGTAAAACCGAGTTGGAGCTTGTACCTCCCCATATATATGTATGGAGTGGAGTTGGCAACTGAAAAGAAACTTTGTGTTCCCTTCAAGCTAGGTGAAGGACGGCTTTCACACACACTTATCTCTCAGAACTGAGCATGTGGAGAGACGTTCGTTCATCCAGCACAAAGGGAACGGGTTGCAGGAGAAACCCTTACTCTGGTTTCTCAGTCTGTTTCCTAGTGCCGGTTTGAAGTGCCTGCCGTTTTCACTGTAAAACTGAGTTGGAGCTTGTACCTCCCCATATATATGTATGGAGTGGAGTTGGCAACTGAAAAGAAACTTTGTGTTCCCTTCAAGCTAGTTGAAGGACGGCTTTCACACACACTTATCTCTCAGAACTGAGCATGTGGAGAGACGTTCGTTCATCCAGCACAAAGGGAACGGGTTGCAGGAGAAACCCTTACTCTGGTTTCTCAGTCTGTTTCCTAGTGCCGGTTTGAAGTGCCTGCCGTTTTCACTGTAAAACCGAGTTGGAGCTTGTACCTCCCCATATATATGTATGGAGTGGAGTTGGCAACTGAAAAGAAACTTTGTGTTCCCTTCAAGCTAGGTGAAGGTCGGCTTTCACACACACTTATCTCTCAGAACTGAACATGTGGAGAGACGTTCGTTCATCCAGCACAAAGGGAACGGGTTGCAGGAGAAACCCTTATTCTGGTTTCTCAGTCTGTTTCCTAGTGCCGGTTTGAAGTGCCTGCCGTTTTCACTGTAAAACCGAGTTGGAGCTTGTACCTCCCCATATATATATATGGAGTGGAGTTGGCAACTGAAAAGAAACTTTGTGTTCCCTTCAAGCTAGGTGAAGGACGGCTTTCACACACACTTATCTCTCAGAACTGAGCATGTGGAGAGACGTTCGTTCATCCAGCACAAAGGGAACGGGTTGCAGGAGAAACCCTTACTCTGGTTTCTCAGTCTGTTTCCTAGTGCCGGTTTGAAGTGCCTGCCGTTTTCACTGTAAAACCGAGTTGGAGCTTGTACCTCCCCATATATATGTATGGAGTGGAGTTGGCAGCTGAAAAGAAACTTTGTGTTCCCTTCAAGCTAGGTGAAGGACGGCTTTCACACACACTTATCTCTCAGAACTGAGCTTGGGGAGAGACGTTCGTTCATCCAGCACAAAGGGAACGGGTTGCAGGAGAAACCCTTACTCTGGTTTCTCAGTCTGTTTCCTAGTGCCGGTTTGAAGTGCCTGCCGTTTTCACTGTAAAACCGAGTTGGAGCTTGTACCTCCCCATATATATGTATGGAGTGGAGTTGGCAACTGAAAAGAAACTTTGTGTTCCCTTCAAGCTAGGTGAAGGACGGCTTTCACACACACTTATCTCTCAGAACTGAGCATGTGGAGAGACGTTCGTTCATCCAGCACAAAGGGAACGGGTTGCAGGAGAAACCCTGACTCTGGTTTCTCAGTCTGTTTCCTAGTGCCGGTTTGAAGTGCCTGCCGTTTTCACTGTAAAACCGAGTTGGAGCTTGTACCTCCCCATATATATGTATGGAGTGGAGTTGGCAACTGAAAAGAAACTTTGTGTTCCCTTCAAGCTAGGTGAAGGACGGCTTTCACACACACTTATCTCTCAGAACTGAGCATGTGGAGAGACGTTCGTTCATCCAGCACAAAGGGAACGGGTTGCAGGAGAAACCCTTACTCTGGTTTCTCAGTCTGTTTCCTAGTGCCGGTTTGAAGTGCCTGCCGTTTTCACTGTAAAACCGAGTTGGAGCTTGTACCTCCCCATATATATGTATGGAGTGGAGTTGGCAACTGAAAAGAAACTTTGTGTTCCATTCAAGCTAGGTGAAGGACGGCTTTCACACACACTTATCTCTCAGAACTGAGCATGTGGAGAGACGTTCGTTCATCCAGCACAAAGGGAACGGGTTGCAGGAGAAACCCTTACTCTGGTTTCTCAGTCTGTTTCCTAGTGCCGGTTTGAAGTGCCTGCCGTTTTCACTGTAAAACCGAGTTGGAGCTTGTACCTCCCCATATATATGTATGGAGTGGAGTTGGCAACTGAAAAGAAACTTTGGGTTCCCTTCAAGCTAGGTGAAGGACGGCTTTCACACACACTTATCTCTCAGAACTGAGCATGTGGAGAGACGTTCGTTCATCCAGCACAAAGGGAACGGGTTGCAGGAGAAACAATTACTCTGGTTTCTCAGTCTGTTTCCTAGTGCCGGTTTGAAGTGCCTGCCGTTTTCACTGTAAAACCGAGTTGCAGCTTGTACCTCCCCATATATATGTATGGAGTGGAGTTGGCAACTGAAAAGAAACTTTGTGTTCCCTTCAAGCTAGGTGAAGGACGGCTTTCACACACACTTATCTCTCAGAACTGAGCATGTGGAGAGACGTTCGTTCATCCAGCACAAAGGGAACGGGTTGCAGGAGAAACCCTTACTCTGGTTTCTCAGTCTGTTTCCTAGTGCCGGTTTGAAGTGCCTGCCGTTTTCACTGTAAAACCGAGTTGCAGCTTGTACCTCCCCATATATATGTATGGAGTGGAGTTGGCAACTGAAAAGAAACTTTGTGTTCCCTTCAAGCTAGGTGAAGGACGGCTTTCACACACACTTATCTCTCAGAACTGAGCATGTGGAGAGACGTTCGTTCATCCAGCACAAAGGGAACGGGTTGCAGGAGAAACCCTTACTCTGGTTTCTCAGTCTGTTTCCTAGTGCCGGTTTGAAGTGCCTGCCGTTTTCACTGTAAAACCGAGTTGGAGCTTGTACTTCCCCATATATATGTATGGAGTGGAGTTGGCAACTGAAAAGAAACTTTGTGTTCCCTTCAAGCTAGGTGAAGGACGGCTTTCACACACAATTATCTCTCAGAACTTAGCATGTGGAGAGACGTTCGTTCATCCAGCACAAAGGGAACGGGTTGCAGGAGAAACCCTTACTCTGGTTTCTCAGTCTGTTTCCTAGTGCCGGTTTGAAGTGCCTGCCGTTTTCACTGTAAAACCGAGTTGGAGCTTGTACCTCCCCATATATATGTATGGAGTGGAGTTGGCAATGAAAAGAAACTTTGTGTTCCCTTCAAGCTAGGTGAAGGACGGCTTTCACACACACTTATCTCTCAGAACTGAGCATGTGGATAGACGTTCGTTCATCCAGCACAAAGGAAACGGGTTGCAGGAGAAACCCTTACTCTGGTTTCTCAGTCTGTTTCCTAGTGCCGGTTTGAAGTGCCTGCCGTTTTCACTGTAAAACCGAGTTGGAGCTTGTACCTCCCCATATATATGTATGGAGTGGAGTTGGCAACTGAAAAGAAACTTTGTGTTCCCTTCAAGCTAGGTGAAGGACGGCTTTCACACACACTTATCTCTCAGAACTGAGCATGTGGAGAGACGTTCGTTCATCCAGCACAAAGGGAACGGGTTGCAGGAGAAACCCTTACTCTGGTTTCTCAGTCTGTTTCCTAGTGCCGGTTTGAAGTGCCTGCCGTTTTCACTGTAAAACCGAGTTGGAGCTTGTACCTCCCCATATATATGTATGGAGTGGAGTTGGCAACTGAAAAGAAACTTTGTGTTCCCTTCAAGCTAGGTGAAGGACGGCTTTCACACACACTTATCTCTCAGAACTGAGCATGTGGAGAGACGTTCGTTCATCCAGCACAAAGGGAACGGGTTGCAGGAGAAACCCTTACTCTGGTTTCTCAGTCTGTTTCCTAGTGCCGGTTTGAAGTGCCTGCCGTTTTCACTGTAAAACTGAGTTGGAGCTTGTACCTCCCCATATATATGTATGAAGTGGAGTTGGCAACTGAAAAGAAACTTTGTGTTCCCTTCAAGCTAGTTGAAGGACGGCTTTCACACACACTTATCTCTCAGAACTGAGCATGTGGAGAGACGTTCGTTCATCCAGCACAAAGGGAACGGGTTGCAGGAGAAACCCTTACTCTGGTTTCTCAGTCTGTTTCCTAGTGCCGGTTTGAAGTGCCTGCCGTTTTCACTGTAAAACCGAGTTGGAGCTTGTACCTCCCCATATATATGTATGGAGTGGAGTTGGCAACTGAAAAGAAACTTTGTGTTCCCTTCAAGCTAGGTGAAGGTCGGCTTTCACACACACTTATCTCTCAGAACTGAACATGTGGAGAGACGTTCGTTCATCCAGCACAAAGGGAACGGGTTGCAGGAGAAACCCTTATTCTGGTTTCTCAGTCTGTTTCCTAGTGCCGGTTTGAAGTGCCTGCCGTTTTCACTGTAAAACCGAGTTGGAGCTTGTACCTCCCCATATATATATATGGAGTGGAGTTGGCAACTGAAAAGAAACTTTGTGTTCCCTTCAAGCTAGGTGAAGGACGGCTTTCACACACACTTATCTCTCAGAACTGAGCATGTGGAGAGACGTTCGTTCATCCAGCACAAAGGGAACGGGTTGCAGGAGAAACCCTTACTCTGGTTTCTCAGTCTGTTTCCTAGTGCCGGTTTGAAGTGCCTGCCGTTTTCACTGTAAAACCGAGTTGGAGCTTGTACCTCCCCATATATATGTATGGAGTGGAGTTGGCAGCTGAAAAGAAACTTTGTGTTCCCTTCAAGCTAGGTGAAGGACGGCTTTCACACACACTTATCTCTCAGAACTGAGCTTGGGGAGAGACGTTCGTTCATCCAGCAAAAAGGGCACGGGTTGCAGGAGAAACCCTTACTCTGGTTTCTCAGTCTGTTTCCTAGTGCCGGTTTGAAGTGCCTGCCGTTTTCACTGTAAAACCGAGTTGGAGCTTGTACCTCCCCATATATATGTATGGAGTGGAGTTGGCAACTGAAAAGAAACTTTGTGTTCCCTTCAAGCTAGGTGAAGGACGGCTTTCACACACACTTATCTCTCAGAACTGAGCATGTGGAGAGACGTTCGTTCATCCAGCACAAAGGGAACGGGTTGCAGGAGAAACCCTTACTCTGGTTTCTCAGTCTGTTTCCTAGTGCCGGTTTGAAGTGCCTGCCGTTTTCACTGTAAAACCGAGTTGGAGCTTGTACCTCCCCATATATATGTATGGAGTGGAGTTGGCAACTGAAAAGAAACTTTGTGTTCCATTCAAGCTAGGTGAAGGACGGCTTTCACACACACTTATCTCTCAGAACTGAGCATGTGGAGAGACGTTCATTCATCCAGCACAAAGGGAACGGGTTGCAGGAGAAACCCTTACTCTGGTTTCTCAGTCTGTTTCCTAGTGCCGGTTTGAAGTGCCTGCCGTTTTCACTGTAAAACCGAGTTGGAGCTTGTACCTCCCCATATATATGTATGGAGTGGAGTTGGCAACTGAAAAGAAACTTTGTGTTCCCTTCAAGCTAGGTGAAGGACGGCTTTCACACACACTTATCTCTCAGAACTGAGCATGTGGAGAGACGTTCGTTCATCCAGCACAAAGGGAACGGGTTGCAGGAGAAACCCTTATTCTGGTTTCTCAGTCTGTTTCCTAGTGCCGGTTTGAAGTGCCTGCCGTTTTCACTGTAAAACCGAGTTGGAGCTTGTACCTCCCCATATATATGTATGGAGTGGAGTTGGCAACTGAAAAGAAACTTTGGGTTCCCTTCAAGCTAGGTGAAGGACGGCTTTCACACACACTTATCTCTCAGAACTGAGCATGTGGAGAGACGTTCGTTCATCCAGCACAAAGGGAACGGGTTGCAGGAGAAACAATTACTCTGGTTTCTCAGTCTGTTTCCTAGTGCCGGTTTGAAGTGCCTGCCGTTTTCACTGTAAAACCGAGTTGCAGCTTGTACCTCCCCATATATATGTATGGAGTGGAGTTGGCAACTGAAAAGAAACTTTGTGTTCCCTTCAAGCTAGGTGAAGGACGGCTTTCACACACACTTATCTCTCAGAACTGAGCATGTGGAGAGACGTTCGTTCATCCAGCACAAAGGGAACTGGTTGCAGGAGAAACCCTTAGTGTAGATTCTCAGTCGGTTTCTTAGTGCCGGTTTGAGGTGCCTGCCGTTTTCACTGTAAAACCGAGTTGGAGCTTGTACCTCCCCATATAAATGTATGGAGTGGAGTTGGCAACTGAAAAGAAACTTTGTGTTCCCTTCAAGCTAGGTGAAGGACGGCTTTCACACACACTTATCTCTCAGAACTGAGCATGTGGAGAGACGTTCGTTCATCCAGCACAAAGGGAACGGGCTGCAGGAGAAACCCTTACTCTGGTTTCTCAGTCTGTTTCCCAGTGCCGGTTAGAAGTGCCTGCCGTTTTCACTGTAAAACCGAGTTGGAGCTTGTACCTCCCCATATATATGTATGGAGTGGAGTTGGCAACTGAAAAGAAACTTTGTGTTCCCTTCAAGCTAGGTGAAGGACGGCTTTCACACACACTTATCTCTCAGAACTGAGCATGTGGAGAGACGTTCGTTCATCCAGCACAAAGGGAACGGGTTGAAGGAGAAACCCTTACTCTGGTTTCTCAGTCTGTTTCCTAGTGCCGGTTTGAAGTGCCTGCCGTTTTCACTGTAAAACCGAGTTGGAGCTTGTACCTCCCCATATATATGTATGGAGTGGAGTTGGCAACTGAAAAGAAACTTTGTGTTCCCTTCAAGCTAGGTGAAGGACGGCTTTCACACACACTTATCTCTCAGAACTGAGCATGTGGAGAGACGTTCGTTCATCCAGCACAAAGGGAACGGGTTGCAGGAGAAACCCTTACTCTGGTTTCTCAGTCTGTTTCCTAGTGCCGGTTTGAAGTGCCTGCCGTTTTCACTGTAAAACCGAGTTGGAGCTTGTACCTCCCCATATATATGTATGGAGTGGAGTTGGCAACTGAAAAGAAACTTTGTGTTCCCTTCAAGCTAGGTGAAGGACGGCTTTCACACACACTTATCTCTCAGAACTGAGCATGTGGAGAGACGTTCGTTCATCCAGCACAAAGGGAACGGGTTGCAGGAGAAACCCTTACTCTGGTTTCTCAGTCTGTTTCCTAGTGCCGGTTTGAAGTGCCTGCCGTTTTCACTGTAAAACTGAGTTGGAGCTTGTACCTCCCCATATATATGTATGGAGTGGAGTTGGCAACTGAAAAGAAACTTTGTGTTCCCTTCAAGCTAGTTGAAGGACGGCTTTCACACACACTTATCTCTCAGAACTGAGCATGTGGAGAGACGTTCGTTCATCCAGCACAAAGGGAACGGGTTGCAGGAGAAACCCTTACTCTGGTTTCTCAGTCTGTTTCCTAGTGCCGGTTTGAAGTGCCTGCCGTTTTCACTGTAAAACCGAGTTGGAGCTTGTACCTCCCCATATATATGTATGGAGTGGAGTTGGCAACTGAAAAGAAACTTTGTGTTCCCTTCAAGCTAGGTGAAGGTCGGCTTTCACACACACTTATCTCTCAGAACTGAACATGTGGAGAGACGTTCGTTCATCCAGCACAAAGGGAACGGGTTGCAGGAGAAACCCTTATTCTGGTTTCTCAGTCTGTTTCCTAGTGCCGGTTTGAAGTGCCTGCCGTTTTCACTGTAAAACCGAGTTGGAGCTTGTACCTCCCCATATATATATATGGAGTGGAGTTGGCAACTGAAAAGAAACTTTGTGTTCCCTTCAAGCTAGGTGAAGGACGGCTTTCACACACACTTATCTCTCAGAACTGAGCATGTGGAGAGACGTTCGTTCATCCAGCACAAAGGGAACGGGTTGCAGGAGAAACCCTTACTCTGGTTTCTCAGTCTGTTTCCTAGTGCCGGTTTGAAGTGCCTGCCGTTTTCACTGTAAAACCGAGTTGGAGCTTGTACCTCCCCATATATATGTATGGAGTGGAGTTGGCAGCTGAAAAGAAACTTTGTGTTCCCTTCAAGCTAGGTGAAGGACGGCTTTCACACACACTTATCTCTCAGAACTGAGCTTGGGGAGAGACGTTCGTTCATCCAGCAAAAAGGGCACGGGTTGCAGGAGAAACCCTTACTCTGGTTTCTCAGTCTGTTTCCTAGTGCCGGTTTGAAGTGCCTGCCGTTTTCACTGTAAAACCGAGTTGGAGCTTGTACCTCCCCATATATATGTATGGAGTGGAGTTGGCAACTGAAAAGAAACTTTGTGTTCCCTTCAAGCTAGGTGAAGGACGGCTTTCACACACACTTATCTCTCAGAACTGAGCATGTGGAGAGACGTTCGTTCATCCAGCACAAAGGGAACGGGTTGCAGGAGAAACCCTTACTCTGGTTTCTCAGTCTGTTTCCTAGTGCCGGTTTGAAGTGCCTGCCGTTTTCACTGTAAAACCGAGTTGGAGCTTGTACCTCCCCATATATATGTATGGAGTGGAGTTGGCAACTGAAAAGAAACTTTGTGTTCCATTCAAGCTAGGTGAAGGACGGCTTTCACACACACTTATCTCTCAGAACTGAGCATGTGGAGAGACGTTCGTTCATCCAGCACAAAGGGAACGGGTTGCAGGAGAAACCCTTACTCTGGTTTCTCAGTCTGTTTCCTAGTGCCGGTTTGAAGTGCCTGCCGTTTTCACTGTAAAACCGAGTTGGAGCTTGTACCTCCCCATATATATGTATGGAGTGGAGTTGGCAACTGAAAAGAAACTTTGTGTTCCCTTCAAGCTAGGTGAAGGACGGCTTTCACACACACTTATCTCTCAGAACTGAACATGTGGAGAGACGTTCGTTCATCCAGCACAAAGGGAACGGGTTGCAGGAGAAACCCTTATTCTGGTTTCTCAGTCTGTTTCCTAGTGCCGGTTTGAAGTGCCTGCCGTTTTCACTGTAAAACCGAGTTGGAGCTTGTACCTCCCCATATATATGTATGGAGTGGAGTTGGCAACTGAAAAGAAACTTTGGGTTCCCTTCAAGCTAGGTGAAGGACGGCTTTCACACACACTTATCTCTCAGAACTGAGCATGTGGAGAGACGTTCGTTCATCCAGCACAAAGGGAACGGGTTGCAGGAGAAACAATTACTCTGGTTTCTCAGTCTGTTTCCTAGTGCCGGTTTGAAGTGCCTGCCGTTTTCACTGTAAAACCGAGTTGCAGCTTGTACCTCCCCATATATATGTATGGAGTGGAGTTGGCAACTGAAAAGAAACTTTGTGTTCCCTTCAAGCTAGGTGAAGGACGGCTTTCACACACACTTATCTCTCAGAACTGAGCATGTGGAGAGACGTTCGTTCATCCAGCACAAAGGGAACTGGTTGCAGGAGAAACCCTTAGTGTAGATTCTCAGTCGGTTTCTTAGTGCCGGTTTGAGGTGCCTGCCGTTTTCACTGTAAAACCGAGTTGGAGCTTGTACCTCCCCATATAAATGTATGGAGTGGAGTTGGCAACTGAAAAGAAACTTTGTGTTCCCTTCAAGCTAGGTGAAGGACGGCTTTCACACACACTTATCTCTCAGAACTGAGCATGTGGAGAGACGTTCGTTCATCCAGCACAAAGGGAACGGGCTGCAGGAGAAACCCTTACTCTGGTTTCTCAGTCTGTTTCCCAGTGCCGGTTAGAAGTGCCTGCCGTTTTCACTGTAAAACCGAGTTGCAGCTTGTACCTCCCCATATATATGTATGGAGTGGAGTTGGCAACTGAAAAGAAACTTTGTGTTCCCTTCAAGCTAGGTGAAGGACGGCTTTCACACACACTTATCTCTCAGAACTGAGCATGTGGAGAGACGTTCGTTCATCCAGCACAAAGGGAACGGGTTGAAGGAGAAACCCTTACTCTGGTTTCTCAGTCTGTTTCCTAGTGCCGGTTTGAAGTGCCTGCCGTTTTCACTGTAAAACCGAGTTGGAGCTTGTACCTCCCCATATATATGTATGGAGTGGAGTTGGCAACTGAAAAGAAACTTTGTGTTCCCTTCAAGCTAGGTGAAGGACGGCTTTCACACACACTTATCTCTCAGAACTGAACATGTGGAGAGACGTTCGTTCATCCAGCACAAAGGGAACGGGTTGCAGGAGAAACCCTTATTCTGGTTTCTCAGTCTGTTTCCTCGTGCCGGTTTGAAGTGCCTGCCGTTTTCACTGTAAAACCGAGTTGGAGCTTGTACCTCCCCATATATATGTATGGAGTGGAGTTGGCAACTGAAAAGAAACTTTGTGTTCCCTTCAAGCTAGGTGAAGGACGGCTTTCACACACACTTATCTCTCAGAACTGAGCATGTGGAGAGACGTTCGTTCATCCAGCACAAAGGGAACGGGTTGCAGGAGAAACCCTTACTCTGGTTTCTCAGTCTGTTTCCTAGTGCCGGTTTGAAGTGCCTGCCGTTTTCACTGTAAAACCGAGTTGGAGCTTGTACCTCCCCATATATATGTATGGAGTGGAGTTGGCAACTGAAAAGAAACTTTGTGTTCCCTTCAAGCTAGGTGAAGGACGGCTTTCACACACACTTATCTCTCAGAACTGAGCATGTGGAGAGACGTTCGTTCATCCAGCACAAAGGGAACGGGTTGCAGGAGAAACCCTTACTCTGGTTTCTCAGTCTGTTTCCTAGTGCCGGTTTGAAGTGCCTGCCGTTTTCACTGTAAAACCGAGTTGGAGCTTGTACCTCCCCATATATATGTATGGAGTGGAGGTGGCAACTGAAAAGAAACTTTGTGTTCCCTTCAAGCTAGGTGAAGGACGGCTTTCACACACACTTATCTCTCAGAACTGAGCATGTGGAGAGACGTTCGTTCATCCAGCACAAAGGGAACGGGTTGCAGGAGAAACCCTTACTCTGGTTTCTCAGTGTGTTTCCTAGTGCCGGTTTGAAGTGCCTGCCGTTTTCACTGTAAAACCGAGTTGGAGCTTGTACCTCCCCATATATATGTATGGAGGAGTTGGCAACTGAAAAGAAACTTTGTGTTCCCTTCAAGCTAGGTGAAGGACGGCTTTCACACACAATTATCTCTCAGAACTGAGCATGTGGAGAGACGTTCGTTCATCCAGCACAAAGGGAACGGGTTGCAGGAGAAACCCTTATTCTGGTTTCTCAGTCTGTTTCCTAGTGCCGGTTTGAAGTGCCTGCCGTTTTCACTGTAAAACCGAGTTGGAGCTTGTACCTACCCATATATATGTATGGAGTGGATTTGGCAACTGAAAAGAAACTTTGGGTTCCCTTCAAGCTAGGTGAAGGACGGCTTTCACACACACTTATCTCTGAGAACTGAGCATGTGGAGAGAGGTTCGTTCATCCAGCCCAAAGGGAACGGGTTGCAGGAGAAACAATTACTCTGGTTTCTCAGTCTGTTTCCTAGTGCCGGTTTGAAGTGCCTGCCGTTTTCACTGTAAAACCGAGTTGCAGCTTGTACCTCCCCATATATATGTATGGAGTGGAGTTGGCAACTGAAAGGAAACTTTGTGTTCCCTTCAAGCTAGGTGAAGGACGGCTTTCACACACACTTATCTCTCAGAACTGAGCATGTGGAGAGACGTTCGTTCATCCAGCACAAAGGGAACGGGTTGCAGGGAAACCCTTACTCTGGTTTCTCAGTCTGTTTCCTAGTGCCGGTTTGAAGTGCCTGCCGTTTTCACTGTAAAACCGAGTTGCAGCTTGTACCTCCCCATATATATGTATGGAGTGGAGTTGGCAACTGAAAAGAAACTTTGTGTTCCCTTCAAGCTAGGTGAAGGACGGCTTTCACACACACTTATCTCTCAGAACTGAGCATGTGGAGAGACGTTCGTTCATCCAGCACAAAGGGAACGGGTTGCAGGAGAAACCCTTACTCTGGTTTCTCAGTCTGTTTCCTAGTGCCGGTTTGAAGTGCCTGCCGTTTTCACTGTAAAACCGAGTTGGAGCTTGTACCTCCCCATATATATGTATGGAGTGGAGTTGGCAACTGAAAAGAAACTTTGTGTTCCCTTCAAGCTAGGTGAAGGACGGCTTTCACACACACTTATCTCTCAGAACTGAACATGTGGAGAGACGTTCGTTCATCCAGCACAAAGGGAACGGGTTGCAGGAGAAACCCTTACTCTGGTTTCTCAGTCTGTTTCCTAGTGCCGGTTTGAAGTGCCTGCCGTTTTCACTGTAAAATCGAGTTGCAGCTTGTACCTCCCCATATATATGTATGGAGTGGAGTTGGCAACTGAAAAGAAACTTTGTGTTCCCTTCAAGCTAGGTGAAGGACGGCTTTCACACACACTTATCTCTCAGAACTGAGCATGTGGAGAGACGTTCGTTCATCCAGCACAAAGGGAACGGGTTGCAGGTGAAACCCTTACTCTGGTTTCTCAGTCTGTTTCCTAGTGCCGGTTTGAAGTGCCTGCTGTTTTCACTGTAAAACCGAGTTGGAGCTTGTACCTCCCCATATATATGTATGGAGTGGTGTTGGCAACTGAAAAGAAACTTTGTGTTCCCTTCAAGCTAGGTGAAGGACGGCTTTCACACACACTTATCTCTCAGAACTGAGCATGTGGAGAGACGTTCGTTCATCCAGCACAAAGGGAACGGGTTGCAGGAGAAACCCTTACTCTGGTTTCTCAGTCTGTTTCCTAGTGCCGGTTTGAAGTGCCTGCCGTTTTCACTGTAAAACCGAGTTGGAGCTTGTACATCCCCATATATATGTATGGAGTGGAGTTGGCAACTGAAAAGAAACTTTGTGTTCCCTTCAAGCTAGGTGAAGGACGGCTTTCACACACACTTATCTCTCAGAACTGAGCATGTGGAGAGACGTTCGTTCATCCAGCACAAAGGGAACGGGTTGCAGGAGAAACCCTTACTCTGGTTTCTCAGTCTGTTTCCTAGTGCCGGTTTGAAGTGCCTGCCGTTTTCACTGTAAAACCGAGTTGGAGCTTGTACCTCCCCATATATATGTATGGAGTGGAGTTGGCAACTGAAAAGAAACTTTGTGTTCCCTTCAAGCTAGGTGAAGGACGGCTTTCACACACACTTATCTCTCAGAACTGAGCATGTGGAGAGACGTTCGTTCATCCAGCACAAAGGGAACGGGTTGCAGGAGAAACCCTTACTCTGGTTTCTCAGACTGTTTCCTAGTGCCGGTTTGAAGTGCCTGCCGTTTTCACTGTAAAACCGAGTTGGAGCTTGTACCTCCCCATATATATGTATGGAGTGGAGTTGGCAACTGAAAAGAAACTTTGTGTTCCCTTCAAGCTAGGTGAAGGACGGCTTTCACACACACTTATCTCTCAGAACTGAGCATGTGGAGAGACGTTCGTTCATCCAGCACAAAGGGAACGGGTTGCAGGAGAAACCCTTACTCTGGTTTCTCAGTCTGTTTCCTAGTGCCGGTTTGAAGTGCCTGCTGTTTTCACTGTAAAACCGAGTTGGAGCTTGTACCTCCCCATATATATGTATGGAGTGGAGTTGGCAACTGAAAAGAAACTTTGTGTTCCCTTCAAGCTAGGTGAAGGACGGCTTTCACACACACTTATCTCTCAGAACTGAGCATGTGGAGAGACGTTCGTTCATCCAGCACAAAGGGAACGGGTTGCAGGAGAAACCCTTACTCTGGTTTCTCAGTCTGTTTCCTAGTGCCGGTTTGAAGTGCCTGCCGTTTTCACTGTAAAACCGAGTTGGAGCTTGTACATCCCCATATATATGTATGGAGTGGAGTTGGCAACTGAAAAGAAACTTTGTGTTCCCTTCAAGCTAGGTGAAGGACGGCTTTCACACACACTTATCTCTCAGAACTGAGCATGTGGAGAGACGTTCGTTCATCCAGCAAAAAGGGAACGGGTTGCAGGAGAAACCCTTACTCTGGTTTCTCAGTCTGTTTCCTAGTGCCGGTTTGAAGTGCCTGCAGTTTTCACTGTAAAACTGAGTTGGAGCTTGTACCTCTCCATATATATGTATGGAGTGGAGTTGGCAACTGAAAAGAAACTTTGTGTTCCCTTCAAGCTAGGTGAAGGACGGCTTTCACACACACTTATCTCTCAGAAATGAGCATGTGGAGAGACGTTCGTTCATCCAGCACAAAGGGAACGGGTTGCAGGAGAAACCCTTACTCTGGTTTCTCAGTCTGTTTCCTAGTGCCGGTTTGAAGTGCCTGCCGTTTTCACTGTAAAACCGAGTTGGAGCTTGTACCTCCCCATATATATGTATGGAGTGGAGTTGGCAACTGAAAAGAAACTTTGTGTTCCCTTCAAGCTAGGTGAAGGACGGCTTTCACACACACTTATCTCTCAGAACTGAGCATGTGGAGAGACGTTCGTTCATCCAGCACAAAGGGAACGGGTTGCAGGAGAAACAATTACTCTGGTCTCTCAGTCTGTTTCCTAGTGCCGGTTTGAAGTGCCTGCCGTTTTCACTGTAAAACCGAGTTGCAGCTTGTACCTCCCCATATATATGTATGGAGTGGAGTTGACAACTGAAAAGAAACTTTGTGTTCCCTTCAAGCTAGGTGAAGGACGGCTTTCACACACACTTATCTCTCAGAACTGAGCATGTGGAGAGACGTTCGTTCATCCAGCACAAAGGGAACGGGTTGCAGGGAAACCCTTACTCTGGTTTCTCAGTCTGTTTCCTAGTGCCGGTTTGAAGTGCCTGCCGTTTTCACTGTAAAACCGAGTTGCAGCTTGTACCTCCCCATATATATGTATGGTGTGGAGTTGGCAACTGAAAAGAAACTTTGTGTTCCCTTCAAGCTAGGTGAAGGACGGCTTTCACACACACTTATCTCTCAGAACTGAGCATGTGGAGAGACGTTCGTTCATCCAGCACAAAGGGAACGGGTTGCAGGAGAAACCCTTACTCTGGTTTCTCAGTCTGTTTCCTAGTGCCGGTTTGAAGTGCCTGCCGTTTTCACTGTAAAACCGAGTTGGAGCTTGTACCTCCCCATATATATGTATGGAGTGGAGTTGGCAACTGAAAAGAAACTTTGTGTTCCCTTCAAGCTAGGTGAAGGACGGCTTTCACACACACTTATCTCTCAGAACTGAACATGTGGAGAGACGTTCGTTCATCCAGCACAAAGGGAACGGGTTGCAGGAGAAACCCTTACTCTGGTTTCTCAGTCTGTTTCCTAGTGCCGGTTTGAAGTGCCTGCCGTTTTCACTGTAAAATCGAGTTGCAGCTTGTACCTCCCCATATATATGTATGGAGTGGAGTTGGCAACTGAAAAGAAACTTTGTGTTCCCTTCAAGCTAGGTGAAGGACGGCTTTCACACACACTTATCTCTCAGAACTGAGCATGTGGAGAGACGTTCGTTCACCCAGCACAAAGGGAACGGGTTGCAGGAGAAACCCTTACTCTGGTTTCTCAGTCTGTTTCCTAGGGCCGGTTTGAAGTGCCTGCCGTTTTCACTGTAAAACCGAGTTGGAGCTTGTACCTCCCCATATATATGTATGGAGTGGAGTTGGCAACTGAAAAGAAACTTTGTGTTCCCTTCAAGCTAGGTGAAGGACGGCTTTCACACACACTTATCTCTCAGAACTGAGCATGTGGAGAGACTTTCGTTCATCCAGCACAAAGGGAACGGGTTGCAGGAGAAACCCTTACTGTGGTTTCTCAGTCTGTTTCCTAGTGCCGGTTTGAAGTGCCTGCCGTTTTCACTGTAAAACCGAGTTGGAGCTTGTACATCCCCATATATATGTATGGAGTGGAGTTGGCAACTGAAAAGAAACTTTGTGTTCCCTTCAAGCTAGGTGAAGGACGGCTTTCACACACACTTATCTCTCAGAACTGAGCATGTGGAGAGACGTTCGTTCATCCAGCACAAAGGGAACGGGTTGCAGGAGAAACCCTTACTCTGGTTTCTCAGTCTGTTTCCTAGTGCCGGTTTGAAGTGCCTGCCGTTTTCACTGTAAAACCGAGTTGGAGCTTGTACCTCCCCATATATATGTATGGAGTGGAGTTGGCAACTGAAAAGAAACTTTGTGTTCCCTTCAAGCTAGGTGAAGGACGGCTTTCACACACACTTATCTCTCAGAACTGAGCATGTGGAGAGACGTTCGTTCATCCAGCACAAAGGGAACGGGTTGCAGGAGAAACCCTTACTCAGGTTTCTCAGACTGTTTCCTAGTGCCGGTTTGAAGTGCCTGCCGTTTTCACTGTAAAACCGAGTTGGAGCTTGTACCTCCCCATATATATGTATGGAGTGGAGTTGGCAACTGAAAAGAAACTTTGTGTTCCCTTCAAGCTAGGTGAAGGACGGCTTTCACACACACTTATCTCTCAGAACTGAGCATGTGGAGAGACGTTCGTTCATCCAGCACAAAGGGAACGGGTTGCAGGAGAAACCCTTACTCTGGTTTCTCAGTCTGTTTCCTAGTGCCGGTTTGAAGTGCCTGCTGTTTTCACTGTAAAACCGAGTTGGAGCTTGTACCTCCCCATATATATGTATGGAGTGGAGTTGGCAACTGAAAAGAAACTTTGTGTTCCCTTCAAGCTAGGTGAAGGACGGCTTTCACACACACTTATCTCTCAGAACTGAGCATGTGGAGAGACGTTCGTTCATCCAGCACAAAGGGAACGGGTTGCAGGAGAAACCCTTACTCTGGTTTCTCAGTCTGTTTCCTAGTGCCGGTTTGAAGTGCCTGCCGTTTTCACTGTAAAACCGAGTTGGAGCTTGTACATCCCCATATATATGTATGGAGTGGAGTTGGCAACTGAAAAGAAACTTTGTGTTCCCTTCAAGCTAGGTGAAGGACGGCTTTCACACACACTTATCTCTCAGAACTGAGCATGTGGAGAGACGTTCGTTCATCCAGCAAAAAGGGAACGGGTTGCAGGAGAAACCCTTACTCTGGTTTCTCAGTCTGTTTCCTAGTGCCGGTTTGAAGTGCCTGCAGTTTTCACTGTAAAACTGAGTTGGAGCTTGTACCTCTCCATATATATGTATGGAGTGGAGTTGGCAACTGAAAAGAAACTTTGTGTTCCCTTCAAGCTAGGTGAAGGACGGCTTTCACACACACTTATCTCTCAGAAATGAGCATGTGGAGAGACGTTCGTTCATCCAGCACAAAGGGAACGGGTTGCAGGAGAAACCCTTACTCTGGTTTCTCAGTCTGTTTCCTAGTGCCGGTTTGAAGTGCCTGCCGTTTTCACTGTAAAACCGAGTTGGAGCTTGTACCTCCCCATATATATGTATGGAGTGGAGTTGGCAACTGAAAAGAAACTTTGTGTTCCCTTCAAGCTAGGTGAAGGACGGCTTTCACACACACTTATCTCTCAGAACTGAGCATGTGGAGAGACGTTCGTTCATCCAGCACAAAGGGAACGGGTTGCAGGAGAAACAATTACTCTGGTCTCTCAGTCTGTTTCCTAGTGCCGGTTTGAAGTGCCTGCCGTTTTCACTGTAAAACCGAGTTGCAGCTTGTACCTCCCCATATATATGTATGGAGTGGAGTTGACAACTGAAAAGAAACTTTGTGTTCCCTTCAAGCTAGGTGAAGGACGGCTTTCACACACACTTATCTCTCAGAACTGAGCATGTGGAGAGACGTTCGTTCATCCAGCACAAAGGGAACGGGTTGCAGGGAAACCCTTACTCTGGTTTCTCAGTCTGTTTCCTAGTGCCGGTTTGAAGTGCCTGCCGTTTTCACTGTAAAACCGAGTTGCAGCTTGTACCTCCCCATATATATGTATGGAGTGGAGTTGGCAACTGAAAAGAAACTTTGTGTTCCCTTCAAGCTAGGTGAAGGACGGCTTTCACACACACTTATCTCTCAGAACTGAGCATGTGGAGAGACGTTCGTTCATCCAGCACAAAGGGAACGGGTTGCAGGAGAAACCCTTACTCTGGTTTCTCAGTCTGTTTCCTAGTGCCGGTTTGAAGTGCCTGCCGTTTTCACTGTAAAACCGAGTTGGAGCTTGTACCTCCCCATATATATGTATGGAGTGGAGTTGGCAACTGAAAAGAAACTTTGTGTTCCCTTCAAGCTAGGTGAAGGACGGCTTTCACACACACTTATCTCTCAGAACTGAACATGTGGAGAGACGTTCGTTCATCCAGCACAAAGGGAACGGGTTGCAGGAGAAACCCTTACTCTGGTTTCTCAGTCTGTTTCCTAGTGCCGGTTTGAAGTGCCTGCCGTTTTCACTGTAAAATCGAGTTGCAGCTTGTACCTCCCCATATATATGTATGGAGTGGAGTTGGCAACTGAAAAGAAACTTTGTGTTCCCTTCAAGCTAGGTGAAGGACGGCTTTCACACACACTTATCTCTCAGAACTGAGCATGTGGAGAGACGTTCGTTCACCCAGCACAAAGGGAACGGGTTGCAGGAGAAACCCTTACTCTGGTTTCTCAGTCTGTTTCCTAGGGCCGGTTTGAAGTGCCTGCCGTTTTCACTGTAAAACCGAGTTGGAGCTTGTACCTCCCCATATATATGTATGGAGTGGAGTTGGCAACTGAAAAGAAACTTTGTGTTCCCTTCAAGCTAGGTGAAGGACGGCTTTCACACACACTTATCTCTCAGAACTGAGCATGTGGAGAGACTTTCGTTCATCCAGCACAAAGGGAACGGGTTGCAGGAGAAACCCTTACTGTGGTTTCTCAGTCTGTTTCCTAGTGCCGGTTTGAAGTGCCTGCCGTTTTCACTGTAAAACCGAGTTGGAGCTTGTACATCCCCATATATATGTATGGAGTGGAGTTGGCAACTGAAAAGAAACTTTGTGTTCCCTTCAAGCTAGGTGAAGGACGGCTTTCACACACACTTATCTCTCAGAACTGAGCATGTGGAGAGACGTTCGTTCATCCAGCACAAAGGGAACGGGTTGCAGGAGAAACCCTTACTCTGGTTTCTCAGTCTGTTTCCTAGTGCCGGTTTGAAGTGCCTGCCGTTTTCACTGTAAAACCGAGTTGGAGCTTGTACCTCCCCATATATATGTATGGAGTGGAGTTGGCAACTGAAAAGAAACTTTGTGTTCCCTTCAAGCTAGGTGAAGGACGGCTTTCACACACACTTATCTCTCAGAACTGAGCATGTGGAGAGACGTTCGTTCATCCAGCACAAAGGGAACGGGTTGCAGGAGAAACCCTTACTCAGGTTTCTCAGACTGTTTCCTAGTGCCGGTTTGAAGTGCCTGCCGTTTTCACTGTAAAACCGAGTTGGAGCTTGTACCTCCCCATATATATGTATGGAGTGGAGTTGGCAACTGAAAAGAAACTTTGTGTTCCCTTCAAGCTAGGTGAAGGACGGCTTTCACACACACTTATCTCTCAGAACTGAGCATGTGGAGAGACGTTCGTTCATCCAGCACAAAGGGAACGGGTTGCAGGAGAAACCCTTACTCTGGTTTCTCAGTCTGTTTCCTAGTGCCGGTTTGAAGTGCCTGCTGTTTTCACTGTAAAACCGAGTTGGAGCTTGTACCTCCCCATATATATGTATGGAGTGGAGTTGGCAACTGAAAAGAAACTTTGTGTTCCCTTCAAGCTAGGTGAAGGACGGCTTTCACACACACTTATCTCTCAGAACTGAGCATGTGGAGAGACGTTCGTTCATCCAGCACAAAGGGAACGGGTTGCAGGAGAAACCCTTACTCTGGTTTCTCAGTCTGTTTCCTAGTGCCGGTTTGAAGTGCCTGCCGTTTTCACTGTAAAACCGAGTTGGAGCTTGTACATCCCCATATATATGTATGGAGTGGAGTTGGCAACTGAAAAGAAACTTTGTGTTCCCTTCAAGCTAGGTGAAGGACGGCTTTCACACACACTTATCTCTCAGAACTGAGCATGTGGAGAGACATTCGTTCATCCAGCAAAAAGGGAACGGGTTGCAGGAGAAACCCTTACTCTGGTTTCTCAGTCTGTTTCCTAGTGCCGGTTTGAAGTGCCTGCAGTTTTCACTGTAAAACTGAGTTGGAGCTTGTACCTCTCCATATATATGTATGGAGTGGAGTTGGCAACTGAAAAGAAACTTTGTGTTCCCTTCAAGCTAGGTGAAGGACGGCTTTCACACACACTTATCTCTCAGAAATGAGCATGTGGAGAGACGTTCGTTCATCCAGCACAAAGGGAACGGGTTGCAGGAGAAACCCTTACTCTGGTTTCTCAGTCTGTTTCCTAGTGCCGGTTTGAAGTGCCTGCCGTTTTCACTGTAAAACCGAGTTGCAGCTTGTACATCCCCATATATATGTATGGAGTGGAGTTGGCAACTGAAAAGAAACTTTGTGTTCCCTTCAAGCTAGGTGAAGGACGGCTTTCACACACACTTATCTCTCAGAACTGAGCATGTGGAGAGACGTTCGTTCATCCAGCACAAAGGGAACGGGTTGCAGGAGAAACCCTTACTCTGGTTTCTCAGTCTGTTTCCTAGTGCCGGTTTGAAGTGCCTGCCGTTTTCACTGTAAAACCGAGTTGGAGCTTGTACCTCCCCATATATATGTATGGAGTGGAGTTGGCAACTGAAAAGAAACTTTGTGTTCCCTTCAAGCTAGGTGAAGGACGGCTTTCACACACACTTATCTCTCAGAACTGAGCATGTGGAGAGACGTTCGTTCATCCAGCACAAAGGGAACGGGTTGCAGGAGAAACCCTTACTCTGGTTTCTCAGTCTGTTTCCTAGTGCCGGTTTGAAGTGCCTGCCGTTTTCACTGTAAAACCGAGTTGCAGCTTGTACCTCCCCATATATATGTATGGAGTGGAGTTGGCAACTGAAAAGAAACTTTGTGTTCCCTTCAAGCTAGGTGAAGGACGGCTTTCACACACACTTATCTCTCAGAACTGAGCATGTGGAGAGACGTTCGTTCATCCAGCACAAAGGGAACGGGTTGCAGGAGAAAACCTTACTCTGGTTTCTCAGTCTGTTTCCTAGTGCCGGTTTGAAGTGCCTGCCGTTTTCACTGTAAAACCGAGTTTCAGCTTGTACCTCCCCATATATATGTATGGAGTGGAGTTGGCAACTGAAAAGAAACTTTGTGTTCCCTTCAAGCTAGGTGAAGGACGGCTTTCACACACACTTATCTCTCAGAACTGAGCATGTGGAGAGACGTTCGTTCATCCAGCACAAAGGGAACGGGTTGCAGGAGAAACCCTTACTCTGTCTGGTTTCTCAGACTGTTTCCTAGTGCCGGTTTGAAGTGCCTGCCGTTTTCACTGTAAAACCGAGTTGGAGCTTGTACCTCCCCATATATATGTATGGAGTGGAGTTGGCAACTGAAAAGAAACTTTGTGTTCCCTTCAAGCTAGGTGAAGGACGGCTTTCACACACACTTATCTCTCAGAACTGAGCATGTGGAGAGACGTTCGTTCATCCAGCACAAAGGGAACGGGTTGCAGGAGAAACCCTTACTCTGGTTTCTCAGTCTGTTTCCTAGTGCCGGTTTGAAGTGCCTGCCGTTTTCACTGTAAAAGCGAGTTGGAGCTTGTACCTCCCCATATATATGTATGGAGTGGAGGTGGCAACTGAAAAGAAACTTTGTGTTCCCTTCAAGCTAGGTGAAGGACGGCTTTCACACACACTTATCTCTCAGAACTGAACATGTGGAGAGACGTTCGTTCATCCAGCACAAAGGGAACGGGTTGCAGGAGAAACCTTTAGTCTGGTTTCTCAGTCTGTTTCCTAGTGCCGGTTTGAAGTGCCTGCCGTTTGCACTGTAAAACCGAGTTGGAGCTTGTACCTCCCCATATATATGTATGGAGTGGAGTTGGCAACTGAAAAGAAACTTTGTGTTCCCTTCAACCTAGGTGAAGGACGGCTTTCACACACACTTATCTCTCAGAACTGAGCATGTGGAGAGACGTTCGTTCATCCAGCAAAAAGGGAACGGGTTGCAGGAGAAACCCTTACTCTGGTTTCTCAGTCTGTTTCCTAGTGCCGGTTTGAAGTGCCTGCCGTTTTCACTGTAAAACCGAGTTGGAGCTTGTACCTCCCCATATATATGTATGGAGTGGAGTTGGCAACTGAAAAGAAACTTTGTGTTCCCTTCAAGCTAGGTGAAGGACGGCTTTCACACACACTTATCTCTCAGAACTGAGCATGTGGAGAGACGTTCGTTCATCCAGCACAAAGGGAACGGGTTGCAGGAGAAACCCTTACTCTGGTTTCTCTGTCTGTTTCCTAGTGCCGGTTTGAAGTGCCTGCCGTTTTCACTGTAAAACCGAGTTGGAGCTTGTACCTCCCCATATATATGTATGGAGTGGAGTTGGCAACTGAAAAGAAACTTTGTGTTCCCTTCAAGCTAGGTGAAGGACGGCTTTCACACACACTTATCTCTCAGAACTGAGCATGTGGAGAGACGTTCGTTCATCCAGCACAAAGGGAACGGTTTGCAGGAGAAACCCTTACTCTGGTTTCTCAGTCTGTTTCCTTGTGCCGGTTTGAAGTGCCTGCCGTTTTCACTGTAAAACCGAGTTGGAGCTTGTACCTCCCCATATATATGTATGGAGTGGAGTTGGCAACTGAAAAGAAACTTTGTGTTCCCTTCAAGCTAGGTGAAGGACGGCTTTCACACACACTTATCTCTCAGAACTGAGCATGTGGAGAGACGTTCGTTCATCCAGCACAAAGGGAACGGGTTGCAGGAGAAACCCTTACTCTGGTTTCTCAGTCTGTTTCCTAGTGCCGGTTTGAAGTGCCTGCCGTTTTCACTGTAAAACCGAGTTGGAGCTTGTACCTCCCCATATATATGTATGGAGTGGAGTTGGCAACTGAAAAGAAACTTTGTGTTCCCTTCAAGCTAGGTGAAGGACGGCTTTCACACACACTTATCTCTCAGAACTGAGCATGTGGAGAGACGTTCGTTCATCCAGCACAAAGGGAACGGGTTGCAGGAGAAACCCTTACTCTGGTTTCTCTGTCTGTTTCCTAGTGCCGGTTTGAAGTGCCTGCCGTTTTCACTGTAAAACCGAGTTGGAGCTTGTACCTCCCCATATATATGTATGGAGTGGAGTTGGCAACTGAAAAGAAACTTTGTGTTCCCTTCAAGCTAGGTGAAGGACGGCTTTCACACACACTTATCTCTCAGAACTGAGCATGTGGAGAGACGTTCGTTCATCCAGCACAAAGGGAACGGTTTGCAGGAGAAACCCTTACTCTGGTTTCTCAGTCTGTTTCCTTGTGCCGGTTTGAAGTGCCTGCCGTTTTCACTGTAAAACCGAGTTGGAGCTTGTACCTCCCCATATATATGTATGGAGTGGAGTTGGCAACTGAAAAGAAACTTTGTGTTCCCTTCAAGCTAGGTGAAGGACGGCTTTCACACACACTTATCTCTCAGAACTGAGCATGTGGAGAGACGTTCGTTCATCCAGCACAAAGGGAACGGGTTGCAGGAGAAACCCTTACTCTGGTTTCTCAGTCTGTTTCCTAGTGCCGGTTTGAAGTGCCTGCCGTTTTCACTGTAAAACCGAGTTGGAGCTTGTACCTCCCCATATATATGTATGGAGTGGAGTTGGCAACTGAAAAGAAACTTTGTGTTCCCTTCAAGCTAGGTGAAGGACGGCTTTCACACACACTTATCTCTCAGAACTGAGCATGTGGAGAGACGTTCGTTCATCCAGCACAAAGGGAACGGGTTGCAGGAGAAACCCTTATTCTGGTTTCTCAGTCTGTTTCCTAGTGCCGGTTTGAAGTGCCTGCCGTTTTCACTGTAAAACCGAGTTGGAGCTTGTACCTCCCCATATATATGTATGGAGTGGAGTTGGCAACTGAAAAGAAACTTTGTGTTCCCTTCAAGCTAGGTGAAGGACGGCTTTCACACACACTTATCTCTCAGAACTGAGCATGTGGAGAGACGTTCGTTCATCCAGCACAAAGGGAACGGTTTGCAGGAGAAACCCTTACTCTGGTTTCTCAGTCTGTTTCCTAGTGCCGGTTTGAAGTGCCTGCCGTTTTCACTGTAAAACCGAGTTGGAGCTTGTACCTCCCCATATATATGTATGGAGTGGAGTTGGCAACTGAAAAGAAACTTTGTGTTCCCTTCAAGCTAGGTGAAGGACGGCTTTCACACACACTTATCTCTCAGAACTGAGCATTTGGAGAGACGTTCGTTCATCCAGCACAAAGGGAACGGGTTGCAGGAGAAACCCTTACTCTGGTTTCTCAGTCTGTTTCCTAGTGCCGGATTGAAGTGCCTGCCGTTTTCACTGTAAAACCGAGTTGGAGCTTGTACCTCCCCATATATATGTATGGAGGAGTTGGCAACTGAATAGAAACTTTGTGTTCCCTTCAAGCTAGGTGAAGGACGGCTTTCACACACACTTATCTCTCAGAACTGAGCATGTGGAGAGACGTTCGTTCATCCAGCACAAAGGGAACGGGTTGCAGGAGAAACCCTTACTCTGGATTCTCAGTCGGTTTCCTAGTGCCGGTTTGAAGTGCCTGCCGTTTTCACTGTAAAACCGAGTTGGAGCTTGTACCTCCCCATATATATGTATGGAGTGGAGTTGGCAACTGAAAATAAACTTTGTGTTCCCTTCAAGCTAGGTGAAGGACGGCTTTCACACACACTTATCTCTCAGAACTGAGCATGTGGAGAGACGTTCGTTCATCCAGCACAAAGGGAACGGGTTGCAGGAGAAACCCTTACTCTGGTTTCTCAGTCTGTTTCCTAGTGCCGGTTTGAAGTGCCTGCCGTTTTCACTGTAAAACCGAGTTGGAGCTTGTACCTCCCCATATAAATGTATGGAGTGGAGTTGGCAACTGAAAAGAAACTTTGTGTTCCCTTCAAGCTAGGTGAAGGACGGCTTTCACACACACTTATCTCTCAGAACTGAGCATGTGGAGAGACGTTCGTTCATCCAGTACAAAGGGAACGGGTTGCAGGAGAAACCCTTTCTCTGGTTTCTCACTTTGTTTCCTAGTGCCGGTTTGAAGTGCCTGCCGTTTTCACTGTAAAACCGAGTTGCAGCTTGTACCTCCCCATATATATTTATGGAGTGGAGTTGGCAACTGAAAAGAAACTTTGTGTTCCCTTTAAGCTAGGTGAAGGACGGCTTTCACACAGACTTATCTCTCAGAACTGAGCATGTGGAGAGACGTTCGTTCATCCAGCACAAAGGGAACGCGTTGCAGGAGAAACCCTTACTCTGGTTTCTCAGTCTGTTTCCTAGTGCCGGTTTGAAGTGCCTGCCGTTTTCAGTGTAAAAGCGAGTTGCAGCTTGTACCTCCCCATATATATGTATGGAGTGGAGTTGGCAACTGAAAAGAAACTTTGTGTTCCCTTCAAGCTAGGTGAAGGACGGCTTTCACACACACTTATCTCTCAGAACTGAGCATGTGGAGAGACGTTCGTTCATCCAGCACAAAGGGAACGGGTTGCAGGAGAAACCCTGACTCTGGTTTCTCAGTCTGTTTCCTAGTGCCGGTTTGAAGTGCCTGCCGTTTTCACTGTAAAACCGAGTTGGAGCTTGTACCTCCCCATATATATGTATGGAGTGGAGTTGGCAACTGAAAAGAAACTTTGTGTTCCCTTCAAGCTAGGTGAAGGACAGCTTTCACACACACTTATCTCTCAGAACTGAGCATGTGGAGAGACGTTCGTTCATCCAGCACAAAGGGAACGGGTTGCAGGAGAAACCCTGACTCTGGTTTCTCAGTCTGTTTCCTAGTGCCGGTTTGAAGTGCCTGCCGTTTTCACTGTAAAACCGAGTTGGAGCTTGTACCTCCCCATATAAATGTATGGAGTGGAGTTGGCAACTGAAAAGAAACTTTGTGTTCCCTTCAAGCTAGGTGAAGGACGGCTTTCACACACATTTATCTCTCAGAACTGAGCATGTGGAGAGACGTTCGTTCATCCAGCACAAAGGGAACGGGTTGCAGGAGAAACCCTGACTCTGGTTTCTCAGTCTGTTTCCTAGTGCCGGTTTGAAGTGCCTGCCGTTTTCACTGTAAAACCGAGTTGGAGCTTGTACCTCCCCATATATATGTATGGAGTGGAGTTGGCAACTGAAAAGAAACTTTGTGTTCCCTTCAAGCTAGGTGAAGGACGGCTTTCACACACACTTATCTCTCAGAACTGAGCATGTGGAGAGACGTTCGTTCATCCAGCACAAAGGGAACGGGTTGCAGGAGAAACCCTTACTCTGGTTTCTCAGTCTGTTTCCTAGTGCCGGTTTGAAGTGCCTGCCGTTTTCACTGTAAAACCGAGTTGGAGCTTGTACCTCCCCATATATATGTATGGAGTGGTGTTGGCAACTGAAAAGAAACTTTGTGTTCCCTTCAAGCTAGGTGAAGGACGGCTTTCACACACACTTATCTCTCAGAACTGAGCATGTGGAGAGACGTTCGTTCATCCAGCACAAAGGGAACGGGTTGCAGGAGAAACCCTTACTCTGGTTTCTCAGTCTGTTTCCTAGTGCCGGTTTGACGTGCCTGCCGTTTTCACTGTAAAACCGAGTTGGAGCTTGTACCTCCCCATATATATGTATGGAGGAGTTGGCAACTGAATAGAAACTTTGTGTTCCCTTCAAGCTAGGTGAAGGACGGCTTTCACACACACTTATCTCTCAGAACTGAGCATGTGGAGAGACGTTCGTTCATCCAGCACAAAGGGAACGGGTTGCAGGAGAAACCCTTACTCTGGATTCTCAGTCGGTTTCCTAGTGCCGGTTTGAAGTGCCTGCCGTTTTCACTGTAAAACCGAGTTGGAGCTTGTACCTCCCCATATATATGTATGGAGTGGAGTTGGCAACTGAAAATAAACTTTGTGTTCCCTTCAAGCTAGGTGAAGGACGGCTTTCACACACACTTATCTCTCAGAACTGAGCATGTGGAGAGACGTTCGTTCATCCAGCACAAAGGGAACGGGTTGCAGGAGAAACCCTGACTCTGGTTTCTCAGTCTGTTTCCTAGTGCCGGTTTGACGTGCCTGCCGTTTTCACTGTAAAACCGAGTTGGAGCTTGTACCTCCCCATATATATGTATGGAGGAGTTGGCAACTGAATAGAAACTTTGTGTTCCCTTCAAGCTAGGTGAAGGACGGCTTTCACACACACTTATCTCTCAGAACTGAGCATGTGGAGAGACGTTCGTTCATCCAGCACAAAGGGAACGGGTTGCAGGAGAAACCCTTACTCTGGATTCTCAGTCGGTTTCCTAGTGCCGGTTTGAAGTGCCTGCCGTTTTCACTGTAAAACCGAGTTGGAGCTTGTACCTCCCCATATATATGTATGGAGTGGAGTTGGCAACTGAAAATAAACTTTGTGTTCCCTTCAAGCTAGGTGAAGGACGGCTTTCACACACACTTATCTCTCAGAACTGAGCATGTGGAGAGACGTTCGTTCATCCAGCACAAAGGGAACGGGTTGCAGGAGAAACCCTGACTCTGGTTTCTCAGTCTGTTTCCTAGTGCCGGTTTGAAGTGCCTGCCGTTTTCACTGTAAATCCGAGTTGGAGCTTGTACCTCCCCATATAAATGTATGGAGTGGAGTTGGCAACTGAAAAGAAACTTTGTGTTCCCTTCAAGCTAGGTGAAGGACGGCTTTCACACACACTTATCTCTCAGAACTGAGCATGTGGAGAGACGTTCGTTCATCCAGTACAAAGGGAACGGGTTGCAGGAGAAACCCTTTCTCTGGTTTCTCACTCTGTTTCCTAGTGCCGGTTTGAAGTGCCTGCCGTTTTCACTGTAAAACCGAGTTGCAGCTTGTACCTCCCCATATATATTTATGGAGTGGAGTTGGCAACTGAAAAGAAACTTTGTGTTCCCTTCAAGCTAGGTGAAGGACGGCTTTCACACACACTTATCTCTCAGAACTGAGCATGTGGAGAGACGTTCGTTCATCCAGCACAAAGGGAACGGGTTGCAGGAGAAACCCTTACTCTGGTTTCTCAGTCTGTTTCCTAGTGCCGGTTTGAAGTGCCTGCCGTTTTCAGTGTAAAAGCGAGTTGCAGCTTGTACCTCCCCATATATATGTATGGAGTGGAGTTGGCAACTGAAAAGAAACTTTGTGTTCCCTTCAAGCTAGGTGAAGGACGGCTTTCACACACACTTATCTCTCAGAACTGAGCATGTGGAGAGACGTTCGTTCATCCAGCACAAAGAGAACGGGTTGCAGGAGAAACCCTGACTCTGGTTTCTCAGTCTGTTTCCTAGTGCCGGTTTGAAGTGCCTGCCGTTTTCACTGTAAAACCGAGTTGGAGCTTGTACCTCCCCATATATATGTATGGAGTGGAGTTGGCAACTGAAAAGAAACTTTGTGTTCCCTTCAAGCTAGGTGAAGGACGGCTTTCACAAACACTTATCTCTCAGAACTGAGCATGTGGAGAGACGTTCGTTCATCCAGCACAAAGGGAACGGGTTGTAGGAGAAACCCTTACTCTGGTTTCTCAGTCTGTTTCGTAGTGCCGGTTTGAAGTGCCTGCCGTTTTCACTGTAAAACCGAGTTGGAGCTTGTACCTCCCCATATATATGTATGGAGTGGAGTTGGCAACTGAAAAGAAACTTTGTGTTCCCTTCAAGCTAGGTGAAGGACAGCTTTCACACACACTTATCTCTCAGAACTGAGCATGTGGAGAGACGTTCGTTCATCCAGCACAAAGGGAACGGGTTGCAGGAGAAACCCTTACTCTGGTTTCTCAGTCTGTTTCCTAGTGCCGGTTTGAAGTGCCTGCCGTTTTCACTGTAAAACCGAGTTGGAGCTTGTACCTCCCCAGTTAAATGTATGGAGTGAAGTTGGCAACTGAAAAGAAACTTTGTGTTCCCTTCAAGCTAGGTGAAGGACGGCTTTCACACACACTTATCTCTCAGAACTGAGCATGTGGAGAGACGTTCGTTCATCCAGTACAAAGGGAACGGGTTGCAGGAGAAACCCTTTCTCTGGTTTCTCACTCTGTTTCCTAGTGCCGGTTTGAAGTGCCTGCCGTTTTCACTGTAAAACCGAGTTGCAGCTTGTACCTCCCCATATATATTTATGGAGTGGAGTTGGCAACTGAAAAGAAACTTTGTGTTCCCTTCAAGCTAGGTGAAGGACGGCTTTCACACACACTTATCTCTCAGAACTGAGCATGTGGAGAGACGTTCGTTCATCCAGCACAAAGGGAACGCGTTGCAGGAGAAACCCTTACTCTGGTTTCTCAGTCTGTTTCCTAGTGCCGGTTTGAAGTGCCTGCCGTTTTCAGTGTAAAAGCGAGTTGCAGCTTGTACCTCCCCATATATATGTATGGAGTGGAGTTGGCAACTGAAAAGAAACTTTGTGTTCCCTTCAAGCTAGGTGAAGGACGGCTTTCACACACACTTATCTCTCAGAACTGAGCATGTGGAGAGACGTTCGTTCATCCAGCAGAAAGGGAATGGTTTGCAGGAGAAACCCTGACTCTGGTTTCTCAGTCTGTTTCCTAGTGCCGGTTTGAAGTGCCTGCCGTTTTCACTGTAAAACCGAGTTGGAGCTTGTACCTCCCCATATATATGTATGGAGTGGAGTTGGCCACTGAAAAGAAACTTTGTGTTCCCTTCAAGCTAGGTGAAGGACGGCTTTCACACACACTTATCTCTCAGAACTGAGCATGTGGAGAGACGTTCGTTCATCCAGCACAAAGGGAACGGGTTGCAGGAGAAACCCTTACTCTGGTTTCTCAGTCTGTTTCCTAGTGCCGGTTTGACGTGCCTGCCGTTTTCACTGTAAAACCGAGTTGGAGCTTGTACCTCCCCATATATATGTATGGAGGAGTTGGCAACTGAATAGAAACTTTGTGTTCCCTTCAAGCTAGGTGAAGGACGGCTTTCACACACACTTATCTCTCAGAACTGAGCATGTGGAGAGACGTTCGTTCATCCAGCACAAAGGGAACGGGTTGCAGGAGAAACCCTGACTCTGGATTCTCAGTCGGTTTCCTAGTGCCGGTTTGAAGTGCCTGCCGTTTTCACTGTAAAACCGAGTTGGAGCTTGTACCTCCCCATATATATGTATGGAGTGGAGTTGGCAACTGAAAATAAACTTTGTGTTCCCTTCAAGCTAGGTGAAGGACGGCTTTCACACACACTTATCTCTCAGAACTGAGCATGTGGAGAGACGTTCGTTCATCCAGCACAAAGGGAACGGGTTGCAGGAGAAACCCTTACTCTGGTTTCTCAGTCTGTTTCCTAGTGCCGGTTTGAAGTGCCTGCCGTTTTCACTGTAAAACCGAGTTGGAGCTTGTACCTCCCCATATATATGTATGGAGTGGAGTTGGCAACTGAAAAGAAACTTTGTGTTCCCTTCAAGCTAGGTGAAGGACGGCTTTCACACACACTTATCTCTCAGAACTGAACATGTGGAGAGACGTTCGTTCATCCAGCACAAAGGGAACGGGTTGCAGGAGAAACCCTTATTCTGGTTTCTCAGTCTGTTTCCTAGTGCCGGTTTGAAGTGCCTGCCGTTTTCACTGTAAAACCGAGTTGGAGCTTGTACCTCCCCATATATATGTATGGAGTGGAGTTGGCAACTGAAAAGAAACTTTGTGTTCCCTTCAAGCTAGGTGAAGGACGGCTTTCACACACACTTATCTCTCAGAACTGAGCATGAGGAGAGACGTTCGTTCATCCAGCACAAAGGGAACGGGTTGCAGGAGAAACCCTTACTCTGGTTTCTCAGTCTGTTTCCTAGTGCCGGTTTGAAGTGCCTGCCGTTTTCACTGTAAAACCGAGTTGGAGCTTGTACCTCCCCATATATATGTATGGAGTGGAGTTGGCAACTTAAAGGAAACTTTGGGTTCCCTTCAAGCTAGGTGAAGGACGGCTTTCACACACACTTATCTCTCAGAACTGAGCATGTGGATAGACGTTCGTTCATCCAGCACAAAGGGAACGGGTTGCAGGAAAAACCCTTACTCTGGTTTCTCAGTCTGTTTCCTAGTGCCGGTTTGAAGTGCCTGCCGTTTTCACTGTAAAACCGAGTTGGAGCTTGTACCTCCCCATATATATGTATGGAGTGGAGTTGGCAACTGAAAAGAAACTTTGTGTTCCCTTCAAGCTAGGTGAAGGACGGCTTTCACACACACTTATCTCTCAGAACTGAGCATGTGGAGAGTCGTTCGTTCATCCAGCACAAAGGGAACGGGTTGCAGGAGAAACCCTTACTCTGGTTTCTCAGTCTGTTTCCTAGGGCCGGTTTGAAGTGCCTGCCGTTTTCACTGTAAAACCGAGTTGGAGCTTGTACCTCCCCATATATATGTATGGAGTGGAGTTGGCAACTGAAAAGAAACTTTGTGTTCCCTTCAAGCTAGGTGAAGGACGGCTTTCACACACACTTATCTCTCAGAACTGAGCATGTGGAGAGACGTTCGTTCATCCAGCACAAAGGGAACGGGTTGCAGGAGAAACCCTTACTCTGGTTTCTCAGTCTGTTTCCTAGTGCCGGTTTGAAGTGCCTGCCGTTTTCACTGTAAAACCGAGTTGGAGCTTGTACCTCCCCATATATATGTATGGAGTGGAGTTGGCCACTGAAAAGAAACTTTGTGTTCCCTTCAAGCTAGGTGAAGGACGGCTTTCACACACACTTATCTCTCAGAACTGAACATGTGGAGAGACGTTCGTTCATCCAGCACAAAGGGAACGGGTTGCAGGAGAAACCCTTACTCTGGTTTCTCAGTCTGTTTCCTAGTGCCGGTTTGAAGTGCCTGCCGTTTTCACTGTAAAACCGAGTTGGAGCTTGTACCTCCCCATATATATGTATGGAGTGGAGTTGGCAACTGAAAAGAAACTTTGTGTTCCCTTCAAGCTAGGTGAAGGACGGCTTTCACACACACTTATCTCTCAGAACTGAGCATGTGGAGAGACGTTCGTTCATCCAGCACAAAGGGAACGGGTTGCAGGAGAAACCCTGACTCTGGTTTCTCAGTCTGTTTCCTAGTGCCGGTTTGAAGTGCCTGCCGTTTTCACTGTAAAACCGAGTTGGAGCTTGTACCTCCCCATATATATGTATGGAGTGGAGTTGGCAACTGAAAAGAAACTTTGTGTTCCCTTCAAGCTAGGTGAAGGACGGCTTTCACACACACTTATCTCTCAGAACTGAGCATGTGGAGAGACGTTCGTTCATCCAGCACAAAGGGAACGGGTTGCAGGAGAAACCCTGAATCTGGTTTCTCAGTCTGTTTCCTAGTGCCGGTTTGAAGTGCCTGCCGTTTTCACTGTAAAACCGACTTGGAGCTTGTACCTCCCCATATATATGTATGGAGTGGAGTTGGCAACTGAAAAGAAACTTTGTGTTCCCTTCAAGCTAGGTGAAGGACGGCTTTCACACACACTTATCTCTCAGAACTGAGCATGTGGAGAGACGTTCGTTCATCCAGCACAAAGGGAACGGGTTGTAGGAGAAACCCTTACTCTGGTTTCTCAGTCTGTTTCGTAGTGCCGGTTTGAAGTGCCTGCCGTTTTCACTGTAAAACCGAGTTGGAGCTTGTACCTCCCCATATATATGTATGGAGTGGAGTTGGCAACTGAAAAGAAACTTTGTGTTCCCTTCAAGCTAGGTGAAGGACAGCTTTCACACACACTTATCTCTCAGAACTGAGCATGTCGACAGACGTTCGTTCATCCAGCACAAAGGGAACGGGTTGCAGGAGAAACCCTTACTCTGGTTTCTCAGTCTGTTTCCTAGTGCCGGTTTGAAGTGCCTGCCGTTTTCACTGTAAAACCGAGTTGGAGCTTGTACCTCCCCATATAAATGTATGGAGTGGAGTTGGCAACTGAAAAGAAACTTTGTGTTCCCTTCAAGCTAGGTGAAGGACGGCTTTCACACACATTTATCTCTCAGAACTGAGCATGTGGAGAGACGTTCGTTCATCCAGCACAAAGGGAACGGGTTGCAGGAGAAACCCTGACTCTGGTTTCTCAGTCTGTTTCCTAGTGCCGGTTTGAAGTGCCTGCCGTTTTCACTGTAAAACCGAGTTGGAGCTTGTACCTCCCCATATATATGTATGGAGTGGAGTTGGCAACTGAAAAGAAACTTTGTGTTCCCTTCAAGCTAGGTGAAGGACGGCTTTCACACACACTTATCTCTCAGAACTGAGCATGTGGAGAGACGTTCGTTCATCCAGCACAAAGGGAACGGGTTGCAGGAGAAACCCTTACTCTGGTTTCTCAGTCTGTTTCCTAGTGCCGGTTTGAAGTGCCTGCCGTTTTCACTGTAAAACCGAGTTGGAGCTTGTACCTCCCCATATATATGTATGGAGTGGAGTTGGCAACTGAAAAGAAACTTTGTGTTCCCTTCAAGCTAGGTGAAGGACGGCTTTCACACACACTTATCTCTCAGAACTGAGCATGTGGAGAGACGTTCGTTCATCCAGCACAAAGGGAACGGGTTGCAGGAGAAACCCTTACTCTGGTTTCTCAGTCTGTTTCCTAGTGCCGGTTTGACGTGCCTGCCGTTTTCACTGTAAAACCGAGTTGGAGCTTGTACCTCCCCATATATATGTATGGAGGAGTTGGCAACTGAATAGAAACTTTGTGTTCCCTTCAAGCTAGGTGAAGGACGGCTTTCACACACACTTATCTCTCAGAACTGAGCATGTGGAGAGACGTTCGTTCATCCAGCACAAAGGGAACGGGTTGCAGGAGAAACCCTTACTCTGGATTCTCAGTCGGTTTCCTAGTGCCGGTTTGAAGTGCCTGCCGTTTTCACTGTAAAACCGAGTTGGAGCTTGTACCTCCCCATATATATGTATGGAGTGGAGTTGGCAACTGAAAAGAAACTTTGTGTTCCCTTCAAGCTAGGTGAAGGACGGCTTTCACACACATTTATCTCTCAGAACTGAGCATGTGGAGAGACGTTCGTTCATCCAGCACAAAGGGAACGGGTTGCAGGAGAAACCCTGACTCTGGTTTCTCAGTCTGTTTCCTAGTGCCGGTTTGAAGTGCCTGCCGTTTTCACTGTAAAACCGAGTTGGAGCTTGTACCTCCCCATATATATGTATGGAGTGGAGTTGGCAACTGAAAAGAAACTTTGTGTTCCCTTCAAGCTAGGTGAAGGACGGCTTTCACACACACTTATCTCTCAGAACTGAGCATGTGGAGAGACGTTCGTTCATCCAGCACAAAGGGAACGGGTTGCAGGAGAAACCCTTACTCTGGTTTCTCAGTCTGTTTCCTAGTGCCGGTTTGAAGTGCCTGCCGTTTTCACTGTAAAACCGAGTTGGAGCTTGTACCTCCCCATATATATGTATGGAGTGGAGTTGGCCACTGAAAAGAAACTTTGTGTTCCCTTCAAGCTAGGTGAAGGACGGCTTTCACACACACTTATCTCTCAGAACTGAACATGTGGAGAGACGTTCGTTCATCCAGCACAAAGGGAACGGGTTGCAGGAGAAACCCTTACTCTGGTTTCTCAGTCTGTTTCCTAGTGCCGGTTTGAAGTGCCTGCCGTTTTCACTGTAAAACCGAGTTGGAGCTTGTACCTCCCCATATATATGTATGGAGTGGAGTTGGCAACTGAAAAGAAACTTTGTGTTCCCTTCAAGCTAGGTGAAGGACGGCTTTCACACACACTTATCTCTCAGAACTGAGCATGTGGAGAGACGTTCGTTCATCCAGCACAAAGGGAACGGGTTGCAGGAGAAACCCTTACTCTGGTTTCTCAGTCTGTTTCCTAGTGCCGGTTTGAAGTGCCTGCCGTTTTCACTGTAAAACCGAGTTGGAGCTTGTACCTCCCCATATATATGTATGGAGTGGAGTTGGCAACTGAAAATAAACTTTGTGTTCCCTTCAAGCTAGGTGAAGGACGGCTTTCACACACACTTATCTCTCAGAACTGAGCATGTGGAGAGACGTTCGTTCATCCAGCACAAAGGGAACGGGTTGCAGGAGAAACCCTTACTCTGGTTTCTCAGTCTGTTTCCTAGTGCCGGTTTGAAGTGCCTGCCGTTTTCACTGTAAAACCGAGTTGGAGCTTGTACCTCCCCATATAAATGTATGGAGTGGAGTTGGCAACTGAAAAGAAACTTTGTGTTCCCTTCAAGCTAGGTGAAGGACGGCTTTCACACACATTTATCTCTCAGAACTGAGCATGTGGAGAGACGTTCGTTCATCCAGCACAAAGGGAACGGGTTGCAGGAGAAACCCTGACTCTGGTTTCTCAGTCTGTTTCCTAGTGCCGGTTTGAAGTGCCTGCCGTTTTCACTGTAAAACCGAGTTGGAGCTTGTACCTCCCCATATATATGTATGGAGTGGAGTTGGCAACTGAAAAGAAACTTTGTGTTCCCTTCAAGCTAGGTGAAGGACGGCTTTCACACACACTTATCTCTCAGAACTGAGCATGTGGAGAGACGTTCGTTCATCCAGCACAAAGGGAACGGGTTGCAGGAGAAACCCTTACTCTGGTTTCTCAGTCTGTTTCCTAGTGCCGGTTTGAAGTGCCTGCCGTTTTCACTGTAAAACCGAGTTGGAGCTTGTACCTCCCCATATATATGTATGGAGTGGAGTTGGCAACTGAAAAGAAACTTTGTGTTCCCTTCAAGCTAGGTGAAGGACGGCTTTCACACACACTTATCTCTCAGAACTGAGCATGTGGAGAGACGTTCGTTCATCCAGCACAAAGGGAACGGGTTGCAGGAGAAACCCTTACTCTGGTTTCTCAGTCTGTTTCCTAGTGCCGGTTTGACGTGCCTGCCGTTTTCACTGTAAAACCGAGTTGGAGCTTGTACCTCCCCATATATATGTATGGAGGAGTTGGCAACTGAATAGAAACTTTGTGTTCCCTTCAAGCTAGGTGAAGGACGGCTTTCACACACACTTATCTCTCAGAACTGAGCATGTGGAGAGACGTTCGTTCATCCAGCACAAAGGGAACGGGTTGCAGGAGAAACCCTTACTCTGGATTCTCAGTCGGTTTCCTAGTGCCGGTTTGAAGTGCCTGCCGTTTTCACTGTAAAACCGAGTTGGAGCTTGTACCTCCCCATATATATGTATGGAGTGGAGTTGGCAACTGAAAAGAAACTTTGTGTTCCCTTCAAGCTAGGTGAAGGACGGCTTTCACACACATTTATCTCTCAGAACTGAGCATGTGGAGAGACGTTCGTTCATCCAGCACAAAGGGAACGGGTTGCAGGAGAAACCCTGACTCTGGTTTCTCAGTCTGTTTCCTAGTGCCGGTTTGAAGTGCCTGCCGTTTTCACTGTAAAACCGAGTTGGAGCTTGTACCTCCCCATATATATGTATGGAGTGGAGTTGGCAACTGAAAAGAAACTTTGTGTTCCCTTCAAGCTAGGTGAAGGACGGCTTTCACACACACTTATCTCTCAGAACTGAGCATGTGGAGAGACGTTCGTTCATCCAGCACAAAGGGAACGGGTTGCAGGAGAAACCCTTACTCTGGTTTCTCAGTCTGTTTCCTAGTGCCGGTTTGAAGTGCCTGCCGTTTTCACTGTAAAACCGAGTTGGAGCTTGTACCTCCCCATATATATGTATGGAGTGGAGTTGGCCACTGAAAAGAAACTTTGTGTTCCCTTCAAGCTAGGTGAAGGACGGCTTTCACACACACTTATCTCTCAGAACTGAACATGTGGAGAGACGTTCGTTCATCCAGCACAAAGGGAACGGGTTGCAGGAGAAACCCTTACTCTGGTTTCTCAGTCTGTTTCCTAGTGCCGGTTTGAAGTGCCTGCCGTTTTCACTGTAAAACCGAGTTGGAGCTTGTACCTCCCCATATATATGTATGGAGTGGAGTTGGCAACTGAAAAGAAACTTTGTGTTCCCTTCAAGCTAGGTGAAGGACGGCTTTCACACACACTTATCTCTCAGAACTGAGCATGTGGAGAGACGTTCGTTCATCCAGCACAAAGGGAACGGGTTGCAGGAGAAACCCTTACTCTGGTTTCTCAGTCTGTTTCCTAGTGCCGGTTTGAAGTGCCTGCCGTTTTCACTGTAAAACCGAGTTGGAGCTTGTACCTCCCCATATATATGTATGGAGTGGAGTTGGCAACTGAAAATAAACTTTGTGTTCCCTTCAAGCTAGGTGAAGGACGGCTTTCACACACACTTATCTCTCAGAACTGAGCATGTGGAGAGACGTTCGTTCATCCAGCACAAAGGGAACGGGTTGCAGGAGAAACCCTTACTCTGGTTTCTCAGTCTGTTTCCTAGTGCCGGTTTGAAGTGCCTGCCGTTTTCACTGTAAAACCGAGTTGGAGCTTGTACCTCCCCATATATATGTATGGAGTGGAGTTGGCAACTGAAAAGAAACTTTGTGTTCCCTTCAAGCTAGGTGAAGGACGGCTTTCACACACACTTATCTCTCAGAACTGAGCATGTGGAGAGACGTTCGTTCATCCAGCACAAAGGGAACGGGTTGAAGGAGAAACCCTTACTCTGGTTTCTCAGTCTGTTTCCTAGGGCCGGTTTGAAGTGCCTGCCGTTTTCACTGTAAAACCGAGTTGGAGCTTGTACCTCCCCATATATATGTATGGAGTGGAGTTGGCAACTGAAAAGAAACTTTGTGTTCCCTTCAAGCTAGGTGAAGGACGGCTTTCACACACACTTATCTCTCAGAACTGAGCATGTGGAGAGACGTTCGTTCATCCAGCACAAAGGGAACGGGTTGCAGGAGAAACCCTTACTCTGGTTTCTCAGTCTGTTTCCTAGTGCCGGTTTGAAGTGCCTGCCGTTTTCACTGTAAAACCGAGTTGGAGCTTGTACCTCCCCATATATATGTATGGAGTGGAGTTGGCCACTGAAAAGAAACTTTGTGTTCCCTTCAAGCTAGGTGAAGGACGGCTTTCACACACACTTATCTCTCAGAACTGAACATGTGGAGAGACGTTCGTTCATCCAGCACAAAGGGAACGGGTTGCAGGAGAAACCCTTATTCTGGTTTCTCAGTCTGTTTCCTAGTGCCGGTTTGAAGTGCCTGCCGTTTTCACTGTAAAACCGAGTTGGAGCTTGTACCTCCCCATATATATGTATGGAGTGGAGTTGGCAACTGAAAAGAAACTTTGTGTTCCCTTCAAGCTAGGTGAAGGACGGCTTTCACACACACTTATCTCTCAGAACTGAGCATGTGGAGAGACGTTCGTTCATCCAGCACAAAGGGAACGGGTTGCAGGAGAAACCCTTACTCTGGTTTCTCAGTCTGTTTCCTAGTGCCGGTTTGAAGTGCCTGCCGTTTTCACTGTAAAACCGAGTTGGAGCTTGTACCTCCCCATATATATGTATGGAGTGGAGTTGGCCACTGAAAAGAAACTTTGTGTTCCCTTCAAGCTAGGTGAAGGACGGCTTTCACACACACTTATCTCTCAGAACTGAACATGTGGAGAGACGTTCGTTCATCCAGCACAAAGGGAACGGGTTGCAGGAGAAACCCTTACTCTGGTTTCTCAGTCTGTTTCCTAGTGCCGGTTTGAAGTGCCTGCCGTTTTCACTGTAAAACCGAGTTGGAGCTTGTACCTCCCCATATATATGTATGGAGTGGAGTTGGCAACTGAAAAGAAACTTTGTGTTCCCTTCAAGCTAGGTGAAGGACGGCTTTCACACACACTTATCTCTCAGAACTGAGCATGTGGAGAGACGTTCGTTCATCCAGCACAAAGGGAACGGGTTGCAGGAGAAACCCTTACTCTGGTTTCTCAGTCTGTTTCCTAGTGCCGGTTTGAAGTGCCTGCCGTTTTCACTGTAAAACCGAGTTGGAGCTTGTACCTCCCCATATATATGTATGGAGTGGAGTTGGCAACTGAAAATAAACTTTGTGTTCCCTTCAAGCTAGGTGAAGGACGGCTTTCACACACACTTATCTCTCAGAACTGAGCATGTGGAGAGACGTTCGTTCATCCAGCACAAAGGGAACGGGTTGCAGGAGAAACCCTTACTCTGGTTTCTCAGTCTGTTTCCTAGTGCCGGTTTGAAGTGCCTGCCGTTTTCACTGTAAAACCGAGTTGGAGCTTGTACCTCCCCATATATATGTATGGAGTGGAGTTGGCAACTGAAAAGAAACTTTGTGTTCCCTTCAAGCTAGGTGAAGGACGGCTTTCACACACACTTATCTCTCAGAACTGAGCATGTGGAGAGACGTTCGTTCATCCAGCACAAAGGGAACGGGTTGCAGGAGAAACCCTTACTCTGGTTTCTCAGTCTGTTTCCTAGTGCCGGTTTGAAGTGCCTGCCGTTTTCACTGTAAAACCGAGTTGGAGCTTGTACCTCCCCATATATATGTATGGAGTGGAGTTGGCAACTGAAAATAAACTTTGTGTTCCCTTCAAGCTAGGTGAAGGACGGCTTTCACACACACTTATCTCTCAGAACTGAGCATGTGGAGAGACGTTCGTTCATCCAGCACAAAGGGAACGGGTTGCAGGAGAAACCCTTACTCTGGTTTCTCAGTCTGTTTCCTAGTGCCGGTTTGAAGTGCCTGCCGTTTTCACTGTAAAACCGAGTTGGAGCTTGTACCTCCCCATATATATGTATGGAGTGGAGTTGGCAACTGAAAAGAAACTTTGTGTTCCCTTCAAGCTAGGTGAAGGACGGCTTTCACACACACTTATCTCTCAGAACTGAGCATGTGGAGAGACGTTCGTTCATCCAGCACAAAGGGAACGGGTTGAAGGAGAAACCCTTACTCTGGTTTCTCAGTCTGTTTCCTAGGGCCGGTTTGAAGTGCCTGCCGTTTTCACTGTAAAACCGAGTTGGAGCTTGTACCTCCCCATATATATGTATGGAGTGGAGTTGGCAACTGAAAAGAAACTTTGTGTTCCCTTCAAGCTAGGTGAAGGACGGCTTTCACACACACTTATCTCTCAGAACTGAGCATGTGGAGAGACGTTCGTTCATCCAGCACAAAGGGAACGGGTTGCAGGAGAAACCCTTACTCTGGTTTCTCAGTCTGTTTCCTAGTGCCGGTTTGAAGTGCCTGCCGTTTTCACTGTAAAACCGAGTTGGAGCTTGTACCTCCCAATATATATGTATGGAGTGGAGTTGGCCACTGAAAAGAAACTTTGTGTTCCCTTCAAGCTAGGTGAAGGACGGCTTTCACACACACTTATCTCTCAGAACTGAACATGTGGAGAGACGTTCGTTCATCCAGCACAAAGGGAACGGGTTGCAGGAGAAACCCTTATTCTGGTTTCTCAGTCTGTTTCCTAGTGCCGGTTTGAAGTGCCTGCCGTTTTCACTGTAAAACCGAGTTGGAGCTTGTACCTCCCCATATATATGTATGGAGTGGAGTTGGCAACTGAAAAGAAACTTTGTGTTCCCTTCAAGCTAGGTGAAGGACGGCTTTCACACACACTTATCTCTCAGAACTGAGCATGTGGAGAGACGTTCGTTCATCCAGCACAAAGGGAACGGGTTGCAGGAGAAACCCTTACTCTGGTTTCTCAGTCTGTTTCCTAGTGCCGGTTTGAAGTGCCTGCCGTTTTCACTGTAAAACCGAGTTGGAGCTTGTACCTCCCCATATATATGTATGGAGTGGAGTTGGCCACTGAAAAGAAACTTTGTGTTCCCTTCAAGCTAGGTGAAGGACGGCTTTCACACACACTTATCTCTCAGAACTGAACATGTGGAGAGACGTTCGTTCATCCAGCACAAAGGGAACGGGTTGCAGGAGAAACCCTTACTCTGGTTTCTCAGTCTGTTTCCTAGTGCCGGTTTGAAGTGCCTGCCGTTTTCACTGTAAAACCGAGTTGGAGCTTGTACCTCCCCATATATATGTATGGAGTGGAGTTGGCAACTGAAAAGAAACTTTGTGTTCCCTTCAAGCTAGGTGAAGGACGGCTTTCACACACACTTATCTCTCAGAACTGAGCATGTGGAGAGACGTTCGTTCATCCAGCACAAAGGGAACGGGTTGCAGGAGAAACCCTTACTCTGGTTTCTCAGTCTGTTTCCTAGTGCCGGTTTGAAGTGCCTGCCGTTTTCACTGTAAAACCGAGTTGGAGCTTGTACCTCCCCATATATATGTATGGAGTGGAGTTGGCAACTGAAAAGAAACTTTGTGTTCCCTTCAAGCTAGGTGAAGGACGGCTTTCACACACACTTATCTCTCAGAACTGAGCATGTGGAGAGACGTTCGTTCATCCAGCACAAAGGGAACGGGTTGAAGGAGAAACCCTTACTCTGGTTTCTCAGTCTGTTTCCTAGGGCCGGTTTGAAGTGCCTGCCGTTTTCACTGTAAAACCGAGTTGGAGCTTGTACCTCCCCATATATATGTATGGAGTGGAGTTGGCAACTGAAAAGAAACTTTGTGTTCCCTTCAAGCTAGGTGAAGGACGGCTTTCACACACACTTATCTCTCAGAACTGAGCATGTGGAGAGACGTTCGTTCATCCAGCACAAAGGGAACGGGTTGCAGGAGAAACCCTTACTCTGGTTTCTCAGTCTGTTTCCTAGTGCCGGTTTGAAGTGCCTGCCGTTTTCACTGTAAAACCGAGTTGGAGCTTGTACCTCCCCATATATATGTATGGAGTGGAGTTGGCCACTGAAAAGAAACTTTGTGTTCCCTTCAAGCTAGGTGAAGGACGGCTTTCACACACACTTATCTCTCAGAACTGAACATGTGGAGAGACGTTCGTTCATCCAGCACAAAGGGAACGGGTTGCAGGAGAAACCCTTACTCTGGTTTCTCAGTCTGTTTCCTAGGGCCGGTTTGAAGTGCCTGCCGTTTTCACTGTAAAACCGAGTTGGAGCTTGTACCTCCCCATATATATGTATGGAGTGGAGTTGGCAACTGAAAAGAAACTTTGTGTTCCCTTCAAGCTAGGTGAAGGACGGCTTTCACACACACTTATCTCTCAGAACTGAGCATGTGGAGAGACGTTCGTTCATCCAGCACAAAGGGAACGGGTTGCAGGAGAAACCCTTACTCTGGTTTCTCAGTCTGTTTCCTAGTGCCGGTTTGAAGTGCCTGCCGTTTTCACTGTAAAACCGAGTTGGAGCTTGTACCTCCCCATATATATGTATGGAGTGGAGTTGGCCACTGAAAAGAAACTTTGTGTTCCCTTCAAGCTAGGTGAAGGACGGCTTTCACACACACTTATCTCTCAGAACTGAACATGTGGAGAGACGTTCGTTCATCCAGCACAAAGGGAACGGGTTGCAGGAGAAACCCTTACTCTGGTTTCTCAGTCTGTTTCCTAGTGCCGGTTTGAAGTGCCTGCCGTTTTCACTGTAAAACCGAGTTGGAGCTTGTACCTCCCCATATATATGTATGGAGTGGAGTTGGCAACTGAAAAGAAACTTTGTGTTCCCTTCAAGCTAGGTGAAGGACGGCTTTCACACACACTTATCTCTCAGAACTGAGCATGTGGAGAGACGTTCGTTCATCCAGCACAAAGGGAACGGGTTGCAGGAGAAACCCTTACTCTGGTTTCTCAGTCTGTTTCCTAGTGCCGGTTTGAAGTGCCTGCCGTTTTCACTGTAAAACCGAGTTGGAGCTTGTACCTCCCCATATATATGTATGGAGTGGAGTTGGCAACTGAAAAGAAACTTTGTGTTCCCTTCAAGCTAGGTGAAGGACGGCTTTCACACACACTTATCTCTCAGAACTGAGCATGTGGAGAGACGTTCGTTCATCCAGCACAAAGGGAACGGGTTGCAGGAGAAACCCTGAATCTGGTTTCTCAGTCTGTTTCCTAGTGCCGGTTTGAAGTGCCTGCCGTTTTCACTGTAAAACCGACTTGGAGCTTGTACCTCCCCATATATATGTATGGAGTGGAGTTGGCAACTGAAAAGAAACTTTGTGTTCCCTTCAAGCTAGGTGAAGGACGGCTTTCACACACACTTATCTCTCAGAACTGAGCATGTGGAGAGACGTTCGTTCATCCAGCACAAAGGGAACGGGTTGTAGGAGAAACCCTTACTCTGGTTTCTCAGTCTATTTCGTAGTGCCGGTTTGAAGTGCCTGCCGTTTTCACTGTAAAACCGAGTTGGAGCTTGTACCTCCCCATATATATGTATGGAGTGGAGTTGGCAACTGAAAAGAAACTTTGTGTTCCCTTCAAGCTAGGTGAAGGACAGCTTTCACACACACTTATCTCTCAGAACTGAGCATGTGGAGAGACGTTCGTTCATCCAGCACAAAGGGAACGGGTTGCAGGAGAAACCCTTACTCTGGTTTCTCAGTCTGTTTCCTAGTGCCGGTTTGAAGTGCCTGCCGTTTTCACTGTAAAACCGAGTTGGAGCTTGTACCTCCCCATATAAATGTATGGAGTGGAGTTGGCAACTGAAAAGAAACTTTGTGTTCCCTTCAAGCTAGGTGAAGGACGGCTTTCACACACATTTATTTCTCAGAACTGAGCATGTGGAGAGACGTTCGTTCATCCAGCACAAAGGGAACGGGTTGCAGGAGAAACCCTGACTCTGGTTTCTCAGTCTGTTTCCTAGTGCCGGTTTGAAGTGCCTGCCGTTTTCACTGTAAAACCGAGTTCGAGCTTGTACCTCCCCATATATATGTATGGAGTGGAGTTGGCAACTGAAAAGAAACTTTGTGTTCCCTTCAAGCTAGGTGAAGGACGGCTTTCACACACACTTATCTCTCAGAACTGAGCATGTGGAGAGACGTTCGTTCATCCAGCACAAAGGGAACGGGTTGCAGGAGAAACCCTTACTCTGGTTTCTCAGTCTGTTTCCTAGTGCCGGTTTGAAGTGCCTGCCGTTTTCACTGTAAAACCGAGTTGGAGCTTGTACCTCCCCATATATATGTATGGAGTGGAGTTGGCAACTGAAAAGAAACTTTGTGTTCCCTTCAAGCTAGGTGAAGGACGGCTTTCACACACACTTATCTCTCAGAACTGAGCATGTGGAGAGACGTTCGTTCATCCAGCACAAAGGGAACGGGTTGCAGGAGAAACCCTTACTCTGGTTTCTCAGTCTGTTTCCTAGTGCCGGTTTGACGTGCCTGCCGTTTTCACTGTAAAACCGAGTTGGAGCTTGTACCTCCCCATATATATGTATGGAGGAGTTGGCAACTGAATAGAAACTTTGTGTTCCCTTCAAGCTAGGTGAAGGACGGCTTTCACACACACTTATCTCTCAGAACTGAGCATGTGGAGAGACGTTCGTTCATCCAGCACAAAGGGAACGGGTTGCAGGAGAAACCCTGACTCTGGTTTCTCAGTCTGTTTCCTAGTGCCGGTTTGAAGTGCCTGCCGTTTTCACTGTAAAACCGAGTTGGAGCTTGTACCTCCCCATATATATGTATGGAGTGGAGTTGGCAACTGAAAAGAAACTTTGTGTTCCCTTCAAGCTAGGTGAAGAACGGCTTTCACACACACTTATCTCTCAGAACTGAGCATGTGGAGAGACGTTCGTTCATCCAGCACAAAGGGAACGGGTTGCAGGAGAAACCCTTACTCTGGTTTCTCAGTCTGTTTCCTAGTGCCGGTTTGAAGTGCCTGCCGTTTTCACTGTAAAACCGAGTTGGAGCTTGTACCTCCCCATATATATGTATGGAGTGGAGTTGGCCACTGAAAAGAAACTTTGTGTTCCCTTCAAGCTAGGTGAAGGACGGCTTTCACACACACTTATCTCTCAGAACTGAACATGTGGAGAGACGTTCGTTCATCCAGCACAAAGGGAACGGGTTGCAGGAGAAACCCTTACTCTGGTTTCTCAGTCTGTTTCCTAGTGCCGGTTTGAAGTGCCTGCCGTTTTCACTGTAAAACCGAGTTGGAGCTTGTACCTCCCCATATATATGTATGGAGTGGAGTTGGCAACTGAAAAGAAACTTTGTGTTCCCTTCAAGCTAGGTGAAGGACGGCTTTCACACACACTTATCTCTCAGAACTGAGCATGTGGAGAGACGTTCGTTCATCCAGCACAAAGGGAACGGGTTGCAGGAGAAACCCTTACTCTGGTTTCTCAGTCTGTTTCCTAGTGCCGGTTTGAAGTGCCTGCCGTTTTCACTGTAAAACCGAGTTGGAGCTTGTACCTCCCCATATATATGTATGGAGTGGAGTTGGCCACTGAAAAGAAACTTTGTGTTCCCTTCAAGCTAGGTGAAGGACGGCTTTCACACACACTTATCTCTCAGAACTGAACATGTGGAGAGACGTTCGTTCATCCAGCACAAAGGGAACGGGTTGCAGGAGAAACCCTTACTCTGGTTTCTCAGTCTGTTTCCTAGTGCCGGTTTGAAGTGCCTGCCGTTTTCACTGTAAAACCGAGTTGGAGCTTGTACCTCCCCATATATATGTATGGAGTGGAGTTGGCAACTGAAAAGAAACTTTGTGTTCCCTTCAAGCTAGGTGAAGGACGGCTTTCACACACACTTATCTCTCAGAACTGAGCATGTGGAGAGACGTTCGTTCATCCAGCACAAAGGGAACGGGTTGCAGGAGAAACCCTTACTCTGGTTTCTCAGTCTGTTTCCTAGTGCCGGTTTGAAGTGCCTGCCGTTTTCACTGTAAAACCGAGTTGGAGCTTGTACCTCCCCATATATATGTATGGAGTGGAGTTGGCAACTGAAAAGAAACTTTGTGTTCCCTTCAAGCTAGGTGAAGGACGGCTTTCACACACACTTATCTCTCAGAACTGAGCATGTGGAGAGACGTTCGTTCATCCAGCACAAAGGGAACGGGTTGCAGGAGAAACCCTGAATCTGGTTTCTCAGTCTGTTTCCTAGTGCCGGTTTGAAGTGCCTGCCGTTTTCACTGTAAAACCGACTTGGAGCTTGTACCTCCCCATATATATGTATGGAGTGGAGTTGGCAACTGAAAAGAAACTTTGTGTTCCCTTCAAGCTAGGTGAAGGACGGCTTTCACACACACTTATCTCTCAGAACTGAGCATGTGGAGAGACGTTCGTTCATCCAGCACAAAGGGAACGGGTTGTAGGAGAAACCCTTACTCTGGTTTCTCAGTCTATTTCGTAGTGCCGGTTTGAAGTGCCTGCCGTTTTCACTGTAAAACCGAGTTGGAGCTTGTACCTCCCCATATATATGTATGGAGTGGAGTTGGCAACTGAAAAGAAACTTTGTGTTCCCTTCAAGCTAGGTGAAGGACAGCTTTCACACACACTTATCTCTCAGAACTGAGCATGTGGAGAGACGTTCGTTCATCCAGCACAAAGGGAACGGGTTGCAGGAGAAACCCTTACTCTGGTTTCTCAGTCTGTTTCCTAGTGCCGGTTTGAAGTGCCTGCCGTTTTCACTGTAAAACCGAGTTGGAGCTTGTACCTCCCCATATAAATGTATGGAGTGGAGTTGGCAACTGAAAAGAAACTTTGTGTTCCCTTCAAGCTAGGTGAAGGACGGCTTTCACACACATTTATTTCTCAGAACTGAGCATGTGGAGAGACGTTCGTTCATCCAGCACAAAGGGAACGGGTTGCAGGAGAAACCCTGACTCTGGTTTCTCAGTCTGTTTCCTAGTGCCGGTTTGAAGTGCCTGCCGTTTTCACTGTAAAACCGAGTTCGAGCTTGTACCTCCCCATATATATGTATGGAGTGGAGTTGGCAACTGAAAAGAAACTTTGTGTTCCCTTCAAGCTAGGTGAAGGACGGCTTTCACACACACTTATCTCTCAGAACTGAGCATGTGGAGAGACGTTCGTTCATCCAGCACAAAGGGAACGGGTTGCAGGAGAAACCCTTACTCTGGTTTCTCAGTCTGTTTCCTAGTGCCGGTTTGAAGTGCCTGCCGTTTTCACTGTAAAACCGAGTTGGAGCTTGTACCTCCCCATATATATGTATGGAGTGGAGTTGGCAACTGAAAAGAAACTTTGTGTTCCCTTCAAGCTAGGTGAAGGACGGCTTTCACACACACTTATCTCTCAGAACTGAGCATGTGGAGAGACGTTCGTTCATCCAGCACAAAGGGAACGGGTTGCAGGAGAAACCCTTACTCTGGTTTCTCAGTCTGTTTCCTAGTGCCGGTTTGACGTGCCTGCCGTTTTCACTGTAAAACCGAGTTGGAGCTTGTACCTCCCCATATATATGTATGGAGGAGTTGGCAACTGAATAGAAACTTTGTGTTCCCTTCAAGCTAGGTGAAGGACGGCTTTCACACACACTTATCTCTCAGAACTGAGCATGTGGAGAGACGTTCGTTCATCCAGCACAAAGGGAACGGGTTGCAGGAGAAACCCTGACTCTGGTTTCTCAGTCTGTTTCCTAGTGCCGGTTTGAAGTGCCTGCCGTTTTCACTGTAAAACCGAGTTGGAGCTTGTACCTCCCCATATATATGTATGGAGTGGAGTTGGCAACTGAAAAGAAACTTTGTGTTCCCTTCAAGCTAGGTGAAGAACGGCTTTCACACACACTTATCTCTCAGAACTGAGCATGTGGAGAGACGTTCGTTCATCCAGCACAAAGGGAACGGGTTGCAGGAGAAACCCTTACTCTGGTTTCTCAGTCTGTTTCCTAGTGCCGGTTTGAAGTGCCTGCCGTTTTCACTGTAAAACCGAGTTGGAGCTTGTACCTCCCCATATATATGTATGGAGTGGAGTTGGCCACTGAAAAGAAACTTTGTGTTCCCTTCAAGCTAGGTGAAGGACGGCTTTCACACACACTTATCTCTCAGAACTGAACATGTGGAGAGACGTTCGTTCATCCAGCACAAAGGGAACGGGTTGCAGGAGAAACCCTTACTCTGGTTTCTCAGTCTGTTTCCTAGTGCCGGTTTGAAGTGCCTGCCGTTTTCACTGTAAAACCGAGTTGGAGCTTGTACCTCCCCATATATATGTATGGAGTGGAGTTGGCAACTGAAAAGAAACTTTGTGTTCCCTTCAAGCTAGGTGAAGGACGGCTTTCACACACACTTATCTCTCAGAACTGAGCATGTGGAGAGACGTTCGTTCATCCAGCACAAAGGGAACGGGTTGCAGGAGAAACCCTTACTCTGGTTTCTCAGTCTGTTTCCTAGTGCCGGTTTGAAGTGCCTGCCGTTTTCACTGTAAAACCGAGTTGGAGCTTGTACCTCCCCATATATATGTATGGAGTGGAGTTGGCAACTGAAAATAAACTTTGTGTTCCCTTCAAGCTAGGTGAAGGACGGCTTTCACACACACTTATCTCTCAGAACTGAGCATGTGGAGAGACGTTCGTTCATCCAGCACAAAGGGAACGGGTTGCAGGAGAAACCCTTACTCTGGTTTCTCAGTCTGTTTCCTAGTGCCGGTTTGAAGTGCCTGCCGTTTTCACTGTAAAACCGAGTTGGAGCTTGTACCTCCCCATATATATGTATGGAGTGGAGTTGGCAACTGAAAAGAAACTTTGTGTTCCCTTCAAGCTAGGTGAAGGACGGCTTTCACACACACTTATCTCTCAGAACTGAGCATGTGGAGAGACGTTCGTTCATCCAGCACAAAGGGAACGGGTTGAAGGAGAAACCCTTACTCTGGTTTCTCAGTCTGTTTCCTAGGGCCGGTTTGAAGTGCCTGCCGTTTTCACTGTAAAACCGAGTTGGAGCTTGTACCTCCCCATATATATGTATGGAGTGGAGTTGGCAACTGAAAAGAAACTTTGTGTTCCCTTCAAGCTAGGTGAAGGACGGCTTTCACACACACTTATCTCTCAGAACTGAGCATGTGGAGAGACGTTCGTTCATCCAGCACAAAGGGAACGGGTTGCAGGAGAAACCCTTACTCTGGTTTCTCAGTCTGTTTCCTAGTGCCGGTTTGAAGTGCCTGCCGTTTTCACTGTAAAACCGAGTTGGAGCTTGTACCTCCCCATATATATGTATGGAGTGGAGTTGGCCACTGAAAAGAAACTTTGTGTTCCCTTCAAGCTAGGTGAAGGACGGCTTTCACACACACTTATCTCTCAGAACTGAACATGTGGAGAGACGTTCGTTCATCCAGCACAAAGGGAACGGGTTGCAGGAGAAACCCTTATTCTGGTTTCTCAGTCTGTTTCCTAGTGCCGGTTTGAAGTGCCTGCCGTTTTCACTGTAAAACCGAGTTGGAGCTTGTACCTCCCCATATATATGTATGGAGTGGAGTTGGCAACTGAAAAGAAACTTTGTGTTCCCTTCAAGCTAGGTGAAGGACGGCTTTCACACACACTTATCTCTCAGAACTGAGCATGAGGAGAGACGTTCGTTCATCCAGCACAAAGGGAACGGGTTGCAGGAGAAACCCTTACTCTGGTTTCTCAGTCTGTTTCCTAGTGCCGGTTTGAAGTGCCTGCCGTTTTCACTGTAAAACCGAGTTGGAGCTTGTACCTCCCCATATATATGTATGGAGTGGAGTTGGCAACTTAAAAGAAACTTTGGGTTCCCTTCAAGCTAGGTGAAGGACGGCTTTCACACACACTTATCTCTCAGAACTGAGCATGTGGATAGACGTTCGTTCATCCAGCACAAAGGGAACGGGTTGCAGGAAAAACCCTTACTCTGGTTTCTCAGTCTGTTTCCTAGTGCCGGTTTGAAGTGCCTGCCGTTTTCACTGTAAAACCGAGTTGGAGCTTGTACCTCCCCATATATATGTATGGAGTGGAGTTGGCAACTGAAAAGAAACTTTGTGTTCCCTTCAAGCTAGGTGAAGGACGGCTTTCACACACACTTATCTCTCAGAACTGAGCATGTGGAGAGACGTTCGTTCATCCAGCACAAAGGGAACGGGTTGCAGGAGAAACCCTTACTCTGGTTTCTCAGTCTGTTTCCTAGGGCCGGTTTGAAGTGCCTGCCGTTTTCACTGTAAAACCGAGTTGGAGCTTGTACCTCCCCATATATATGTATGGAGTGGAGTTGGCAACTGAAAAGAAACTTTGTGTTCCCTTCAAGCTAGGTGAAGGACGGCTTTCACACACACTTATCTCTCAGAACTGAGCATGTGGAGAGACGTTCGTTCATCCAGCACAAAGGGAACGGGTTGCAGGAGAAACCCTTACTCTGGTTTCTCAGTCTGTTTCCTAGTGCCGGTTTGAAGTGCCTGCCGTTTTCACTGTAAAACCGAGTTGGAGCTTGTACCTCCCCATATATATGTATGGAGTGGAGTTGGCCACTGAAAAGAAACTTTGTGTTCCCTTCAAGCTAGGTGAAGGACGGCTTTCACACAGACTTATCTCTCAGAACTGAACATGTGGAGAGACGTTCGTTCATCCAGCACAAAGGGAACGGGTTGCAGGAGAAACCCTTACTCTGGTTTCTCAGTCTGTTTCCTAGTGCCGGTTTGAAGTGCCTGCCGTTTTCACTGTAAAACCGAGTTGGAGCTTGTACCTCCCCATATATATGTATGGAGTGGAGTTGGCAACTGAAAAGAAACTTTGTGTTCCCTTCAAGCTAGGTGAAGGACGGCTTTCACACACACTTATCTCTCAGAACTGAGCATGTGGAGAGACGTTCGTTCATCCAGCACAAAGGGAACGGGTTGCAGGAGAAACCCTTACTCTGGTTTCTCAGTCTGTTTCCTAGTGCCGGTTTGAAGTGCCTGCCGTTTTCACTGTAAAACCGAGTTGGAGCTTGTACCTCCCCATATATATGTATGGAGTGGAGTTGGCAACTGAAAAGAAACTTTGTGTTCCCTTCAAGCTAGGTGAAGGACGGCTTTCACACACACTTATCTCTCAGAACTGAGCATGTGGAGAGACGTTCGTTCATCCAGCACAAAGGGAACGGGTTGCAGGAGAAACCCTGAATCTGGTTTCTCAGTCTGTTTCCTAGTGCCGGTTTGAAGTGCCTGCCGTTTTCACTGTAAAACCGACTTGGAGCTTGTACCTCCCCATATATATGTATGGAGTGGAGTTGGCAACTGAAAAGAAACTTTGTGTTCCCTTCAAGCTAGGTGAAGGACGGCTTTCACACACACTTATCTCTCAGAACTGAGCATGTGGAGAGACGTTCGTTCATCCAGCACAAAGGGAACGGGTTGTAGGAGAAACCCTTACTCTGGTTTCTCAGTCTATTTCGTAGTGCCGGTTTGAAGTGCCTGCCGTTTTCACTGTAAAACCGAGTTGGAGCTTGTACCTCCCCATATATATGTATGGAGTGGAGTTGGCAACTGAAAAGAAACTTTGTGTTCCCTTCAAGCTAGGTGAAGGACAGCTTTCACACACACTTATCTCTCAGAACTGAGCATGTGGAGAGACGTTCGTTCATCCAGCACAAAGGGAACGGGTTGCAGGAGAAACCCTGACTCTGGTTTCTCAGTCTGTTTCCTAGTGCCGGTTTGAAGTGCCTGCCGTTTTCACTGTAAAACCGAGTTGGAGCTTGTACCTCCCCATATAAATGTATGGAGTGGAGTTGGCAACTGAAAAGAAACTTTGTGTTCCCTTCAAGCTAGGTGAAGGACGGCTTTCACACACATATATCTCTCAGAACTGAGCATGTGGAGAGACGTTCGTTCATCCAGCACAAAGGGAACGGGTTGCAGGAGAAACCCTGACTCTGGTTTCTCAGTCTGTTTCCTAGTGCCGGTTTGAAGTGCCTGCCGTTTTCACTGTAAAACCGAGTTCGAGCTTGTACCTCCCCATATATATGTATGGAGTGGAGTTGGCAACTGAAAAGAAACTTTGTGTTCCCTTCAAGCTAGGTGAAGGACGGCTTTCACACACACTTATCTCTCAGAACTGAGCATGTGGAGAGACGTTCGTTCATCCAGCACAAAGGGAACGGGTTGCAGGAGAAACCCTTACTCTGGTTTCTCAGTCTGTTTCCTAGTGCCGGTTTGAAGTGCCTGCCGTTTTCACTGTAAAACCGAGTTGGAGCTTGTACCTCCCCATATATATGTATGGAGTGAAGTTGGCAACTGAAAAGAAACTTTGTGTTCCCTTCAAGCTAGGTGAAGGACGGCTTTCACACACACTTATCTCTCAGAACTGAGCATGTGGAGAGACGTTCGTTCATCCAGCACAAAGGGAACGGGTTGCAGGAGAAACCCTTACTCTGGTTTCTCAGTCTGTTTCCTAGTGCCGGTTTGACGTGCCTGCCGTTTTCACTGTAAAACCGAGTTGGAGCTTGTACCTCCCCATATATATGTATGGAGGAGTTGGCAACTGAATAGAAACTTTGTGTTCCCTTCAAGCTAGGTGAAGGACGGCTTTCACACACACTTATCTCTCAGAACTGAGCATGTGGAGAGACGTTCGTTCATCCAGCACAAAGGGAACGGGTTGCAGGAGAAACCCTTACTCTGGATTCTCAGTCGGTTTCCTAGTGCCGGTTTGAAGTGCCTGCTGTTTTCACTGTAAAACCGAGTTGGAGCTTGTACCTCCCCATATATATGTATGGAGTGGAGTTGGCAACTGAAAAGAAACTTTGTGTTCCCTTCAAGCTAGGTGAAGGACGGCTTTCACACACACTTATCTCTCAGAACTGAGCATGTGGAGAGACGTTCGTTCATCCAGCACAAAGGGAACGGGTTGCAGGAGAAACCCTGACTCTGGTTTCTCAGTCTGTTTCCTAGTGCCGGTTTGAAGTGCCTGCCGTTTTCACTGTAAAACCGAGTTGGAGCTTGTACCTCCCCATATAAATGTATGGAGTGGAGTTGGCAACTGAAAAGAAACTTTGTGTTCCCTTCAAGCTAGGTGAAGGACGGCTTTCACACACACTTATCTCTCAGAACTGAGCATGTGGAGAGACGTTCGTTCATCCAGCACAAAGGGAACGGGTTGCAGGAGAAACCCTTACTCTGGTTTCTCAGTCTGTTTCCTAGTGCCGGTTTGACGTGCCTGCCGTTTTCACTGTAAAACCGAGTTGGAGCTTGTACCTCCCCATATATATGTATGGAGGAGTTGGCAACTGAATAGAAACTTTGTGTTCCCTTCAAGCTAGGTGAAGGACGGCTTTCACACACACTTATCTCTCAGAACTGAGCATGTGGAGAGACGTTCGTTCATCCAGCACAAAGGGAACGGGTTGCAGGAGAAACCCTGACTCTGGTTTCTCAGTCTGTTTCCTAGTGCCGGTTTGAAGTGCCTGCCGTTTTCACTGTAAAACCGAGTTGGAGCTTGTACCTCCCCATATATATGTATGGAGTGGAGTTGGCAACTGAAAAGAAACTTTGTGTTCCCTTCAAGCTAGGTGAAGAACGGCTTTCACACACACTTATCTCTCAGAACTGAGCATGTGGAGAGACGTTCGTTCATCCAGCACAAAGGGAACGGGTTGCAGGAGAAACCCTTACTCTGGTTTCTCAGTCTGTTTCCTAGTGCCGGTTTGAAGTGCCTGCCGTTTTCACTGTAAAACCGAGTTGGAGCTTGTACCTCCCCATATATATGTATGGAGTGGAGTTGGCCACTGAAAAGAAACTTTGTGTTCCCTTCAAGCTAGGTGAAGGACGGCTTTCACACACACTTATCTCTCAGAACTGAACATGTGGAGAGACGTTCGTTCATCCAGCACAAAGGGAACGGGTTGCAGGAGAAACCCTTACTCTGGTTTCTCAGTCTGTTTCCTAGTGCCGGTTTGAAGTGCCTGCCGTTTTCACTGTAAAACCGAGTTGGAGCTTGTACCTCCCCATATATATGTATGGAGTGGAGTTGGCAACTGAAAAGAAACTTTGTGTTCCCTTCAAGCTAGGTGAAGGACGGCTTTCACACACACTTATCTCTCAGAACTGAGCATGTGGAGAGACGTTCGTTCATCCAGCACAAAGGGAACGGGTTGCAGGAGAAACCCTTACTCTGGTTTCTCAGTCTGTTTCCTAGTGCCGGTTTGAAGTGCCTGCCGTTTTCACTGTAAAACCGAGTTGGAGCTTGTACCTCCCCATATATATGTATGGAGTGGAGTTGGCAACTGAAAAGAAACTTTGTGTTCCCTTCAAGCTAGGTGAAGGACGGCTTTCACACACACTTATCTCTCAGAACTGAGCATGTGGAGAGACGTTCGTTCATCCAGCACAAAGGGAACGGGTTGAAGGAGAAACCCTTACTCTGGTTTCTCAGTCTGTTTCCTAGGGCCGGTTTGAAGTGCCTGCCGTTTTCACTGTAAAACCGAGTTGGAGCTTGTACCTCCCCATATATATGTATGGAGTGGAGTTGGCAACTGAAAAGAAACTTTGTGTTCCCTTCAAGCTAGGTGAAGGACGGCTTTCACACACACTTATCTCTCAGAACTGAGCATGTGGAGAGACGTTCGTTCATCCAGCACAAAGGGAACGGGTTGCAGGAGAAACCCTTACTCTGGTTTCTCAGTCTGTTTCCTAGTGCCGGTTTGAAGTGCCTGCCGTTTTCACTGTAAAACCGAGTTGGAGCTTGTACCTCCCCATATATATGTATGGAGTGGAGTTGGCAACTGAAAAGAAACTTTGTGTTCCCTTCAAGCTAGGTGAAGGACGGCTTTCACACACACTTATCTCTCAGAACTGAACATGTGGAGAGACGTTCGTTCATCCAGCACAAAGGGAACGGGTTGCAGGAGAAACCCTTATTCTGGTTTCTCAGTCTGTTTCCTAGTGCCGGTTTGAAGTGCCTGCCGTTTTCACTGTAAAACCGAGTTGGAGCTTGTACCTCCCCATATATATGTATGGAGTGGAGTTGGCAACTGAAAAGAAACTTTGTGTTCCCTTCAAGCTAGGTGAAGGACGGCTTTCACACACACTTATCTCTCAGAACTGAGCATGAGGAGAGACGTTCGTTCATCCAGCACAAAGGGAACGGGTTGCAGGAGAAACCCTTACTCTGGTTTCTCAGTCTGTTTCCTAGTGCCGGTTTGAAGTGCCTGCCGTTTTCACTGTAAAACCGAGTTGGAGCTTGTACCTCCCCATATATATGTATGGAGTGGAGTTGGCAACTTAAAAGAAACTTTGGGTTCCCTTCAAGCTAGGTGAAGGACGGCTTTCACACACACTTATCTCTCAGAACTGAGCATGTGGATAGACGTTCGTTCATCCAGCACAAAGGGAACGGGTTGCAGGAAAAACCCTTACTCTGGTTTCTCAGTCTGTTTCCTAGTGCCGGTTTGAAGTGCCTGCCGTTTTCACTGTAAAACCGAGTTGGAGCTTGTACCTCCCCATATATATGTATGGAGTGGAGTTGGCAACTGAAAAGAAACTTTGTGTTCCCTTCAAGCTAGGTGAAGGACGGCTTTCACACACACTTATCTCTCAGAACTGAGCATGTGGAGAGACGTTCGTTCATCCAGCACAAAGGGAACGGGTTGCAGGAGAAACCCTACTCTGGTTTCTCAGTCTGTTTCCTAGGGCCGGTTTGAAGTGCCTGCCGTTTTCACTGTAAAACCGAGTTGGAGCTTGTACCTCCCCATATATATGTATGGAGTGGAGTTGGCAACTGAAAAGAAACTTTGTGTTCCCTTCAAGCTAGGTGAAGGACGGCTTTCACACACACTTATCTCTCAGAACTGAGCATGTGGAGAGACGTTCGTTCATCCAGCACAAAGGGAACGGGTTGCAGGAGAAACCCTTACTCTGGTTTCTCAGTCTGTTTCCTAGTGCCGGTTTGAAGTGCCTGCCGTTTTCACTGTAAAACCGAGTTGGAGCTTGTACCTCCCCATATATATGTATGGAGTGGAGTTGGCCACTGAAAAGAAACTTTGTGTTCCCTTCAAGCTAGGTGAAGGACGGCTTTCACACACACTTATCTCTCAGAACTGAACATGTGGAGAGACGTTCGTTCATCCAGCACAAAGGGAACGGGTTGCAGGAGAAACCCTTACTCTGGTTTCTCAGTCTGTTTCCTAGTGCCGGTTTGAAGTGCCTGCCGTTTTCACTGTAAAACCGAGTTGGAGCTTGTACCTCCCCATATATATGTATGGAGTGGAGTTGGCAACTGAAAAGAAACTTTGTGTTCCCTTCAAGCTAGGTGAAGGACGGCTTTCACACACACTTATCTCTCAGAACTGAGCATGTGGAGAGACGTTCGTTCATCCAGCACAAAGGGAACGGGTTGCAGGAGAAACCCTTACTCTGGTTTCTCAGTCTGTTTCCTAGTGCCGGTTTGAAGTGCCTGCCGTTTTCACTGTAAAACCGAGTTGGAGCTTGTACCTCCCCATATATATGTATGGAGTGGAGTTGGCAACTGAAAAGAAACTTTGTGTTCCCTTCAAGCTAGGTGAAGGACGGCTTTAACACACACTTATCTCTCAGAACTGAGCATGTGGAGAGACGTTCGTTCATCCAGCACAAAGGGAACGGGTTGCAGGAGAAACCCTGAATCTGGTTTCTCAGTCTGTTTCCTAGTGCCGGTTTGAAGTGCCTGCCGTTTTCACTGTAAAACCGACTTGGAGCTTGTACCTCCCCATATATATGTATGGAGTGGAGTTGGCAACTGAAAAGAAACTTTGTGTTCCCTTCAAGCTAGGTGAAGGACGGCTTTCACACACACTTATCTCTCAGAACTGAGCATGTGGAGAGACGTTCGTTCATCCAGCACAAAGGGAACGGGTTGTAGGAGAAACCCTTACTCTGGTTTCTCAGTCTATTTCGTAGTGCCGGTTTGAAGTGCCTGCCGTTTTCACTGTAAAACCGAGTTGGAGCTTGTACCTCCCCATATATATGTATGGAGTGGAGTTGGCAACTGAAAAGAAACTTTGTGTTCCCTTCAAGCTAGGTGAAGGACAGCTTTCACACACACTTATCTCTCAGAACTGAGCATGTGGAGAGACGTTCGTTCATCCAGCACAAAGGGAACGGGTTGCAGGAGAAACCCTGACTCTGGTTTCTCAGTCTGTTTCCTAGTGCCGGTTTGAAGTGCCTGCCGTTTTCACTGTAAAACCGAGTTGGAGCTTGTACCTCCCCATATAAATGTATGGAGTGGAGTTGGCAACTGAAAAGAAACTTTGTGTTCCCTTCAAGCTAGGTGAAGGACGGCTTTCACACACATTTATCTCTCAGAACTGAGCATGTGGAGAGACGTTCGTTCATCCAGCACAAAGGGAACGGGTTGCAGGAGAAACCCTGACTCTGGTTTCTCAGTCTGTTTCCTAGTGCCGGTTTGAAGTGCCTGCCGTTTTCACTGTAAAACCGAGTTCGAGCTTGTACCTCCCCATATATATGTATGGAGTGGAGTTGGCAACTGAAAAGAAACTTTGTGTTCCCTTCAAGCTAGGTGAAGGACGGCTTTCACACACACTTATCTCTCAGAACTGAGCATGTGGAGAGACGTTCGTTCATCCAGCACAAAGGGAACGGGTTGCAGGAGAAACCCTTACTCTGGTTTCTCAGTCTGTTTCCTAGTGCCGGTTTGAAGTGCCTGCCGTTTTCACTGTAAAACCGAGTTGGAGCTTGTACCTCCCCATATATATGTATGGAGTGAAGTTGGCAACTGAAAAGAAACTTTGTGTTCCCTTCAAGCTAGGTGAAGGACGGCTTTCACACACACTTATCTCTCAGAACTGAGCATGTGGAGAGACGTTCGTTCATCCAGCACAAAGGGAACGGGTTGCAGGAGAAACCCTTACTCTGGTTTCTCAGTCTGTTTCCTAGTGCCGGTTTGACGTGCCTGCCGTTTTCACTGTAAAACCGAGTTGGAGCTTGTACCTCCCCATATATATGTATGGAGGAGTTGGCAACTGAATAGAAACTTTGTGTTCCCTTCAAGCTAGGTGAAGGACGGCTTTCACACACACTTATCTCTCAGAACTGAGCATGTGGAGAGACGTTCGTTCATCCAGCACAAAGGGAACGGGTTGCAGGAGAAACCCTTACTCTGGATTCTCAGTCGGTTTCCTAGTGCCGGTTTGAAGTGCCTGCTGTTTTCACTGTAAAACCGAGTTGGAGCTTGTACCTCCCCATATATATGTATGGAGTGGAGTTGGCAACTGAAAAGAAACTTTGTGTTCCCTTCAAGCTAGGTGAAGGACGGCTTTCACACACACTTATCTCTCAGAACTGAGCATGTGGAGAGACGTTCGTTCATCCAGCACAAAGGGAACGGGTTGCAGGAGAAACCCTGACTCTGGTTTCTCAGTCTGTTTCCTAGTGCCGGTTTGAAGTGCCTGCCGTTTTCACTGTAAAACCGAGTTGGAGCTTGTACCTCCCCATATAAATGTATGGAGTGGAGTTGGCAACTGAAAAGAAACTTTGTGTTCCCTTCAAGCTAGGTGAAGGACGGCTTTCACACACACTTATCTCTCAGAACTGAGCATGTGGAGAGACGTTCGTTCATCCAGTACAAAGGGAACGGGTTGCAGGAGAAACCCTTTCTCTGGTTTCTCACTCTGTTTCCTAGTGCCGGTTTGAAGTGCCTGCCGTTTTCACTGTAAAACCGAGTTGCAGCTTGTACCTCCCCATATATATGTATGGAGTGGAGTTGGCAACTGAAAAGAAACTTTGTGTTCCCTTCAAGCTAGGTGAAGGACGGCTTTCACACACACTTATCTCTCAGAACTGAGCATGTGGAGAGACGTTCGTTCATCCAGCACAAAGGGAACGGGTTGCAGGAGAAACCCTGACTCTGGTTTCTCAGTCTGTTTCCTAGTGCCGGTTTGAAGTGCCTGCCGTTTTCACTGTAAAACCGAGTTGGAGCTTGTACCTCCCCATATATATGTATGGAGTGGAGTTGGCAACTGAAAAGAAACTTTGTGTTCCCTTCAAGCTAGGTGAAGGACGGCTTTCACACACACTTATCTCTCAGAACTGAGCATGTGGAGAGACGTTCGTTCATCCAGTACAAAGGGAACGGGTTGCAGGAGAAACCCTTTCTCTGGTTTCTCACTCTGTTTCCTAGTGCCGGTTTGAAGTGCCTGCCGTTTTCACTGTAAAACCGAGTTGGAGCTTGTACCTCCCCATATATATGTATGGAGTGGAGTTGGCAACTGAAAAGAAACTTTGTGTTCCCTTCAAGCTAGGTGAAGGACGGCTTTCACACACACTTATCTCTCAGAACTGAGCATGTGGAGAGACGTTCGTTCATCCAGCACAAAGGGAACGGGTTGAAGGAGAAACCCTTACTCTGGTTTCTCAGTCTGTTTCCTAGGGCCGGTTTGAAGTGCCTGCCGTTTTCACTGTAAAACCGAGTTGGAGCTTGTACCTCCCCATATATATGTATGGAGTGGAGTTGGCAACTGAAAAGAAACTTTGTGTTCCCTTCAAGCTAGGTGAAGGACGGCTTTCACACACACTTATCTCTCAGAACTGAGCATGTGGAGAGACGTTCGTTCATCCAGCACAAAGGGAACGGGTTGCAGGAGAAACCCTTACTCTGGTTTCTCAGTCTGTTTCCTAGTGCCGGTTTGAAGTGCCTGCCGTTTTCACTGTAAAACCGAGTTGGAGCTTGTACCTCCCCATATATATGTATGGAGTGGAGTTGGCAACTGAAAAGAAACTTTGTGTTCCCTTCAAGCTAGGTGAAGGACGGCTTTCACACACACTTATCTCTCAGAACTGAACATGTGGAGAGACGTTCGTTCATCCAGCACAAAGGGAACGGGTTGCAGGAGAAACCCTTATTCTGGTTTCTCAGTCTGTTTCCTAGTGCCGGTTTGAAGTGCCTGCCGTTTTCACTGTAAAACCGAGTTGGAGCTTGTACCTCCCCATATATATGTATGGAGTGGAGTTGGCAACTGAAAAGAAACTTTGTGTTCCCTTCAAGCTAGGTGAAGGACGGCTTTCACACACACTTATCTCTCAGAACTGAGCATGAGGAGAGACGTTCGTTCATCCAGCACAAAGGGAACGGGTTGCAGGAGAAACCCTTACTCTGGTTTCTCAGTCTGTTTCCTAGTGCCGGTTTGAAGTGCCTGCCGTTTTCACTGTAAAACCGAGTTGGAGCTTGTACCTCCCCATATATATGTATGGAGTGGAGTTGGCAACTTAAAAGAAACTTTGTGTTCCCTTCAAGCTAGGTGAAGGACGGCTTTCACACACACTTATCTCTCAGAACTGAGCATGTGGAGAGACGTTCGTTCATCCAGCACAAAGGGAACGGGTTGCAGGAGAAACCCTTAGTCTGGTTTCTCAGTCTGTTTCCTAGTGCCGGTTTGAAGTGCCTGCCGTTTTCACTGTAAAACCGAGTTGGAGCTTGTACCTCCCCATATATATGTATGGAGTGGAGTTGGCCACTGAAAAGAAACTTTGTGTTCCCTTCAAGCTAGGTGAAGGACGGCTTTCACACACACTTATCTCTCAGAACTGAACATGTGGAGAGACGTTCGTTCATCCAGCACAAAGGGAACGGGTTGCAGGAGAAACCCTTACTCTGGTTTCTCAGTCTGTTTCCTAGTGCCGGTTTGAAGTGCCTGCCGTTTTCACTGTAAAACCGAGTTGGAGCTTGTACCTCCCCATATATATGTATGGAGTGGAGTTGGCAACTGAAAAGAAACTTTGTGTTCCCTTCAAGCTAGGTGAAGGACGGCTTTCACACACACTTATCTCTCAGAACTGAGCATGTGGAGAGACGTTCGTTCATCCAGCACAAAGGGAACGGGTTGCAGGGGAAACCCTTACTCTGGTTTCTCAGTCTGTTTCCTAGTGCCGGTTTGAAGTGCCTGCCGTTTTCACTGTAAAACCGAGTTGGAGCTTGTACCTCCCCATATATATGTATGGAGTGGAGTTGGCAACTGAAAAGAAACTTTGTGTTCCCTTCAAGCTAGGTGAAGGACGGCTTTCACACACACTTATCTCTCAGAACTGAGCATGTGGAGAGACGTTCGTTCATCCAGCACAAAGGGAACGGGTTGCAGGAGAAACCCTGAATCTGGTTTCTCAGTCTGTTTCCTAGTGCCGGTTTGAAGTGCCTGCCGTTTTCACTGTAAAACCGACTTGGAGCTTGTACCTCCCCATATATATGTATGGAGTGGAGTTGGCAACTGAAAAGAAACTTTGTGTTCCCTTCAAGCTAGGTGAAGGACGGCTTTCACACACACTTATCTCTCAGAACTGAGCATGTGGAGAGACGTTCGTTCATCCAGCACAAAGGGAACGGGTTGTAGGAGAAACCCTTACTCTGGTTTCTCAGTCTGTTTCGTAGTGCCGGTTTGAAGTGCCTGCCGTTTTCACTGTAAAACCGAGTTGGAGCTTGTACCTCCCCATATATATGTATGGAGTGGAGTTGGCAACTGAAAAGAAACTTTGTGTTCCCTTCAAGCTAGGTGAAGGACAGCTTTCACACACACTTATCTCTCAGAAGTGAGCATGTGGAGAGACGTTCGTTCATCCAGCACAAAGGGAACGGGTTGCAGGAGAAACCCTTACTCTGGTTTCTCAGTCTGTTTCCTAGTGCCGGTTTGAAGTGCCTGCCGTTTTCACTGTAAAACCGAGTTGGAGCTTGTACCTCCCCATATAAATGTATGGAGTGGAGTTGGCAACTGAAAAGAAACTTTGTGTTCCCTTCAAGCTAGGTGAAGGACGGCTTTCACACACATTTATCTCTCAGAACTGAGCATGTGGAGAGACGTTCGTTCATCCAGCACAAAGGGAACGGGTTGCAGGAGAAACCCTGACTCTGGTTTCTCAGTCTGTTTCCTAGTGCCGGTTTGAAGTGCCTGCCGTTTTCACTGTAAAACCGAGTTGGAGCTTGTACCTCCCCATATATATGTATGGAGTGGAGTTGGCAACTGAAAAGAAACTTTGTGTTCCCTTCAAGCTAGGTGAAGGACGGCTTTCACACACACTTATCTCTCAGAACTGAGCATGTGGAGAGACGTTCGTTCATCCAGCACAAAGGGAACGGGTTGCAGGAGAAACCCTTACTCTGGTTTCTCAGTCTGTTTCCTAGTGCCGGTTTGAAGTGCCTGCCGTTTTCACTGTAAAACCGAGTTGGAGCTTGTACCTCCCCATATATATCTATGGAGTGGAGTTGGCAACTGAAAGGAAACTTTGTGTTCCCTTCAAGCTAGGTGAAGGACGGCTTTCACACACACTTATCTCTCAGAACTGAGCATGTGGAGAGACGTTCGTTCATCCAGCACAAAGGGAACGGGTTGCAGGAGAAACCCTTACTCTGGTTTCTCAGTCTGTTTCCTAGTGCCGGTTTGACGTGCCTGCCGTTTTCACTGTAAAACCGAGTTGGAGCTTGTACCTCCCCATATATATGTATGGAGGAGTTGGCAACTGAATAGAAACTTTGTGTTCCCTTCAAGCTAGGTGAAGGACGGCTTTCACACACACTTATCTCTCAGAACTGAGCATGTGGAGAGACGTTCGTTCATCCAGCACAAAGGGAACGGGTTGCAGGAGAAACCCTTACTCTGGATTCTCAGTCGGTTTCCTAGTGCCGGTTTGAAGTGCCTGCCGTTTTCACTGTAAAACCGAGTTGGAGCTTGTACCTCCCCATATATATGTATGGAGTGGAGTTGGCAACTGAAAAGAAACTTTGTGTTCCCTTCAAGCTAGGTGAAGGACGGCTTTCACACACACTTATCTCTCAGAACTGAGCATGTGGAGAGACGTTCGTTCATCCAGCACAAAGGGAACGGGTTGCAGGAGAAACCCTGACTCTGGTTTCTCAGTCTGTTTCCTAGTGCCGGTTTGAAGTGCCTGCCGTTTTCACTGTAAAACCGAGTTGGAGCTTGTACCTCCCCATATAAATGTATGGAGTGGAGTTGGCAACTGAAAAGAAACTTTGTGTTCCCTTCAAGCTAGGTGAAGGACGGCTTTCACACACACTTATCTCTCAGAACTGAGCATGTGGAGAGACGTTCGTTCATCCAGTACAAAGGGAACGGGTTGCAGGAGAAACCCTTTCTCTGGTTTCTCACTCTGTTTCCTAGTGCCGGTTTGAAGTGCCTGCCGTTTTCACTGTAAAACCGAGTTGCAGCTTGTACCTCCCCATATATATTTATGGAGTGGAGTTGGCAACTGAAAAGAAACTTTGTGTTCCCTTCAAGCTAGGTGAAGGACGGCTTTCACACACACTTATCTCTCAGAACTGAGCATGTGGAGAGACGTTCGTTCATCCAGCACAAAGGGAACGGGTTGCAGGAGAAACCCTTACTCTGGTTTCTCAGTCTGTTTCCTAGTGCCGGTTTGAAGTGCCTGCCGTTTTCACTGTAAAACCGAGTTGGAGCTTGTACCTCCCCATATATATGTATGGAGTGGAGTTGGCAACTGAAAAGAAACTTTGTGTTCCCTTCAAGCTAGGTGAAGGACGGCTTTCACACACACTTATCTCTCAGAACTGAGCATGTGGAGAGACGTTCGTTCATCCAGCACAAAGGGAACGGGTTGCAGGAGAAACCCTTACTCTGGTTTCTCAGTCTGTTTCCTAGTGCCGGTTTGACGTGCCTGCCGTTTTCACTGTAAAACCGAGTTGGAGCTTGTACCTCCCCATATATATGTATGGAGGAGTTGGCAACTGAATAGAAACTTTGTGTTCCCTTCAAGCTAGGTGAAGGACGGCTTTCACACACACTTATCTCTCAGAACTGAGCATGTGGAGAGACGTTCGTTCATCCAGCACAAAGGGAACGGGTTGCAGGAGAAACCCTGACTCTGGTTTCTCAGTCTGTTTCCTAGTGCCGGTTTGAAGTGCCTGCCGTTTTCACTGTAAAACCGAGTTGGAGCTTGTACCTCCCCATATATATGTATGGAGTGGAGTTGGCAACTGAAAAGAAACTTTGTGTTCCCTTCAAGCTAGGTGAAGGACGGCTTTCACACACACTTATCTCTCAGAACTGAGCATGTGGAGAGACGTTCGTTCATCCAGCACAAAGGGAACGGGTTGCAGGAGAAACCCTTACTCTGGTTTCTCAGTCTGTTTCCTAGTGCCGGTTTGACGTGCCTGCCGTTTTCACTGTAAAACCGAGTTGGAGCTTGTACCTCCCCATATATATGTATGGAGGAGTTGGCAACTGAATAGAAACTTTGTGTTCCCTTCAAGCTAGGTGAAGGACGGCTTTCACACACACTTATCTCTCAGAACTGAGCATGTGGAGAGACGTTCGTTCATCCAGCACAAAGGGAACGGGTTGCAGGAGAAACCCTTACTCTGGATTCTCAGTCGGTTTCCTAGTGCCGGTTTGAAGTGCCTGCCGTTTTCACTGTAAAACCGAGTTGGAGCTTGTACCTCCCCATATATATGTATGGAGTGGAGTTGGCAACTGAAAAGAAACTTTGTGTTCCCTTCAAGCTAGGTGAAGGACGGCTTTCACACACACTTATCTCTCAGAACTGAGCATGTGGAGAGACGTTCGTTCATCCAGCACAAAGGGAACGGGTTGCAGGAGAAACCCTTACTCTGGTTTCTCAGTCTGTTTCCTAGTGCCGGTTTGAAGTGCCTGCCGTTTTCACTGTAAAACCGAGTTGGAGCTTGTACCTCCCCATATATATGTATGGAGTGGAGTTGGCAACTGAAAAGAAACTTTGTGTTCCCTTCAAGCTAGGTGAAGGACGGCTTTCACACACACTTATCTCTCAGAACTGAGCATGTGGAGAGACGTTCGTTCATCCAGCACAAAGGGAACGGGTTGAAGGAGAAACCCTTACTCTGGTTTCTCAGTCTGTTTCCTAGGGCCGGTTTGAAGTGCCTGCCGTTTTCACTGTAAAACCGAGTTGGAGCTTGTACCTCCCCATATATATGTATGGAGTGGAGTTGGCAACTGAAAAGAAACTTTGTGTTCCCTTCAAGCTAGGTGAAGGACGGCTTTCACACACACTTATCTCTCAGAACTGAGCATGTGGAGAGACGTTCGTTCATCCAGCACAAAGGGAACGGGTTGCAGGAGAAACCCTTACTCTGGTTTCTCAGTCTGTTTCCTAGTGCCGGTTTGAAGTGCCTGCCGTTTTCACTGTAAAACCGAGTTGGAGCTTGTACCTCCCCATATATATGTATGGAGTGGAGTTGGCAACTGAAAAGAAACTTTGTGTTCCCTTCAAGCTAGGTGAAGGACGGCTTTCACACACACTTATCTCTCAGAACTGAGCATGTGGAGAGACGTTCGTTCATCCAGCACAAAGGGAACGGGTTGCAGGAGAAACCCTTACTCTGGTTTCTCAGTCTGTTTCCTAGGGCCGGTTTGAAGTGCCTGCCGTTTTCACTGTAAAACCGAGTTGGAGCTTGTACCTCCCCATATATATGTATGGAGTGGAGTTGGCAACTGAAAAGAAACTTTGTGTTCCCTTCAAGCTAGGTGAAGGACGGCTTTCACACACACTTATCTCTCAGAACTGAGCATGTGGAGAGACGTTCGTTCATCCAGCACAAAGGGAACGGGTTGCAGGAGAAACCCTTACTCTGGTTTCTCAGTCTGTTTCCTAGTGCCGGTTTGAAGTGCCTGCCGTTTTCACTGTAAAACCGAGTTGGAGCTTGTACCTCCCCATATATATGTATGGAGTGGAGTTGGCAACTGAAAAGAAACTTTGTGTTCCCTTCAAGCTAGGTGAATGACGGCTTTCACACTCAGTTATCTCTCAGAACTGAGCATGTGGAGAGACGTTCGTTCATCCAGCACAAAGGGAACGGGTTGCAGGAGAAACCCTTACTCTGGTTTCTCAGTCGGTTTCCTAGGGCCGGTTTGAAGTGCCTGCCGTTTTCACTGTAAAACCGAGTTGGAGCTTGTACCTCCCCATATATATGTATGGAGTGGAGTTGGCAACTGAAAAGAAACTTTGTGTTCCCTTCAAGCTAGGTGAAGGACGGCTTTCACACACACTTATCTCTCAGAACTGAGCATGTGGAGAGACGTTCGTTCATCCAGCACAAAGGGAACGGGTTGCAGGAGAAACCCTTACTCTGGTTTCTCAGTCTGTTTCCTAGTGCCGGTTTGAAGTGCCTGCCGTTTTCACTGTAAAACCGAGTTAGAGCTTGTACCTCCCCATATATATGTATGGAGTGGAGTTGGCAACTGAAAAGAAACTTTGTGTTCCCTTCAAGCTAGGTGAAGGACGGCTTTCACACACACTTATCTCTCAGAACTGAGCATGTGGAGAGACGTTCGTTCATCCAGCACAAAGGGAACGGGTTGAAGGAGAAACCCTTACTCTGGTTTCTCAGTCTGTTTCCTAGTGCCGGTTTGAAGTGCCTGCCGTTTTCACTGTAAAACCGAGTTGGAGCTTGTACCTCCCCATATATATGTATGGAGTGGAGTTGGCAACTGAAAAGAAACTTTGTGTTCCCTTCAAGCTAGGTGAAGGACGGCTTTCACACACACTTATCTCTCAGAACTGAGCATGTGGAGAGACGTTCGTTCATCCAGCACAAAGGGAACGGGTTGCAGGAGAAACCCTTACTCTGGTTTCTCAGTCTGTTTCCTAGTGCCGGTTTGAAGTGCCTGCCGTTTTCACTGTAAAACCGAGTTGGAGCTTGTACCTCCCCATATATATGTATGGAGTGGAGTTGGCAACTGAAAAGAAACTTTGTGTTCCCTTCAAGCTAGGTGAAGGACGGCTTTCACACACACTTATCTCTCAGAACTGAGCATGTGGAGAGACGTTCGTTCATCCAGCACAAAGGGAACGGGTTGCAGGAGAAACCCTGACTCTGGTTTCTCAGTCTGTTTCCTAGTGCCGGTTTGAAGTGCCTGCCGTTTTCACTGTAAAACCGAGTTGGAGCTTGTACCTCCCCATATAAATGTATGGAGTGGAGTTGGCAACTGAAAAGAAACTTTGTGTTCCCTTCAAGCTAGGTGAAGGACGGCTTTCACACACACTTATCTCTCAGAACTGAGCATGTGGAGAGACGTTCGTTCATCCAGTACAAAGGGAACGGGTTGCAGGAGAAACCCTTTCTCTGGTTTCTCACTCTGTTTCCTAGTGCCGGTTTGAAGTGCCTGCCGTTTTCACTGTAAAACCGAGTTGCAGCTTGTACCTCCCCATATATATGTATGGAGTGGAGTTGGCAACTGAAAAGAAACTTTGTGTTCCCTTCAAGCTAGGTGAAGGACGGCTTTCACACACACTTATCTCTCAGAACTGAGCATGTGGAGAGACGTTCGTTCATCCAGCACAAAGGGAACGGGTTGCAGGAGAAACCCTGACTCTGGTTTCTCAGTCTGTTTCCTAGTGCCGGTTTGAAGTGCCTGCCGTTTTCACTGTAAAACCGAGTTGGAGCTTGTACCTCCCCATATATATGTATGGAGTGGAGTTGGCAACTGAAAAGAAACTTTGTGTTCCCTTCAAGCTAGGTGAAGGACGGCTTTCACACACACTTATCTCTCAGAACTGAGCATGTGGAGAGACGTTCGTTCATCCAGTACAAAGGGAACGGGTTGCAGGAGAAACCCTTTCTCTGGTTTCTCACTCTGTTTCCTAGTGCCGGTTTGAAGTGCCTGCCGTTTTCACTGTAAAACCGAGTTGGAGCTTGTACCTCCCCATATATATGTATGGAGTGGAGTTGGCAACTGAAAAGAAACTTTGTGTTCCCTTCAAGCTAGGTGAAGGACGGCTTTCACACACACTTATCTCTCAGAACTGAGCATGTGGAGAGACGTTCGTTCATCCAGCACAAAGGGAACGGGTTGCAGGAGAAACCCTTACTCTGGTTTCTCAGTCTGTTTCCTAGGGCCGGTTTGAAGTGCCTGCCGTTTTCACTGTAAAACCGAGTTGGAGCTTGTACCTCCCCATATATATGTATGGAGTGGAGTTGGCAACTGAAAAGAAACTTTGTGTTCCCTTCAAGCTAGGTGAAGGACGGCTTTCACACACACTTATCTCTCAGAACTGAGCATGTGGAGAGACGTTCGTTCATCCAGCACAAAGGGAACGGGTTGCAGGAGAAACCCTTACTCTGGTTTCTCAGTCTGTTTCCTAGTGCCGGTTTGAAGTGCCTGCCGTTTTCACTGTAAAACCGAGTTGGAGCTTGTACCTCCCCATATATATGTATGGAGTGGAGTTGGCAACTGAAAAGAAACTTTGTGTTCCCTTCAAGCTAGGTGAAGGACGGCTTTCACACACACTTATCTCTCAGAACTGAACATGTGGAGAGACGTTCGTTCATCCAGCACAAAGGGAACGGGTTGCAGGAGAAACCCTTATTCTGGTTTCTCAGTCTGTTTCCTAGTGCCGGTTTGAAGTGCCTGCCGTTTTCACTGTAAAACCGAGTTGGAGCTTGTACCTCCCCATATATATGTATGGAGTGGAGTTGGCAACTGAAAAGAAACTTTGTGTTCCCTTCAAGCTAGGTGAAGGACGGCTTTCACACACACTTATCTCTCAGAACTGAGCATGTGGAGAGACGTTCGTTCATCCAGCACAAAGGGAACGGTTTGCAGGAGAAACCCTTAGTCTGGTTTCTCAGTCTGTTTCCTAGTGCCGGTTTGAAGTGCCTGCCGTTTTCACTGTAAAACCGAGTTGGAGCTTGTACCTCCCCATATATATGTATGGAGTGGAGTTGGCCACTGAAAAGAAACTTTGTGTTCCCTTCAAGCTAGGTGAAGGACGGCTTTCACACACACTTATCTCTCAGAACTGAACATGTGGAGAGACGTTCGTTCATCCAGCACAAAGGGAACGGGTTGCAGGAGAAACCCTTACTCTGGTTTCTCAGTCTGTTTCCTAGTGCCGGTTTGAAGTGCCTGCCGTTTTCACTGTAAAACCGAGTTGGAGCTTGTACCTCCCCATATATATGTATGGAGTGGAGTTGGCAACTGAAAAGAAACTTTGTGTTCCCTTCAAGCTAGGTGAAGGACGGCTTTCACACACACTTATCTCTCAGAACTGAGCATGTGGAGAGACGTTCGTTCATCCAGCACAAAGGGAACGGGTTGCAGGAGAAACCCTTACTCTGGTTTCTCAGTCTGTTTCCTAGTGCCGGTTTGAAGTGCCTGCCGTTTTCACTGTAAAACCGAGTTGGAGCTTGTACCTCCCCATATATATGTATGGAGTGGAGTTGGCAACTGAAAAGAAACTTTGTGTTCCCTTCAAGCTAGGTGAAGGACGGCTTTCACACACACTTATCTCTCAGAACTGAGCATGTGGAGAGACGTTCGTTCATCCAGCACAAAGGGAACGGGTTGCAGGAGAAACCCTGAATCTGGTTTCTCAGTCTGTTTCCTAGTGCCGGTTTGAAGTGCCTGCCGTTTTCACTGTAAAACCGACTTGGAGCTTGTACCTCCCCATATATATGTATGGAGTGGAGTTGGCAACTGAAAAGAAACTTTGTGTTCCCTTCAAGCTAGGTGAAGGACGGCTTTCACACACACTTATCTCTCAGAACTGAGCATGTGGAGAGACGTTCGTTCATCCAGCACAAAGGGAACGGGTTGTAGGAGAAACCCTTACTCTGGTTTCTCAGTCTGTTTCGTAGTGCCGGTTTGAAGTGCCTGCCGTTTTCACTGTAAAACCGAGTTGGAGCTTGTACCTCCCCATATATATGTATGGAGTGGAGTTGGCAACTGAAAAGAAACTTTGTGTTCCCTTCAAGCTAGGTGAAGGACAGCTTTCACACACACTTATCTCTCAGAAGTGAGCATGTGGAGAGACGTTCGTTCATCCAGCACAAAGGGAACGGGTTGCAGGAGAAACCCTTACTCTGGTTTCTCAGTCTGTTTCCTAGTGCCGGTTTGAAGTGCCTGCCGTTTTCACTGTAAAACCGAGTTGGAGCTTGTACCTCCCCATATAAATGTATGGAGTGGAGTTGGCAACTGAAAAGAAACTTTGTGTTCCCTTCAAGCTAGGTGAAGGACGGCTTTCACACACATTTATCTCTCAGAACTGAGCATGTGGAGAGACGTTCGTTCATCCAGCACAAAGGGAACGGGTTGCAGGAGAAACCCTGACTCTGGTTTCTCAGTCTGTTTCCTAGTGCCGGTTTGAAGTGCCTGCCGTTTTCACTGTAAAACCGAGTTGGAGCTTGTACCTCCCCATATATATGTATGGAGTGGAGTTGGCAACTGAAAAGAAACTTTGTGTTCCCTTCAAGCTAGGTGAAGGACGGCTTTCACACACACTTATCTCTCAGAACTGAGCATGTGGAGAGACGTTCGTTCATCCAGCACAAAGGGAACGGGTTGCAGGAGAAACCCTTACTCTGGTTTCTCAGTCTGTTTCCTAGTGCCGGTTTGAAGTGCCTGCCGTTTTCACTGTAAAACCGAGTTGGAGCTTGTACCTCCCCATATATATGTATGGAGTGGAGTTGGCAACTGAAAGGAAACTTTGTGTTCCCTTCAAGCTAGGTGAAGGACGGCTTTCACACACACTTATCTCTCAGAACTGAGCATGTGGAGAGACGTTCGTTCATCCAGCACAAAGGGAACGGGTTGCAGGAGAAACCCTTACTCTGGTTTCTCAGTCTGTTTCCTAGTGCCGGTTTGACGTGCCTGCCGTTTTCACTGTAAAACCGAGTTGGAGCTTGTACCTCCCCATATATATGTATGGAGGAGTTGGCAACTGAATAGAAACTTTGTGTTCCCTTCAAGCTAGGTGAAGGACGGCTTTCACACACACTTATCTCTCAGAACTGAGCATGTGGAGAGACGTTCGTTCATCCAGCACAAAGGGAACGGGTTGCAGGAGAAACCCTTACTCTGGATTCTCAGTCGGTTTCCTAGTGCCGGTTTGAAGTGCCTGCCGTTTTCACTGTAAAACCGAGTTGGAGCTTGTACCTCCCCATATATATGTATGGAGTGGAGTTGGCAACTGAAAAGAAACTTTGTGTTCCCTTCAAGCTAGGTGAAGGACGGCTTTCACACACAATTATCTCTCAGAACTGAGCATGTGGAGAGACGTTCGTTCATCCAGCACAAAGGGAACGGGTTGCAGGAGAAACCCTTACTCTGGTTTCTCAGTCTGTTTCCTAGTGCCGGTTTGAAGTGCCTGCCGTTTTCACTGTAAAACCGAGTTGGAGCTTGTACCTCCCCATATATATGTATGGAGTGGAGTTGGCAACTGAAAAGAAACTTTGTGTTCCCTTCAAGCTAGGTGAAGGACGGCTTTCACACACACTTATCTCTCAGAACTGAGCATGTGGAGAGACGTTCGTTCATCCAGCACAAAGGGAACGGGTTGCAGGAGAAACCCTTACTCTGGTTTCTCAGTCTGTTTCCTAGGGCCGGTTTGAAGTGCCTGCCGTTTTCACTGTAAAACCGAGTTGGAGCTTGTACCTCCCCATATATATGTATGGAGTGGAGTTGGCAACTGAAAAGAAACTTTGTGTTCCCTTCAAGCTAGGTGAAGGACGGCTTTCACACACACTTATCTCTCAGAACTGAGCATGTGGAGAGACGTTCGTTCATCCAGCACAAAGGGAACGGGTTGCAGGAGAAACCCTTACTCTGGTTTCTCAGTCTGTTTCCTAGTGCCGGTTTGAAGTGCCTGCCGTTTTCACTGTAAAACCGAGTTGGAGCTTGTACCTCCCCATATATATGTATGGAGTGGAGTTGGCAACTGAAAAGAAACTTTGTGTTCCCTTCAAGCTAGGTGAATGACGGCTTTCACACTCAGTTATCTCTCAGAACTGAGCATGTGGAGAGACGTTCGTTCATCCAGCACAAAGGGAACGGGTTGCAGGAGAAACCCTTACTCTGGTTTCTCAGTCGGTTTCCTAGGGCCGGTTTGAAGTGCCTGCCGTTTTCACTGTAAAACCGAGTTGGAGCTTGTACCTCCCCATATATATGTATGGAGTGGAGTTGGCAACTGAAAAGAAACTTTGTGTTCCCTTCAAGCTAGGTGAAGGACGGCTTTCACACACACTTATCTCTCAGAACTGAGCATGTGGAGAGACGTTCGTTCATCCAGCACAAAGGGAACGGGTTGCAGGAGAAACCCTTACTCTGGTTTCTCAGTCTGTTTCCTAGTGCCGGTTTGAAGTGCCTGCCGTTTTCACTGTAAAACCGAGTTAGAGCTTGTACCTCCCCATATATATGTATGGAGTGGAGTTGGCAACTGAAAAGAAACTTTGTGTTCCCTTCAAGCTAGGTGAAGGACGGCTTTCACACACACTTATCTCTCAGAACTGAGCATGTGGAGAGACGTTCGTTCATCCAGCACAAAGGGAACGGGTTGAAGGAGAAACCCTTACTCTGGTTTCTCAGTCTGTTTCCTAGTGCCGGTTTGAAGTGCCTGCCGTTTTCACTGTAAAACCGAGTTGGAGCTTGTACCTCCCCATATATATGTATGGAGTGGAGTTGGCAACTGAAAAGAAACTTTGTGTTCCCTTCAAGCTAGGTGAAGGACGGCTTTCACACACACTTATCTCTCAGAACTGAGCATGTGGAGAGACGTTCGTTCATCCAGCACAAAGGGAACGGGTTGCAGGAGAAACCCTTACTCTGGTTTCTCAGTCTGTTTCCTAGTGCCGGTTTGAAGTGCCTGCCGTTTTCACTGTAAAACCGAGTTGGAGCTTGTACCTCCCCATATATATGTATGGAGTGGAGTTGGCAACTGAAAAGAAACTTTGTGTTCCCTTCAAGCTAGGTGAAGGACGGCTTTCACACACACTTATCTCTCAGAACTGAGCATGTGGAGAGACGTTCGTTCATCCAGCACAAAGGGAACGGGTTGCAGGAGAAACCCTGACTCTGGTTTCTCAGTCTGTTTCCTAGTGCCGGTTTGAAGTGCCTGCCGTTTTCACTGTAAAACCGAGTTGGAGCTTGTACCTCCCCATATAAATGTATGGAGTGGAGTTGGCAACTGAAAAGAAACTTTGTGTTCCCTTCAAGCTAGGTGAAGGACGGCTTTCACACACACTTATCTCTCAGAACTGAGCATGTGGAGAGACGTTCGTTCATCCAGTACAAAGGGAACGGGTTGCAGGAGAAACCCTTTCTCTGGTTTCTCACTCTGTTTCCTAGTGCCGGTTTGAAGTGCCTGCCGTTTTCACTGTAAAACCGAGTTGCAGCTTGTACCTCCCCATATATATGTATGGAGTGGAGTTGGCAACTGAAAAGAAACTTTGTGTTCCCTTCAAGCTAGGTGAAGGACGGCTTTCACACACACTTATCTCTCAGAACTGAGCATGTGGAGAGACGTTCGTTCATCCAGCACAAAGGGAACGGGTTGCAGGAGAAACCCTGACTCTGGTTTCTCAGTCTGTTTCCTAGTGCCGGTTTGAAGTGCCTGCCGTTTTCACTGTAAAACCGAGTTGGAGCTTGTACCTCCCCATATATATGTATGGAGTGGAGTTGGCAACTGAAAAGAAACTTTGTGTTCCCTTCAAGCTAGGTGAAGGACGGCTTTCACACACACTTATCTCTCAGAACTGAGCATGTGGAGAGACGTTCGTTCATCCAGTACAAAGGGAACGGGTTGCAGGAGAAACCCTTTCTCTGGTTTCTCACTCTGTTTCCTAGTGCCGGTTTGAAGTGCCTGCCGTTTTCACTGTAAAACCGAGTTGGAGCTTGTACCTCCCCATATATATGTATGGAGTGGAGTTGGCAACTGAAAAGAAACTTTGTGTTCCCTTCAAGCTAGGTGAAGGACGGCTTTCACACACACTTATCTCTCAGAACTGAGCATGTGGAGAGACGTTCGTTCATCCAGCACAAAGGGAACGGGTTGCAGGAGAAACCCTTACTCTGGTTTCTCAGTCTGTTTCCTAGGGCCGGTTTGAAGTGCCTGCCGTTTTCACTGTAAAACCGAGTTGGAGCTTGTACCTCCCCATATATATGTATGGAGTGGAGTTGGCAACTGAAAAGAAACTTTGTGTTCCCTTCAAGCTAGGTGAAGGACGGCTTTCACACACACTTATCTCTCAGAACTGAGCATGTGGAGAGACGTTCGTTCATCCAGCACAAAGGGAACGGGTTGCAGGAGAAACCCTTACTCTGGTTTCTCAGTCTGTTTCCTAGTGCCGGTTTGAAGTGCCTGCCGTTTTCACTGTAAAACCGAGTTGGAGCTTGTACCTCCCCATATATATGTATGGAGTGGAGTTGGCAACTGAAAAGAAACTTTGTGTTCCCTTCAAGCTAGGTGAAGGACGGCTTTCACACACACTTATCTCTCAGAACTGAACATGTGGAGAGACGTTCGTTCATCCAGCACAAAGGGAACGGGTTGCAGGAGAAACCCTTATTCTGGTTTCTCAGTCTGTTTCCTAGTGCCGGTTTGAAGTGCCTGCCGTTTTCACTGTAAAACCGAGTTGGAGCTTGTACCTCCCCATATATATGTATGGAGTGGAGTTGGCAACTGAAAAGAAACTTTGTGTTCCCTTCAAGCTAGGTGAAGGACGGCTTTCACACACACTTATCTCTCAGAACTGAGCATGAGGAGAGACGTTCGTTCATCCAGCACAAAGGGAACGGGTTGCAGGAGAAACCCTTACTCTGGTTTCTCAGTCTGTTTCCTAGTGCCGGTTTGAAGTGCCTGCCGTTTTCACTGTAAAACCGAGTTGGAGCTTGTACCTCCCCATATATATGTATGGAGTGGAGTTGGCAACTTAAAAGAAACTTTGTGTTCCCTTCAAGCTAGGTGAAGGACGGCTTTCACACACACTTATCTCTCAGAACTGAGCATGTGGAGAGACGTTCGTTCATCCAGCACAAAGGGAACGGTTTGCAGGAGAAACCCTTAGTCTGGTTTCTCAGTCTGTTTCCTAGTGCCGGTTTGAAGTGCCTGCCGTTTTCACTGTAAAACCGAGTTGGAGCTTGTACCTCCCCATATATATGTATGGAGTGGAGTTGGCCACTGAAAAGAAACTTTGTGTTCCCTTCAAGCTAGGTGAAGGACGGCTTTCACACACACTTATCTCTCAGAACTGAACATGTGGAGAGACGTTCGTTCATCCAGCACAAAGGGAACGGGTTGCAGGAGAAACCCTTACTCTGGTTTCTCAGTCTGTTTCCTAGTGCCGGTTTGAAGTGCCTGCCGTTTTCACTGTAAAACCGAGTTGGAGCTTGTACCTCCCCATATATATGTATGGAGTGGAGTTGGCAACTGAAAAGAAACTTTGTGTTCCCTTCAAGCTAGGTGAAGGACGGCTTTCACACACACTTATCTCTCAGAACTGAGCATGTGGAGAGACGTTCGTTCATCCAGCACAAAGGGAACGGGTTGCAGGAGAAACCCTTACTCTGGTTTCTCAGTCTGTTTCCTAGTGCCGGTTTGAAGTGCCTGCCGTTTTCACTGTAAAACCGAGTTGGAGCTTGTACCTCCCCATATATATGTATGGAGTGGAGTTGGCAACTGAAAAGAAACTTTGTGTTCCCTTCAAGCTAGGTGAAGGACGGCTTTCACACACACTTATCTCTCAGAACTGAGCATGTGGAGAGACGTTCGTTCATCCAGCACAAAGGGAACGGGTTGCAGGAGAAACCCTGAATCTGGTTTCTCAGTCTGTTTCCTAGTGCCGGTTTGAAGTGCCTGCCGTTTTCACTGTAAAACCGACTTGGAGCTTGTACCTCCCCATATATATGTATGGAGTGGAGTTGGCAACTGAAAAGAAACTTTGTGTTCCCTTCAAGCTAGGTGAAGGACGGCTTTCACACACACTTATCTCTCAGAACTGAGCATGTGGAGAGACGTTCGTTCATCCAGCACAAAGGGAACGGGTTGTAGGAGAAACCCTTACTCTGGTTTCTCAGTCTGTTTCGTAGTGCCGGTTTGAAGTGCCTGCCGTTTTCACTGTAAAACCGAGTTGGAGCTTGTACCTCCCCATATATATGTATGGAGTGGAGTTGGCAACTGAAAAGAAACTTTGTGTTCCCTTCAAGCTAGGTGAAGGACAGCTTTCACACACACTTATCTCTCAGAAGTGAGCATGTGGAGAGACGTTCGTTCATCCAGCACAAAGGGAACGGGTTGCAGGAGAAACCCTTACTCTGGTTTCTCAGTCTGTTTCCTAGTGCCGGTTTGAAGTGCCTGCCGTTTTCACTGTAAAACCGAGTTGGAGCTTGTACCTCCCCATATAAATGTATGGAGTGGAGTTGGCAACTGAAAAGAAACTTTGTGTTCCCTTCAAGCTAGGTGAAGGACGGCTTTCACACACATTTATCTCTCAGAACTGAGCATGTGGAGAGACGTTCGTTCATCCAGCACAAAGGGAACGGGTTGCAGGAGAAACCCTGACTCTGGTTTCTCAGTCTGTTTCCTAGTGCCGGTTTGAAGTGCCTGCCGTTTTCACTGTAAAACCGAGTTGGAGCTTGTACCTCCCCATATATATGTATGGAGTGGAGTTGGCAACTGAAAAGAAACTTTGTGTTCCCTTCAAGCTAGGTGAAGGACGGCTTTCACACACACTTATCTCTCAGAACTGAGCATGTGGAGAGACGTTCGTTCATCCAGCACAAAGGGAACGGGTTGCAGGAGAAACCCTTACTCTGGTTTCTCAGTCTGTTTCCTAGTGCCGGTTTGAAGTGCCTGCCGTTTTCACTGTAAAACCGAGTTGGAGCTTGTACCTCCCCATATATATGTATGGAGTGGAGTTGGCAACTGAAAGGAAACTTTGTGTTCCCTTCAAGCTAGGTGAAGGACGGCTTTCACACACACTTATCTCTCAGAACTGAGCATGTGGAGAGACGTTCGTTCATCCAGCACAAAGGGAACGGGTTGCAGGAGAAACCCTTACTCTGGTTTCTCAGTCTGTTTCCTAGTGCCGGTTTGACGTGCCTGCCGTTTTCACTGTAAAACCGAGTTGGAGCTTGTACCTCCCCATATATATGTATGGAGGAGTTGGCAACTGAATAGAAACTTTGTGTTCCCTTCAAGCTAGGTGAAGGACGGCTTTCACACACACTTATCTCTCAGAACTGAGCATGTGGAGAGACGTTCGTTCATCCAGCACAAAGGGAACGGGTTGCAGGAGAAACCCTTACTCTGGATTCTCAGTCGGTTTCCTAGTGCCGGTTTGAAGTGCCTGCCGTTTTCACTGTAAAACCGAGTTGGAGCTTGTACCTCCCCATATATATGTATGGAGTGGAGTTGGCAACTGAAAAGAAACTTTGTGTTCCCTTCAAGCTAGGTGAAGGACGGCTTTCACACACAATTATCTCTCAGAACTGAGCATGTGGAGAGACGTTCGTTCATCCAGCACAAAGGGAACGGGTTGCAGGAGAAACCCTGACTCTGGTTTCTCAGTCTGTTTCCTAGTGCCGGTTTGAAGTGCCTGCCGTTTTCACTGTAAAACCGAGTTGGAGCTTGTACCTCCCCATATAAATGTATGGAGTGGAGTTGGCAACTGAAAAGAAACTTTGTGTTCCCTTCAAGCTAGGTGAAGGACGGCTTTCACACACACTTATCTCTCAGAACTGAGCATGTGGAGAGACGTTCGTTCATCCAGTACAAAAGGAACGGGTTGCAGGAGAAACCCTTTCTCTGGTTTCTCACTCTGTTTCCTAGTGCCGGTTTGAAGTGCCTGCCGTTTTCACTGTAAAACCGAGTTGCAGCTTGTACCTCCCCATATATATTTATGGAGTGGAGTTGGCAACTGAAAAGAAACTTTGTGTTCCCTTCAAGCTAGGTGAAGGACGGCTTTCACACACACTTATCTCTCAGAACTGAGCATGTGGAGAGACGTTCGTTCATCCAGCACAAAGGGAACGGGTTGCAGGAGAAACCCTTACTCTGGTTTCTCAGTCTGTTTCCTAGTGCCGGTTTGAAGTGCCTGCCGTTTTCACTGTAAAACCGAGTTGGAGCTTGTACCTCCCCATATATATGTATGGAGTGGAGTTGGCAACTGAAAAGAAACTTTGTGTTCCCTTCAAGCTAGGTGAAGGACGGCTTTCACACACACTTATCTCTCAGAACTGAGCATGTGGAGAGACGTTCGTTCATCCAGCACAAAGGGAACGGGTTGCAGGAGAAACCCTTACTCTGGTTTCTCAGTCTGTTTCCTAGTGCCGGTTTGACGTGCCTGCCGTTTTCACTGTAAAACCGAGTTGGAGCTTGTACCTCCCCATATATATGTATGGAGGAGTTGGCAACTGAATAGAAACTTTGTGTTCCCTTCAAGCTAGGTGAAGGACGGCTTTCACACACACTTATCTCTCAGAACTGAGCATGTGGAGAGACGTTCGTTCATCCAGCACAAAGGGAACGGGTTGCAGGAGAAACCCTGACTCTGGTTTCTCAGTCTGTTTCCTAGTGCCGGTTTGAAGTGCCTGCCGTTTTCACTGTAAAACCGAGTTGGAGCTTGTACCTCCCCATATATATGTATGGAGTGGAGTTGGCAACTGAAAAGAAACTTTGTGTTCCCTTCAAGCTAGGTGAAGGACGGCTTTCACACACACTTATCTCTCAGAACTGAGCATGTGGAGAGACGTTCGTTCATCCAGCACAAAGGGAACGGGTTGCAGGAGAAACCCTTACTCTGGTTTCTCAGTCTGTTTCCTAGTGCCGGTTTGACGTGCCTGCCGTTTTCACTGTAAAACCGAGTTGGAGCTTGTACCTCCCCATATATATGTATGGAGGAGTTGGCAACTGAATAGAAACTTTGTGTTCCCTTCAAGCTAGGTGAAGGACGGCTTTCACACACACTTATCTCTCAGAACTGAGCATGTGGAGAGACGTTCGTTCATCCAGCACAAAGGGAACGGGTTGCAGGAGAAACCCTTACTCTGGATTCTCAGTCGGTTTCCTAGTGCCGGTTTGAAGTGCCTGCCGTTTTCACTGTAAAACCGAGTTGGAGCTTGTACCTCCCCATATATATGTATGGAGTGGAGTTGGCAACTGAAAAGAAACTTTGTGTTCCCTTCAAGCTAGGTGAAGGACGGCTTTCACACACACTTATCTCTCAGAACTGAGCATGTGGAGAGACGTTCGTTCATCCAGCACAAAGGGAACGGGTTGCAGGAGAAACCCTTACTCTGGTTTCTCAGTCTGTTTCCTAGTGCCGGTTTGAAGTGCCTGCCGTTTTCACTGTAAAACCGAGTTGGAGCTTGTACCTCCCCATATATATGTATGGAGTGGAGTTGGCAACTGAAAAGAAACTTTGTGTTCCCTTCAAGCTAGGTGAAGGACGGCTTTCACACACACTTATCTCTCAGAACTGAGCATGTGGAGAGACGTTCGTTCATCCAGCACAAAGGGAACGGGTTGAAGGAGAAACCCTTACTCTGGTTTCTCAGTCTGTTTCCTAGGGCCGGTTTGAAGTGCCTGCCGTTTTCACTGTAAAACCGAGTTGGAGCTTGTACCTCCCCATATATATGTATGGAGTGGAGTTGGCAACTGAAAAGAAACTTTGTGTTCCCTTCAAGCTAGGTGAAGGACGGCTTTCACACACACTTATCTCTCAGAACTGAGCATGTGGAGAGACGTTCGTTCATCCAGCACAAAGGGAACGGGTTGCAGGAGAAACCCTTACTCTGGTTTCTCAGTCTGTTTCCTAGTGCCGGTTTGAAGTGCCTGCCGTTTTCACTGTAAAACCGAGTTGGAGCTTGTACCTCCCCATATATATGTATGGAGTGGAGTTGGCAACTGAAAAGAAACTTTGTGTTCCCTTCAAGCTAGGTGAAGGACGGCTTTCACACACACTTATCTCTCAGAACTGAGCATGTGGAGAGACGTTCGTTCATCCAGCACAAAGGGAACGGGTTGCAGGAGAAACCCTTACTCTGGTTTCTCAGTCTGTTTCCTAGGGCCGGTTTGAAGTGCCTGCCGTTTTCACTGTAAAACCGAGTTGGAGCTTGTACCTCCCCATATATATGTATGGAGTGGAGTTGGCAACTGAAAAGAAACTTTGTGTTCCCTTCAAGCTAGGTGAAGGACGGCTTTCACACACACTTATCTCTCAGAACTGAGCATGTGGAGAGACGTTCGTTCATCCAGCACAAAGGGAACGGGTTGCAGGAGAAACCCTTACTCTGGTTTCTCAGTCTGTTTCCTAGTGCCGGTTTGAAGTGCCTGCCGTTTTCACTGTAAAACCGAGTTGGAGCTTGTACCTCCCCATATATATGTATGGAGTGGAGTTGGCAACTGAAAAGAAACTTTGTGTTCCCTTCAAGCTAGGTGAATGACGGCTTTCACACTCAGTTATCTCTCAGAACTGAGCATGTGGAGAGACGTTCGTTCATCCAGCACAAAGGGAACGGGTTGCAGGAGAAACCCTTACTCTGGTTTCTCAGTCGGTTTCCTAGGGCCGGTTTGAAGTGCCTGCCGTTTTCACTGTAAAACCGAGTTGGAGCTTGTACCTCCCCATATATATGTATGGAGTGGAGTTGGCAACTGAAAAGAAACTTTGTGTTCCCTTCAAGCTAGGTGAAGGACGGCTTTCACACACACTTATCTCTCAGAACTGAGCATGTGGAGAGACGTTCGTTCATCCAGCACAAAGGGAACGGGTTGCAGGAGAAACCCTTACTCTGGTTTCTCAGTCTGTTTCCTAGTGCCGGTTTGAAGTGCCTGCCGTTTTCACTGTAAAACCGAGTTAGAGCTTGTACCTCCCCATATATATGTATGGAGTGGAGTTGGCAACTGAAAAGAAACTTTGTGTTCCCTTCAAGCTAGGTGAAGGACGGCTTTCACACACACTTATCTCTCAGAACTGAGCATGTGGAGAGACGTTCGTTCATCCAGCACAAAGGGAACGGGTTGAAGGAGAAACCCTTACTCTGGTTTCTCAGTCTGTTTCCTAGTGCCGGTTTGAAGTGCCTGCCGTTTTCACTGTAAAACCGAGTTGGAGCTTGTACCTCCCCATATATATGTATGGAGTGGAGTTGGCAACTGAAAAGAAACTTTGTGTTCCCTTCAAGCTAGGTGAAGGACGGCTTTCACACACACTTATCTCTCAGAACTGAGCATGTGGAGAGACGTTCGTTCATCCAGCACAAAGGGAACGGGTTGCAGGAGAAACCCTTACTCTGGTTTCTCAGTCTGTTTCCTAGTGCCGGTTTGAAGTGCCTGCCGTTTTCACTGTAAAACCGAGTTGGAGCTTGTACCTCCCCATATATATGTATGGAGTGGAGTTGGCAACTGAAAAGAAACTTTGTGTTCCCTTCAAGCTAGGTGAAGGACGGCTTTCACACACACTTATCTCTCAGAACTGAGCATGTGGAGAGACGTTCGTTCATCCAGCACAAAGGGAACGGGTTGCAGGAGAAACCCTTACTCTGGTTTCTCAGTCTGTTTCCTAGTGCCGGTTTGAAGTGCCTGCCATTTTCACTGTAAAACCGAGTTGGAGCTTGTACCTCCCCATATATATGTATGGAGTGGAGTTGGCAACTGAAAAGAAACTTTGTGTTCCCTTCAAGCTAGGTGAAGGACGGCTTTCACACACACTTATCTCTCAGAACTGAGCATGTGGAGAGACGTTCGTTCATCCAGCACAAAGGGAACGGGTTGCAGGAGAAACCCTGACTCTGGTTTCTCAGTCTGTTTCCTAGTGCCGGTTTGAAGTGCCTGCCGTTTTCACTGTAAAACCGAGTTGGAGCTTGTACCTCCCCATATAAATGTATGGAGTGGAGTTGGCAACTGAAAAGAAACTTTGTGTTCCCTTCAAGCTAGGTGAAGGACGGCTTTCACACACACTTATCTCTCAGAACTGAGCATGTGGAGAGACGTTCGTTCATCCAGTACAAAGGGAACGGGTTGCAGGAGAAACCCTTTCTCTGGTTTCTCACTCTGTTTCCTAGTGCCGGTTTGAAGTGCCTGCCGTTTTCACTGTAAAACCGAGTTGCAGCTTGTACCTCCCCATATATATGTATGGAGTGGAGTTGGCAACTGAAAAGAAACTTTGTGTTCCCTTCAAGCTAGGTGAAGGACGGCTTTCACACACACTTATCTCTCAGAACTGAGCATGTGGAGAGACGTTCGTTCATCCAGCACAAAGGGAACGGGTTGCAGGAGAAACCCTGACTCTGGTTTCTCAGTCTGTTTCCTAGTGCCGGTTTGAAGTGCCTGCCGTTTTCACTGTAAAACCGAGTTGGAGCTTGTACCTCCCCATATATATGTATGGAGTGGAGTTGGCAACTGAAAAGAAACTTTGTGTTCCCTTCAAGCTAGGTGAAGGACGGCTTTCACACACACTTATCTCTCAGAACTGAGCATGTGGAGAGACGTTCGTTCATCCAGTACAAAGGGAACGGGTTGCAGGAGAAACCCTTTCTCTGGTTTCTCACTCTGTTTCCTAGTGCCGGTTTGAAGTGCCTGCCGTTTTCACTGTAAAACCGAGTTGGAGCTTGTACCTCCCCATATATATGTATGGAGTGGAGTTGGCAACTGAAAAGAAACTTTGTGTTCCCTTCAAGCTAGGTGAAGGACGGCTTTCACACACACTTATCTCTCAGAACTGAGCATGTGGAGAGACGTTCGTTCATCCAGCACAAAGGGAACGGGTTGAAGGAGAAACCCTTACTCTGGTTTCTCAGTCTGTTTCCTAGGGCCGGTTTGAAGTGCCTGCCGTTTTCACTGTAAAACCGAGTTGGAGCTTGTACCTCCCCATATATATGTATGGAGTGGAGTTGGCAACTGAAAAGAAACTTTGTGTTCCCTTCAAGCTAGGTGAAGGACGGCTTTCACACACACTTATCTCTCAGAACTGAGCATGTGGAGAGACGTTCGTTCATCCAGCACAAAGGGAACGGGTTGCAGGAGAAACCCTTACTCTGGTTTCTCAGTCTGTTTCCTAGTGCCGGTTTGAAGTGCCTGCCGTTTTCACTGTAAAACCGAGTTGGAGCTTGTACCTCCCCATATATATGTATGGAGTGGAGTTGGCAACTGAAAAGAAACTTTGTGTTCCCTTCAAGCTAGGTGAAGGACGGCTTTCACACACACTTATCTCTCAGAACTGAACATGTGGAGAGACGTTCGTTCATCCAGCACAAAGGGAACGGGTTGCAGGAGAAACCCTTATTCTGGTTTCTCAGTCTGTTTCCTAGTGCCGGTTTGAAGTGCCTGCCGTTTTCACTGTAAAACCGAGTTGGAGCTTGTACCTCCCCATATATATGTATGGAGTGGAGTTGGCAACTGAAAAGAAACTTTGTGTTCCCTTCAAGCTAGGTGAAGGACGGCTTTCACACACACTTATCTCTCAGAACTGAGCATGAGGAGAGACGTTCGTTCATCCAGCACAAAGGGAACGGGTTGCAGGAGAAACCCTTACTCTGGTTTCTCAGTCTGTTTCCTAGTGCCGGTTTGAAGTGCCTGCCGTTTTCACTGTAAAACCGAGTTGGAGCTTGTACCTCCCCATATATATGTATGGAGTGGAGTTGGCAACTTAAAAGAAACTTTGTGTTCCCTTCAAGCTAGGTGAAGGACGGCTTTCACACACACTTATCTCTCAGAACTGAGCATGTGGAGAGACGTTCGTTCATCCAGCACAAAGGGAACGGGTTGCAGGAGAAACCCTTAGTCTGGTTTCTCAGTCTGTTTCCTAGTGCCGGTTTGAAGTGCCTGCCGTTTTCACTGTAAAACCGAGTTGGAGCTTGTACCTCCCCATATATATGTATGGAGTGGAGTTGGCCACTGAAAAGAAACTTTGTGTTCCCTTCAAGCTAGGTGAAGGACGGCTTTCACACACACTTATCTCTCAGAACTGAACATGTGGAGAGACGTTCGTTCATCCAGCACAAAGGGAACGGGTTGCAGGAGAAACCCTTACTCTGGTTTCTCAGTCTGTTTCCTAGTGCCGGTTTGAATTGCCTGCCGTTTTCACTGTAAAACCGAGTTGGAGCTTGTACCTCCCCATATATATGTATGGAGTGGAGTTGGCAACTGAAAAGAAACTTTGTGTTCCCTTCAAGCTAGGTGAAGGACGGCTTTCACACACACTTATCTCTCAGAACTGAGCATGTGGAGAGACGTTCGTTCATCCAGCACAAAGGGAACGGGTTGCAGGAGAAACCCTTACTCTGGTTTCTCAGTCTGTTTCCTAGTGCCGGTTTGAAGTGCCTGCCGTTTTCACTGTAAAACCGAGTTGGAGCTTGTACCTCCCCATATATATGTATGGAGTGGAGTTGGCAACTGAAAAGAAACTTTGTGTTCCCTTCAAGCTAGGTGAAGGACGGCTTTCACACACACTTATCTCTCAGAACTGAGCATGTGGAGAGACGTTCGTTCATCCAGCACAAAGGGAACGGGTTGCAGGAGAAACCCTGAATCTGGTTTCTCAGTCTGTTTCCTAGTGCCGGTTTGAAGTGCCTGCCGTTTTCACTGTAAAACCGACTTGGAGCTTGTACCTCCCCATATATATGTATGGAGTGGAGTTGGCAACTGAAAAGAAACTTTGTGTTCCCTTCAAGCTAGGTGAAGGACGGCTTTCACACACACTTATCTCTCAGAACTGAGCATGTGGAGAGACGTTCGTTCATCCAGCACAAAGGGAACGGGTTGTAGGAGAAACCCTTACTCTGGTTTCTCAGTCTGTTTCGTAGTGCCGGTTTGAAGTGCCTGCCGTTTTCACTGTAAAACCGAGTTGGAGCTTGTACCTCCCCATATATATGTATGGAGTGGAGTTGGCAACTGAAAAGAAACTTTGTGTTCCCTTCAAGCTAGGTGAAGGACAGCTTTCACACACACTTATCTCTCAGAAGTGAGCATGTGGAGAGACGTTCGTTCATCCAGCACAAAGGGAACGGGTTGCAGGAGAAACCCTTACTCTGGTTTCTCAGTCTGTTTCCTAGTGCCGGTTTGAAGTGCCTGCCGTTTTCACTGTAAAACCGAGTTGGAGCTTGTACCTCCCCATATAAATGTATGGAGTGGAGTTGGCAACTGAAAAGAAACTTTGTGTTCCCTTCAAGCTAGGTGAAGGACGGCTTTCACACACATTTATCTCTCAGAACTGAGCATGTGGAGAGACGTTCGTTCATCCAGCACAAAGGGAACGGGTTGCAGGAGAAACCCTGACTCTGGTTTCTCAGTCTGTTTCCTAGTGCCGGTTTGAAGTGCCTGCCGTTTTCACTGTAAAACCGAGTTGGAGCTTGTACCTCCCCATATATATGTATGGAGTGGAGTTGGCAACTGAAAAGAAACTTTGTGTTCCCTTCAAGCTAGGTGAAGGACGGCTTTCACACACACTTATCTCTCAGAACTGAGCATGTGGAGAGACGTTCGTTCATCCAGCACAAAGGGAACGGGTTGCAGGAGAAACCCTTACTCTGGTTTCTCAGTCTGTTTCCTAGTGCCGGTTTGAAGTGCCTGCCGTTTTCACTGTAAAACCGAGTTGGAGCTTGTACCTCCCCATATATATGTATGGAGTGGAGTTGGCAACTGAAAGGAAACTTTGTGTTCCCTTCAAGCTAGGTGAAGGACGGCTTTCACACACACTTATCTCTCAGAACTGAGCATGTGGAGAGACGTTCGTTCATCCAGCACAAAGGGAACGGGTTGCAGGAGAAACCCTTACTCTGGTTTCTCAGTCTGTTTCCTAGTGCCGGTTTGACGTGCCTGCCGTTTTCACTGTAAAACCGAGTTGGAGCTTGTACCTCCCCATATATATGTATGGAGGAGTTGGCAACTGAATAGAAACTTTGTGTTCCCTTCAAGCTAGGTGAAGGACGGCTTTCACACACACTTATCTCTCAGAACTGAGCATGTGGAGAGACGTTCGTTCATCCAGCACAAAGGGAACGGGTTGCAGGAGAAACCCTTACTCTGGATTCTCAGTCGGTTTCCTAGTGCCGGTTTGAAGTGCCTGCCGTTTTCACTGTAAAACCGAGTTGGAGCTTGTACCTCCCCATATATATGTATGGAGTGGAGTTGGCAACTGAAAAGAAACTTTGTGTTCCCTTCAAGCTAGGTGAAGGACGGCTTTCACACACACTTATCTCTCAGAACTGAGCATGTGGAGAGACGTTCGTTCATCCAGCACAAAGGGAACGGGTTGCAGGAGAAACCCTGACTCTGGTTTCTCAGTCTGTTTCCTAGTGCCGGTTTGAAGTGCCTGCCGTTTTCACTGTAAAACCGAGTTGGAGCTTGTACCTCCCCATATAAATGTATGGAGTGGAGTTGGCAACTGAAAAGAAACTTTGTGTTCCCTTCAAGCTAGGTGAAGGACGGCTTTCACACACACTTATCTCTCAGAACTGAGCATGTGGAGAGACGTTCGTTCATCCAGTACAAAGGGAACGGGTTGCAGGAGAAACCCTTTCTCTGGTTTCTCACTCTGTTTCCTAGTGCCGGTTTGAAGTGCCTGCCGTTTTCACTGTAAAACCGAGTTGCAGCTTGTACCTCCCCATATATATTTATGGAGTGGAGTTGGCAACTGAAAAGAAACTTTGTGTTCCCTTCAAGCTAGGTGAAGGACGGCTTTCACACACACTTATCTCTCAGAACTGAGCATGTGGAGAGACGTTCGTTCATCCAGCACAAAGGGAACGGGTTGCAGGAGAAACCCTTACTCTGGTTTCTCAGTCTGTTTCCTAGTGCCGGTTTGAAGTGCCTGCCGTTTTCACTGTAAAACCGAGTTGGAGCTTGTACCTCCCCATATATATGTATGGAGTGGAGTTGGCAACTGAAAAGAAACTTTGTGTTCCCTTCAAGCTAGGTGAAGGACGGCTTTCACACACACTTATCTCTCAGAACTGAGCATGTGGAGAGACGTTCGTTCATCCAGCACAAAGGGAACGGGTTGCAGGAGAAACCCTTACTCTGGTTTCTCAGTCTGTTTCCTAGTGCCGGTTTGACGTGCCTGCCGTTTTCACTGTAAAACCGAGTTGGAGCTTGTACCTCCCCATATATATGTATGGAGGAGTTGGCAACTGAATAGAAACTTTGTGTTCCCTTCAAGCTAGGTGAAGGACGGCTTTCACACACACTTATCTCTCAGAACTGAGCATGTGGAGAGACGTTCGTTCATCCAGCACAAAGGGAACGGGTTGCAGGAGAAACCCTGACTCTGGTTTCTCAGTCTGTTTCCTAGTGCCGGTTTGAAGTGCCTGCCGTTTTCACTGTAAAACCGAGTTGGAGCTTGTACCTCCCCATATATATGTATGGAGTGGAGTTGGCAACTGAAAAGAAACTTTGTGTTCCCTTCAAGCTAGGTGAAGGACGGCTTTCACACACACTTATCTCTCAGAACTGAGCATGTGGAGAGACGTTCGTTCATCCAGCACAAAGGGAACGGGTTGCAGGAGAAACCCTTACTCTGGTTTCTCAGTCTGTTTCCTAGTGCCGGTTTGACGTGCCTGCCGTTTTCACTGTAAAACCGAGTTGGAGCTTGTACCTCCCCATATATATGTATGGAGGAGTTGGCAACTGAATAGAAACTTTGTGTTCCCTTCAAGCTAGGTGAAGGACGGCTTTCACACACACTTATCTCTCAGAACTGAGCATGTGGAGAGACGTTCGTTCATCCAGCACAAAGGGAACGGGTTGCAGGAGAAACCCTTACTCTGGATTCTCAGTCGGTTTCCTAGTGCCGGTTTGAAGTGCCTGCCGTTTTCACTGTAAAACCGAGTTGGAGCTTGTACCTCCCCATATATATGTATGGAGTGGAGTTGGCAACTGAAAAGAAACTTTGTGTTCCCTTCAAGCTAGGTGAAGGACGGCTTTCACACACACTTATCTCTCAGAACTGAGCATGTGGAGAGACGTTCGTTCATCCAGCACAAAGGGAACGGGTTGCAGGAGAAACCCTTACTCTGGTTTCTCAGTCTGTTTCCTAGTGCCGGTTTGAAGTGCCTGCCGTTTTCACTGTAAAACCGAGTTGGAGCTTGTACCTCCCCATATATATGTATGGAGTGGAGTTGGCAACTGAAAAGAAACTTTGTGTTCCCTTCAAGCTAGGTGAAGGACGGCTTTCACACACACTTATCTCTCAGAACTGAGCATGTGGAGAGACGTTCGTTCATCCAGCACAAAGGGAACGGGTTGAAGGAGAAACCCTTACTCTGGTTTCTCAGTCTGTTTCCTAGGGCCGGTTTGAAGTGCCTGCCGTTTTCACTGTAAAACCGAGTTGGAGCTTGTACCTCCCCATATATATGTATGGAGTGGAGTTGGCAACTGAAAAGAAACTTTGTGTTCCCTTCAAGCTAGGTGAAGGACGGCTTTCACACACACTTATCTCTCAGAACTGAGCATGTGGAGAGACGTTCGTTCATCCAGCACAAAGGGAACGGGTTGCAGGAGAAACCCTTACTCTGGTTTCTCAGTCTGTTTCCTAGTGCCGGTTTGAAGTGCCTGCCGTTTTCACTGTAAAACCGAGTTGGAGCTTGTACCTCCCCATATATATGTATGGAGTGGAGTTGGCAACTGAAAAGAAACTTTGTGTTCCCTTCAAGCTAGGTGAAGGACGGCTTTCACACACACTTATCTCTCAGAACTGAGCATGTGGAGAGACGTTCGTTCATCCAGCACAAAGGGAACGGGTTGCAGGAGAAACCCTTACTCTGGTTTCTCAGTCTGTTTCCTAGGGCCGGTTTGAAGTGCCTGCCGTTTTCACTGTAAAACCGAGTTGGAGCTTGTACCTCCCCATATATATGTATGGAGTGGAGTTGGCAACTGAAAAGAAACTTTGTGTTCCCTTCAAGCTAGGTGAAGGACGGCTTTCACACACACTTATCTCTCAGAACTGAGCATGTGGAGAGACGTTCGTTCATCCAGCACAAAGGGAACGGGTTGCAGGAGAAACCCTTACTCTGGTTTCTCAGTCTGTTTCCTAGTGCCGGTTTGAAGTGCCTGCCGTTTTCACTGTAAAACCGAGTTGGAGCTTGTACCTCCCCATATATATGTATGGAGTGGAGTTGGCAACTGAAAAGAAACTTTGTGTTCCCTTCAAGCTAGGTGAATGACGGCTTTCACACTCAGTTATCTCTCAGAACTGAGCATGTGGAGAGACGTTCGTTCATCCAGCACAAAGGGAACGGGTTGCAGGAGAAACCCTTACTCTGGTTTCTCAGTCGGTTTCCTAGGGCCGGTTTGAAGTGCCTGCCGTTTTCACTGTAAAACCGAGTTGGAGCTTGTACCTCCCCATATATATGTATGGAGTGGAGTTGGCAACTGAAAAGAAACTTTGTGTTCCCTTCAAGCTAGGTGAAGGACGGCTTTCACACACACTTATCTCTCAGAACTGAGCATGTGGAGAGACGTTCGTTCATCCAGCACAAAGGGAACGGGTTGCAGGAGAAACCCTTACTCTGGTTTCTCAGTCTGTTTCCTAGTGCCGGTTTGAAGTGCCTGCCGTTTTCACTGTAAAACCGAGTTAGAGCTTGTACCTCCCCATATATATGTATGGAGTGGAGTTGGCAACTGAAAAGAAACTTTGTGTTCCCTTCAAGCTAGGTGAAGGACGGCTTTCACACACACTTATCTCTCAGAACTGAGCATGTGGAGAGACGTTCGTTCATCCAGCACAAAGGGAACGGGTTGAAGGAGAAACCCTTACTCTGGTTTCTCAGTCTGTTTCCTAGTGCCGGTTTGAAGTGCCTGCCGTTTTCACTGTAAAACCGAGTTGGAGCTTGTACCTCCCCATATATATGTATGGAGTGGAGTTGGCAACTGAAAAGAAACTTTGTGTTCCCTTCAAGCTAGGTGAAGGACGGCTTTCACACACACTTATCTCTCAGAACTGAGCATGTGGAGAGACGTTCGTTCATCCAGCACAAAGGGAACGGGTTGCAGGAGAAACCCTTACTCTGGTTTCTCAGTCTGTTTCTAGTGCCGGTTTGAAGTGCCTGCCGTTTTCACTGTAAAACCGAGTTGGAGCTTGTACCTCCCCATATATATGTATGGAGTGGAGTTGGCAACTGAAAAGAAACTTTGTGTTCCCTTCAAGCTAGGTGAAGGACGGCTTTCACACACACTTATCTCTCAGAACTGAGCATGTGGAGAGACGTTCGTTCATCCAGCACAAAGGGAACGGGTTGCAGGAGAAACCCTTACTCTGGTTTCTCAGTCTGTTTCCTAGTGCCGGTTTGAAGTGCCTGCCGTTTTCACTGTAAAACCGAGTTGGAGCTTGTACCTCCCCATATATATGTATGGAGTGGAGTTGGCAACTGAAAAGAAACTTTGTGTTCCCTTCAAGCTAGGTGAAGGACGGCTTTCACACACACTTATCTCTCAGAACTGAGCATGTGGAGAGACGTTCGTTCATCCAGCACAAAGGGAACGGGTTGCAGGAGAAACCCTTACTCTGGTTTCTCAGTCGGTTTCCTAGTGCCGGTTTGAAGTGCCTGCCGTTTTCACTGTAAAACCGAGTTGGAGCTTGTACCTCCCCATATATATGTATGGAGTGGAGTTGGCAACTGAAAAGAAACTTTGTGTTCCCTTCAAGCTAGGTGAAGGACGGCTTTCACACACACTTATCTCTCAGAACTGAACATGTGGAGAGACGTTCGTTCATCCAGCACAAAGGGAACGGGTTGCAGGAGAAACCCTTACTCTGGTTTCTCAGTCTGTTTCCTAGTGCCGGTTTGAAGTGCCTGCGTTTTCACTGTAAAACCGAGTTGGAGCTTGTACCTCCCCATATATATGTATGGAGTGGAGTTGGCAACTGAAAAGAAACTTTGTGTTCCCTTAAAGCTAGGTGAAGGACGGCTTTCACACACACTTATCTCTCAGAACTGAGCATGTGGAGAGACGTTCGTTCATCCAGCACAAAGGGAACGGGTTGCAGGAGAAACCCTTACTCTGGTTTCTCAGTCTGTTTCCTAGTGCCGGTTTGAAGTGCCTGCCGTTTTCACTGTAAAACCGAGTTGGAGCTTGTACCTCCCCATATATATGTATGGAGTGGAGTTGGCAACTGAAAAGAAACTTTGTGTTCCCTTCAAGCTAGGTGAAGGACGGCTTTCACACACACTTATCTCTCAGAACTGAGCATGTGGAGAGACGTTCGTTCATCCAGCACAAAGGGAACGGGTTGCAGGAGAAACCCTTACTCTGGTTTCTCAGTCTGTTTCCTAGTGCCGGTTTGAAGTGCCTGCCGTTTTCACTGTAAAACCGAGTTGGAGCTTGTACCTCCCCATATATATGTATGGAGTGGAGTTGGCAACTGAAAAGAAACTTTGTGTTCCCTTCAAGCTAGGTGAAGGACGGGTTTCACACACACTTATCTCTCAGAACTGAGCATGTGGTGAGACGTTCGTTCATCCAGCACAAAGGGAACGGGTTGCAGGAGAAACCCTTATTCTGGTTTCTCAGTCTGTTTCCTAGTGCCGGTTTGAAGTGCCTGCCGTTTTCACTGTAAAACCGAGTTGGAGCTTGTACCTCCCCATATATATGTATGGAGTGGAGTTGGCAACTGAAAAGAAACTTTGTGTTCCCTTCAAGCTAGGTGAAGGACAGCTTTCACACACACTTATCTCTCAGAACTGAGCATGTGGAGAGACGTTCGTTCATCCAGCACAAAGGGAACGGGTTGCAGGAGAAACCCTGACTCTGGTTTCTCAGTCTGTTTCCTAGTGCCGGTTTGAAGTGCCTGCCGTTTTCACTGTAAAACCGAGTTGGAGCTTGTACCTCCCCATATAAATGTATGGAGTGGAGTTGGCAACTGAAAAGAAACTTTGTGTTCCCTTCAAGCTAGGTGAAGGACGGCTTTCACACACACTTATCTCTCAGAACTGAGCATGTGGAGAGACGTTCGTTCATCCAGCACAAAGGGAACGGGTTGCAGGAGAAACCCTTACTCTGGTTTCTCAGTCTGTTTCCTAGGGCCGGTTTGAAGTGCCTGCCGTTTTCACTGTAAAACCGAGTTGCAGCTTGTACCTCCCCATATATATGTATGGAGTGGAGTTGGCAACTGAAAAGAAACTTTGTGTTCCCTTCAAGCTAGGTGAAGGACGGCTTTCACACACACTTATCTCTCAGAACTGAGCATGTGGAGAGACGTTCGTTCATCCAGCACAAAGGGAACGGGTTGCATGAGAAACCCTTACTCTGGTTTCTCAGTCTGTTTCCTAGTGCCGGTTTGACGTGCCTGCCGTTTTCACTGTAAAACCGAGTTGGAGCTTGTACCTCCCCATATATATGTATGGAGGAGTTGGCAACTGAACAGAAACTTGGTGTTCCCTTCAAGCTAGGTGAAGGACGGCTTTCACACACACTTATCTCTCAGAACTGAGCATGTGGAGAGACGTTCGTTCATCCAGCACAAAGGGAACGGGTTGCAGGAGAAACCCTTACTCTTAATTCTCAGTCGGTTTCCTAGTGCCGGTTTGAAGTGCCTGCCGTTTTCACTGTAAAACCGAGTTGGAGCTTGTACCTCCCCATATATATGTATGGAGTGGAGTTGGCAACTGAAAATAAACTTTGTGTTCCCTTCAAGCTAGGTGAAGGACGGCTTTCACACACACTTATCTCTCAGAACTGAGCATGTGGAGAGACGTTCGTTCATCCAGCACAAAGGGAACGGGTTGCAGGAGAAACCCTTACTCTGGTTTCTCAGTCGGTTTCCTAGTGCAGGTTTGAATTGCCTGCCGTTTTCACTGTAAAACCGAGTTGGAGCTTGTACCTCCCCATATATATGTATGGAGTGGAGTTGGCAACTGAAAAGAAACTTTGTGTTCCCTTCAAGCTAGGTGAAGGACGGCTTTCACACACACTTATCTCTCAGAACTGAGCATGTGGAGAGACGTTCGTTCATCCAGCACAAAGGAAACGGGTTGAAGGAGAAACCCTTACTCTGGTTTCTCAGTCTGTTTCCTAGGGCCGGTTTGAAGTGCCTGCCGTTTTCACTGTAAAACCGAGTTGGAGCTTGTACCTCCCCATATATATGTATGGAGTGGAGTTGGCAACTGAAAAGAAACTTTGTGTTCCCTTCAAGCTAGGTGAAGGACGGCTTTCACACACACTTATCTCTCAGAACTGAGCATGTGGAGAGACGTTCGTTCATCCAGCACAAAGGGAACGGGTTGCAGGAGAAACCCTTACTCTGGTTTCTCAGTCTGTTTCCTAGTGCCGGTTTGAAGTGCCTGCCGTTTTCACTGTAAAACCGAGTTGGAGCTTGTACCTCCCCATATATATGTATGGAGTGGAGTTGGCAACTGAAAAGAAACTTTGTGTTCCCTTCAAGCTAGGTGAAGGACGGCTTTCACACACACTTATCTCTCAGAACTGAGCATGTGGAGAGACGTTCGTTCATCCAGCACAAAGGGAACGGGTTGCAGGAGAAACCCTTACTCTGGTTTCTCAGTCTGTTTCCTAGTGCCGGTTTGAAGTGCCTGCCGTTTTCACTGTAAAACCGAGTTGGAGCGTGTACCTCCCCATATATATGTATGGAGTGGAGTTGGCAACTGAAAAGAAACTTTGTGTTCCCTTCAAGCTAGGTGAAGGACGGCTTTCACACACACTTATCTCTCAGAACTGAGCATGTGGAGAGACGTTCGTTCATCCAGCACAAAGGGAAAGGGTTGCAGGAGAAACCCTTACTCTGGTTTCTCAGTCTGTTTCCTAGTGCCGGTTTGAAGTGCCTGCCGTTTTCACTGTAAAACCGAGTTGGAGCTTGTACCTCCCCATATATACGTATGGAGTGGAGTTGGCAACTGAAAAGAAACTTTGTGTTCCCTTCAAGCTAGGTGAAGGACGGCTTTCACACTCACTTATCTCTCAGAACTGAGCATGTGGAGAGACGTTCGTTCATCCAGCACAAAGGGAAGGGGTTGCAGGACAAACCCTTTCTCTGGTTTCTCAGTCGGTTTCCTAGTGCCGGTTTGAAGTGCCTGCCGTTTTCACTGTAAAACCGAGTTGGAGCTTGTACCTCCCCATATATATGTATGGAGTGGAGTTGGCAACTGAAAAGAAACTTTGTGTTCCCTTCAAGCTAGGTGAAGGACCGCTTTCACACACACTTATCTCTCAGAACTGAGCATGTGGAGAGACGTTCGTTCATCCAGCACAAAGGGAACGGGTTGCAGGAGAAACCCTTACTCTGGTTTCTCAGTCTGTTTCCTAGTGCCGGTTTGAAGTGCCTGCCGTTTTCACTGTAAAACCGAGTTAGAGCTTGTACCTCCCCATATATATGTATGGAGTGGAGTTGGCAACTGAAAAGAAACTTTGTGTTCCCTTCAAGCTAGGTGAAGGACGGCTTTCACACACACTTATCTCTCAGAACTGAGCATGTGGAGAGACGTTCGTTCATCCAGCACAAAGGGAACGGGTTGCAGGAGAAACCCTTACTCTGGTTTCTCAGTCTGTTTCCTAGTGCCGGTTTGAAGTGCCTGCCGTTTTCACTGTAAAACCGAGTTGGAGCTTGTACCTCCCCATATATATGTATGGAGTGGAGTTGGCAACTGAAAAGAAACTTTGTGTTCCCTTCAAGCTAGGTGAAGGACGGCTTTCACACACACTTATCTCTCAGAACTGAGCCTGTGGAGAGACGTTCGTTCATCCAGCACAAAGGGAACGGGTTGCAGGAGAAACCCTTACTCTGGTTTCTCAGTCTGTTTCCTAGTGCCGGTTTGAAGTGCCTGCCGTTTTCACTGTAAAACCGAGTTGGAGCTTGTACCTCCCCATATATATGTATGGAGTGGAGTTGGCAACTGAAAAGAAACTTTGTGTTCCCTTCAAGCTAGGTGAAGGACGGCTTTCACACACACTTATCTCTCAGAACTGAGCATGTGGAGAGACGTTCGTTCATCCAGCACAAAGGGAACGGGTTGCAGGAGAAACCCTTACTCTGGTTTCTCAGTCGGTTTCCTAGTGCCGGTTTGAAGTACCGGCCGTTTTCACTGTAAAACCGAGTTGGAGCTTGTACCTCCCCATATATATGTATGGAGTGGAGTTGGCAACTGAAAAGAAACTTTGTGTTCCCTTCAAGCTAGGTGAAGGACGGCTTTCACACACACTTATCTCTCAGAACTGAGCATGTGGAGAGACCTTCGTTCATCCAGCACAAAGGGAACGGGTTGCAGGAGAAACCCTTACTCTGGTTTCTCAGTCTGTTTCCTAGTGCCGGTTTGAAGTGCCTGCCGTTTTCACTGTAAAACCGAGTTGGAGGTTGTACCTCCCCATATATATGTATGGAGTGGAGTTGGCAACTGAAAAGAAACTTTGTGTTCCCTTCAAGCTAGTTGAAGGACGGCTTTCACACACACTTATCTCTCAGAACTGAGCATGTGGAGAGACGTTCGTTCATCCAGCACAAAGGGAACGGGTTGCAGGAGAAACCCTTACTCTGGTTTCTCAGTCGGTTTCCTAGGGCCGGTTTGAAGTGCCTGCCGTTTTCACTGTAAAACCGAGTTGGAGCTTGTACCTCCCCATATATATGTATGGAGTGGAGTTGGCAACTGAAAAGAAACTTTGTGTTCCCTTCAAGCTAGGTGAATGACGGCTTTCACACTCAGTTATCTCTCAGAACTGAGCATGTGGAGAGACGTTCGTTCATCCAGCACAAAGGGAACGGGTTGCAGGAGAAACCCTTACTCTGGTTTCTCAGTCGGTTTCCTAGGGCCGGTTTGAAGTGCCTGCCGTTTTCACTGTAAAACCGAGTTGGAGCTTGTACCTCCCCATATATATGTATGGAGTGGAGTTGGCAACTGAAAAGAAACTTTGTGTTCCCTTCAAGCTAGGTGAAGGACGGCTTTCACACACACTTATCTCTCAGAACTGAGCATGTGGAGAGACGTTCGTTCATCCAGCACAAAGGGAACGGGTTGCAGGAGAAACCCTTACTCTGGTTTCTCAGTCTGTTTCCTAGTGCCGGTTTGAAGTGCCTGCCGTTTTCACTGTAAAACCGAGTTAGAGCTTGTACCTCCCCATATATATGTATGGAGTGGAGTTGGCAACTGAAAAGAAACTTTGTGTTCCCTTCAAGCTAGGTGAAGGACGGCTTTCACACACACTTATCTCTCAGAACTGAGCATGTGGAGAGACGTTCGTTCATCCAGCACAAAGGGAACGGGTTGAAGGAGAAACCCTTACTCTGGTTTCTCAGTCTGTTTCCTAGTGCCGGTTTGAAGTGCCTGCCGTTTTCACTGTAAAACCGAGTTGGAGCTTGTACCTCCCCATATATATGTATGGAGTGGAGTTGGCAACTGAAAAGAAACTTTGTGTTCCCTTCAAGCTAGGTGAAGGACGGCTTTCACACACACTTATCTCTCAGAACTGAGCATGTGGAGAGACGTTCGTTCATCCAGCACAAAGGGAACGGGTTGCAGGAGAAACCCTTACTCTGGTTTCTCAGTCTGTTTCCTAGTGCCGGTTTGAAGTGCCTGCCGTTTTCACTGTAAAACCGAGTTGGAGCTTGTACCTCCCCATATATATGTATGGAGTGGAGTTGGCAACTGAAAAGAAACTTTGTGTTCCCTTCAAGCTAGGTGAAGGACGGCTTTCACACACACTTATCTCTCAGAACTGAGCATGTGGAGAGACGTTCGTTCATCCAGCACAAAGGGAACGGGTTGCAGGAGAAACCCTTACTCTGGTTTCTCAGTCTGTTTCCTAGTGCCGGTTTGAAGTGCCTGCCGTTTTCACTGTAAAACCGAGTTGGAGCTTGTACCTCCCCATATATATGTATGGAGTGGAGTTGGCAACTGAAAAGAAACTTTGTGTTCCCTTCAAGCTAGGTGAAGGACGGCTTTCACACACACTTATCTCTCAGAACTGAGCATGTGGAGAGACGTTCGTTCATCCAGCACAAAGGGAACGGGTTGCAGGAGAAACCCTTACTCTGGTTTCTCAGTCGGTTTCCTAGTGCCGGTTTGAAGTGCCTGCCGTTTTCACTGTAAAACCGAGTTGGAGCTTGTACCTCCCCATATATATGTATGGAGTGGAGTTGGCAACTGAAAAGAAACTTTGTGTTCCCTTCAAGCTAGGTGAAGGACGGCTTTCACACACACTTATCTCTCAGAACTGAACATGTGGAGAGACGTTCGTTCATCCAGCACAAAGGGAACGGGTTGCAGGAGAAACCCTTACTCTGGTTTCTCAGTCTGTTTCCTAGTGCCGGTTTGAAGTGCCTGCGTTTTCACTGTAAAACCGAGTTGGAGCTTGTACCTCCCCATATATATGTATGGAGTGGAGTTGGCAACTGAAAAGAAACTTTGTGTTCCCTTAAAGCTAGGTGAAGGACGGCTTTCACACACACTTATCTCTCAGAACTGAGCATGTGGAGAGACGTTCGTTCATCCAGCACAAAGGGAACGGGTTGCAGGAGAAACCCTTACTCTGGTTTCTCAGTCTGTTTCCTAGTGCCGGTTTGAAGTGCCTGCCGTTTTCACTGTAAAACCGAGTTGGAGCTTGTACCTCCCCATATATATGTATGGAGTGGAGTTGGCAACTGAAAAGAAACTTTGTGTTCCCTTCAAGCTAGGTGAAGGACGGCTTTCACACACACTTATCTCTCAGAACTGAGCATGTGGAGAGACGTTCGTTCATCCAGCACAAAGGGAACGGGTTGCAGGAGAAACCCTTACTCTGGTTTCTCAGTCTGTTTCCTAGTGCCGGTTTGAAGTGCCTGCCGTTTTCACTGTAAAACCGAGTTGGAGCTTGTACCTCCCCATATATATGTATGGAGTGGAGTTGGCAACTGAAAAGAAACTTTGTGTTCCCTTCAAGCTAGGTGAAGGACGGGTTTCACACACACTTATCTCTCAGAACTGAGCATGTGGTGAGACGTTCGTTCATCCAGCACAAAGGGAACGGGTTGCAGGAGAAACCCTTATTCTGGTTTCTCAGTCTGTTTCCTAGTGCCGGTTTGAAGTGCCTGCCGTTTTCACTGTAAAACCGAGTTGGAGCTTGTACCTCCCCATATATATGTATGGAGTGGAGTTGGCAACTGAAAAGAAACTTTGTGTTCCCTTCAAGCTAGGTGAAGGACAGCTTTCACACACACTTATCTCTCAGAACTGAGCATGTGGAGAGACGTTCGTTCATCCAGCACAAAGGGAACGGGTTGCAGGAGAAACCCTGACTCTGGTTTCTCAGTCTGTTTCCTAGTGCCGGTTTGAAGTGCCTGCCGTTTTCACTGTAAAACCGAGTTGGAGCTTGTACCTCCCCATATAAATGTATGGAGTGGAGTTGGCAACTGAAAAGAAACTTTGTGTTCCCTTCAAGCTAGGTGAAGGACGGCTTTCACACACACTTATCTCTCAGAACTGAGCATGTGGAGAGACGTTCGTTCATCCAGCACAAAGGGAACGGGTTGCAGGAGAAACCCTTACTCTGGTTTCTCAGTCTGTTTCCTAGGGCCGGTTTGAAGTGCCTGCCGTTTTCACTGTAAAACCGAGTTGCAGCTTGTACCTCCCCATATATATGTATGGAGTGGAGTTGGCAACTGAAAAGAAACTTTGTGTTCCCTTCAAGCTAGGTGAAGGACGGCTTTCACACACACTTATCTCTCAGAACTGAGCATGTGGAGAGACGTTCGTTCATCCAGCACAAAGGGAACGGGTTGCATGAGAAACCCTTACTCTGGTTTCTCAGTCTGTTTCCTAGTGCCGGTTTGACGTGCCTGCCGTTTTCACTGTAAAACCGAGTTGGAGCTTGTACCTCCCCATATATATGTATGGAGGAGTTGGCAACTGAACAGAAACTTGGTGTTCCCTTCAAGCTAGGTGAAGGACGGCTTTCACACACACTTATCTCTCAGAACTGAGCATGTGGAGAGACGTTCGTTCATCCAGCACAAAGGGAACGGGTTGCAGGAGAAACCCTTACTCTTAATTCTCAGTCGGTTTCCTAGTGCCGGTTTGAAGTGCCTGCCGTTTTCACTGTAAAACCGAGTTGGAGCTTGTACCTCCCCATATATATGTATGGAGTGGAGTTGGCAACTGAAAATAAACTTTGTGTTCCCTTCAAGCTAGGTGAAGGACGGCTTTCACACACACTTATCTCTCAGAACTGAGCATGTGGAGAGACGTTCGTTCATCCAGCACAAAGGGAACGGGTTGCAGGAGAAACCCTTACTCTGGTTTCTCAGTCGGTTTCCTAGTGCAGGTTTGAATTGCCTGCCGTTTTCACTGTAAAACCGAGTTGGAGCTTGTACCTCCCCATATATATGTATGGAGTGGAGTTGGCAACTGAAAAGAAACTTTGTGTTCCCTTCAAGCTAGGTGAAGGACGGCTTTCACACACACTTATCTCTCAGAACTGAGCATGTGGAGAGACGTTCGTTCATCCAGCACAAAGGAAACGGGTTGAAGGAGAAACCCTTACTCTGGTTTCTCAGTCTGTTTCCTAGGGCCGGTTTGAAGTGCCTGCCGTTTTCACTGTAAAACCGAGTTGGAGCTTGTACCTCCCCATATATATGTATGGAGTGGAGTTGGCAACTGAAAAGAAACTTTGTGTTCCCTTCAAGCTAGGTGAAGGACGGCTTTCACACACACTTATCTCTCAGAACTGAGCATGTGGAGAGACGTTCGTTCATCCAGCACAAAGGGAACGGGTTGCAGGAGAAACCCTTACTCTGGTTTCTCAGTCTGTTTCCTAGTGCCGGTTTGAAGTGCCTGCCGTTTTCACTGTAAAACCGAGTTGGAGCTTGTACCTCCCCATATATATGTATGGAGTGGAGTTGGCAACTGAAAAGAAACTTTGTGTTCCCTTCAAGCTAGGTGAAGGACGGCTTTCACACACACTTATCTCTCAGAACTGAGCATGTGGAGAGACGTTCGTTCATCCAGCACAAAGGGAACGGGTTGCAGGAGAAACCCTTACTCTGGTTTCTCAGTCTGTTTCCTAGTGCCGGTTTGAAGTGCCTGCCGTTTTCACTGTAAAACCGAGTTGGAGCGTGTACCTCCCCATATATATGTATGGAGTGGAGTTGGCAACTGAAAAGAAACTTTGTGTTCCCTTCAAGCTAGGTGAAGGACGGCTTTCACACACACTTATCTCTCAGAACTGAGCATGTGGAGAGACGTTCGTTCATCCAGCACAAAGGGAAAGGGTTGCAGGAGAAACCCTTACTCTGGTTTCTCAGTCTGTTTCCTAGTGCCGGTTTGAAGTGCCTGCCGTTTTCACTGTAAAACCGAGTTGGAGCTTGTACATCCCCATATATACGTATGGAGTGGAGTTGGCAACTGAAAAGAAACTTTGTGTTCCCTTCAAGCTAGGTGAAGGACGGCTTTCACACTCACTTATCTCTCAGAACTGAGCATGTGGAGAGACGTTCGTTCATCCAGCACAAAGGGAAGGGGTTGCAGGACAAACCCTTTCTCTGGTTTCTCAGTCGGTTTCCTAGTGCCGGTTTGAAGTGCCTGCCGTTTTCACTGTAAAACCGAGTTGGAGCTTGTACCTCCCCATATATATGTATGGAGTGGAGTTGGCAACTGAAAAGAAACTTTGTGTTCCCTTCAAGCTAGGTGAAGGACCGCTTTCACACACACTTATCTCTCAGAACTGAGCATGTGGAGAGACGTTCGTTCATCCAGCACAAAGGGAACGGGTTGCAGGAGAAACCCTTACTCTGGTTTCTCAGTCTGTTTCCTAGTGCCGGTTTGAAGTGCCTGCCGTTTTCACTGTAAAACCGAGTTAGAGCTTGTACCTCCCCATATATATGTATGGAGTGGAGTTGGCAACTGAAAAGAAACTTTGTGTTCCCTTCAAGCTAGGTGAAGGACGGCTTTCACACACACTTATCTCTCAGAACTGAGCATGTGGAGAGACGTTCGTTCATCCAGCACAAAGGGAACGGGTTGCAGGAGAAACCCTTACTCTGGTTTCTCAGTCTGTTTCCTAGTGCCGGTTTGAAGTGCCTGCCGTTTTCACTGTAAAACCGAGTTGGAGCTTGTACCTCCCCATATATATGTATGGAGTGGAGTTGGCAACTGAAAAGAAACTTTGTGTTCCCTTCAAGCTAGGTGAAGGACGGCTTTCACACACACTTATCTCTCAGAACTGAGCCTGTGGAGAGACGTTCGTTCATCCAGCACAAAGGGAACGGGTTGCAGGAGAAACCCTTACTCTGGTTTCTCAGTCTGTTTCCTAGTGCCGGTTTGAAGTGCCTGCCGTTTTCACTGTAAAACCGAGTTGGAGCTTGTACCTCCCCATATATATGTATGGAGTGGAGTTGGCAACTGAAAAGAAACTTTGTGTTCCCTTCAAGCTAGGTGAAGGACGGCTTTCACACACACTTATCTCTCAGAACTGAGCATGTGGAGAGACGTTCGTTCATCCAGCACAAAGGGAACGGGTTGCAGGAGAAACCCTTACTCTGGTTTCTCAGTCGGTTTCCTAGTGCCGGTTTGAAGTACCGGCCGTTTTCACTGTAAAACCGAGTTGGAGCTTGTACCTCCCCATATATATGTATGGAGTGGAGTTGGCAACTGAAAAGAAACTTTGTGTTCCCTTCAAGCTAGGTGAAGGACGGCTTTCACACACACTTATCTCTCAGAACTGAGCATGTGGAGAGACCTTCGTTCATCCAGCACAAAGGGAACGGGTTGCAGGAGAAACCCTTACTCTGGTTTCTCAGTCTGTTTCCTAGTGCCGGTTTGAAGTGCCTGCCGTTTTCACTGTAAAACCGAGTTGGAGGTTGTACCTCCCCATATATATGTATGGAGTGGAGTTGGCAACTGAAAAGAAACTTTGTGTTCCCTTCAAGCTAGTTGAAGGACGGCTTTCACACACACTTATCTCTCAGAACTGAGCATGTGGAGAGACGTTCGTTCATCCAGCACAAAGGGAACGGGTTGCAGGAGAAACCCTTACTCTGGTTTCTCAGTCGGTTTCCTAGGGCCGGTTTGAAGTGCCTGCCGTTTTCACTGTAAAACCGAGTTGGAGCTTGTACCTCCCCATATATATGTATGGAGTGGAGTTGGCAACTGAAAAGAAACTTTGTGTTCCCTTCAAGCTAGGTGAAGGACGGCTTTCACACACACTTATCCTAGAACTGAGCATGTGGAGAGACTTTCGTTCACCCAGCACAAAGGGAACGGGTTGCAGGAGAAACCCTTACTCTGGTTTCTCAGTCTGTTTCCTAGGGCCGGTTTGAAGTGCCTGCCGTTTTCACTGTAAAACCGAGTTGGAGCTTGTACCTCCCCATATATATGTATGGAGTGGAGTTGGCAACTGAAAAGAAACTTTGTGTTCCCTTCAAGATAGGTGAAGGACGGCTTTCACACACACTTATCTCTCAGAACTGAGCATGTGGAGAGACGTTCGTTCATCCAGCACAAAGGGAACGGGTTGCAGGAGAAACCCTTACTCTGGTTTCTCAGTCTGTTTCCTAGTGCCGGTTTGAAGTGCCTGCCGTTTTCACTGTAAAACCGAGTTGGAGCTTGTACCTCCCCATATATATGTATGGAGTGGAGTTGGCAACTGAAAAGAAACTTTGTGTTCCCTTCAAGCTAGGTGAAGGACGGCTTTCACACACACTTATCTCTCAGAACTGAGCATGTGGAGAGACGTTCGTTCACCCAGCACAAAGGGAACGGGTTGCAGGAGAAACCCTTACTCTGGTTTCTCAGTCTGTTTCCTAGTGCCGGTTTGAAGTGCCTGCCGTTTTCACTGTAAAACCGAGTTGGAGCTTGTACCTCCCCATATATATGTATGGAGTGGAGTTGGCAACTGAAAAGAAACTTTGTGTTCCCTTCAAGCTAGGTGAAGGACGGCTTTCACACACACTTATCTCTCAGAACTGAGCATGTGGAGAGACGTTCGTTCATCCAGCACAAAGGGAAAGGGTTGCCGGAGAAACCCTTACTCTGGTTTCTCAGTCTGTTTCCTAGTGCCGGTTTGAAGTGCCTGCCGTTTTCACTGTAAAACCGAGTTGGAGCTTGTACCTCCCCATATATATGTATGGAGTGGAGTTGGCAACTGAAAAGAAACTTTGTGTTCCCTTCAAGCTAGGTGAAGGACGGCTTTCACACACACTTATCTCTCAGAACTGAGTATGTGGAGAGACGTTCGTTCACCCAGCACAAAGGGAACGGGTTGCAGGAGAAACCCTTACTCTGGTTTCTCAGTCTGTTTCCTAGGGCCGGTTTGAAGTGCCTGCCGTTTTCACTGTAAAACCGAGTTGGAGCTTGTACCTCCCCATATATATGTATGGAGTGGAGTTGGCAACTGAAAAGAAACTTTGTGTTCCCTTCAAGCTAGGTGAAGGACGGCTTTCACACACACTTATCTCTCAGAACTGAGCATGTGGAGAGACGTTCGTTCACCCAGCACAAAGGGAACGGGTTGCAGGAGAAACCCTTACTCTGGTTTCTCAGTCGGTTTCCTAGGGCCGGTTTGAAGTGCCTGCCGTTTTCACTGTAAAACCGAGTTGGAGCTTGTACCTCCCCATATATATGTATGGAGTGGAGTTGGCAACTGAAAAGAAACTTTGTGTTCCCTTCAAGCTAGGTGAAGGACGGCTTTCACACACACTTATCTCTCAGAACTGAGCATGTGGAGAGACGTTCGTTCATCCAGCACAAAGGGAACGGGTTGCAGGAGAAACCCTTACTCTGGTTTCTCAGTCTGTTTCCTAGTGCCGGTTTGAAGTGCCTGCCGTTTTCACTGTAAAACCGAGTTGGAGCTTGTACCTCCCCATATATATGTATGGAGTGGAGTTGGCAACTGAAAAGAAACTTTGTGTTCCCTTCAAGCTAGGTGAAGGACGGCTTTCACACACACTTATCTCTCAGAACTGAGCATGTGGAGAGACGTTCGTTCATCCAGCACAAAGGGAACGGGTTGCAGGAGAAACCCTTACTCTGGTTTCTCAGTCGGTTTCCTAGTGCCGGTTTGAAGTGCCTGCCGTTTTCACTGTAAAACCGAGTTGGAGCTTGTACCTCCCCATATATATGTATGGAGTGGAGTTGGCAACTGAAAAGAAACTTTGTGTTCCCTTCAAGCTAGGTGAAGGACGGCTTTCACACACACTTATCTCTCAGAACTGAGCATGTGGAGAGACGTTCGTTCATCCAGCACAAAGGGAACGGGTTGCAGGAGAAACCCTTACTCTGGTTTCTCAGTCGGTTTCCTAGTGCCGGTTTGAAGTGCCTGCCGTTTTCACTGTAAAACCGAGTTGGAGCTTGTACCTCCCCATATATATGTATGGAGTGGAGTTGGCAACTGAAAAGAAACTTTGTGTTCCCTTCAAGCTAGGTGAAGGACGGCTTTCACACACACTTATCTCTCAGAACTGAGCATGTGGAGAGACGTTCGTTCACCCAGCACAAAGGGAACGGGTTGCAGGAGAAACCCTTACTCTGGTTTCTCAGTCTGTTTCCTAGGGCTGGTTTGAAGTGCCTGCCGTTTTCACTGTAAAACCGAGTTGGAGCTTGTACCTCCCCATATATATGTATGGAGTGGAGTTGGCAACTGAAAAGAAACTTTGTGTTCCCTTCAAGATAGGTGAAGGACGGCTTTCACACACACTTATCTCTCAGAACTGAGCATGTGGAGAGACGTTCGTTCATCCAGCACAAAGGGAACGGGTTGCAGGAGAAACCCTTACTCTGGTTTCTCAGTCGGTTTCCTAGGGCCGGTTTGAAGTGCCTGCCGTTTTCACTGTAAAACCGAGTTGGAGCTTGTACCTCCCCATATATATGTATGGAGTGGAGTTGGCAACTGAATAGAAACTTTGTGTTCCCTTCAAGCTAGGTGAAGGACGGCTTTCACACACACTTATCTCTCAGAACTGAGCATGTGGAGAGACGTTCGTTCATCCAGCACAAAGGGAACGGGTTGCCGGAGAAACCCTTACTCTGGTTTCTCAGTCTGTTTCCTAGTGCCGGTTTGAAGTGCCTGCCGTTTTCACTGTAAAACCGAGTTGGAGCTTGTACCTCCCCATATATATGTATGGAGTGGAGTTGGCAACTGAAAAGAAACTTTGTGTTCCCTTCAAGCTAGGTGAAGGACGGCTTTCACACACACTTATCTCTCAGAACTGAGTATGTGGAGAGACGTTCGTTCACCCAGCACAAAGGGAACGGGTTGCAGGAGAAACCCTTACTCTGGTTTCTCAGTCTGTTTCCTAGGGCCGGTTTGAAGTGCCTGCCGTTTTCACTGTAAAACCGAGTTGGAGCTTGTACCTCCCCATATATATGTATGGAGTGGAGTTGGCAACTGAAAAGAAACTTTGTGTTCCCTTCAAGCTAGTTGAAGGACGGCTTTCACACACACTTATCTCTCAGAACTGAGCATGTGGAGAGACGTTCGTTCATCCAGCACAAAGGGAACGGGTTGCAGGAGAAACCCTTACTCTGGTTTCTCAGTCGGTTTCCTAGTGCCGGTTTGAAGTACCGGCCGTTTTCACTGTAAAACCGAGTTGGAGCTTGTACCTCCCCATATATATGTATGGAGTGGAGTTGGCAACTGAAAAGAAACTTTGTGTTCCCTTCAAGCTAGGTGAAGGACGGCTTTCACACACACTTATCTCTCAGAACTGAGCATGTGGAGAGACGTTCGTTCATCCAGCACAAAGGGAACGGGTTGCAGGAGAAACCCTGAATCTGGTTTCTCAGTCTGTTTCCTAGTGCCGGTTTGAAGTGCCTGCCGTTTTCACTGTAAAACCGAGTTGGAGCTTGTACCTCCCCATATATATGTATGGAGTGGAGTTGGCAACTGAAAAGAAACTTTGTGTTCCCTTCAAGCTAGGTGAAGGACGGCTTTCACACACACTTATCTCTCAGAACTGAGCATGTGGAGAGACGTTCGTTCATCCAGCACAAAGGGAACGGGTTGCAGGAGAAACCCTTACTCTGGTTTCTCAGTCGGTTTCCTAGTGCCGGTTTGAAGTGCCTGCCGTTTTCACTGTAAAACCGAGTTGGAGCTTGTACCTCCCCATATATATGTATGGAGTGGAGTTGGCAACTGAAAAGAAACTTTGTGTTCCCTTCAAGCTAGGTGAAGGACGGCTTTCACACACACTTATCTCTCAGAACTGAGCATGTGGAGAGACGTTCGTTCATCCAGCACAAAGGGAACGGGTTGCAGGAGAAACCCTTACTCTGGTTTCTCAGTCTGATTCCTAGTGCCGGTTTGAAGTGCCTGCCGTTTTCACTGTAACACCGAGTTGGAGGTTGTACCTCCCCATATATATGTATGGAGTGGAGTTGGCAACTGAAAAGAAACTTTGTGTTCCCTTCAAGCTAGTTGAAGGACGGCTTTCACACACACTTATCTCTCAGAACTGAGCATGTGGAGAGACTTTCGTTCATCCAGCACAAAGGGAACGGGTTGCAGGAGAAACCCTTACTCTGGTTTCTCAGTCGGTTTCCTAGGGCCGGTTTGAAGTGCCTGCCGTTTTCACTGTAAAACCGAGTTGGAGCTTGTACCTCCCCATATATATGTATGGAGTGGAGTTGGCAACTGAAAAGAAACTTTGTGTTCCCTTCAAGCTAGGTGAAGGACGGCTTTCACACACACTTATCTCTCAGAACTGAGCATGTGGAGAGACGTTCGTTCATCCAGCACAAAGGGAACGGGTTGCAGGAGAAACCCTTACTCTGGTTTCTCAGTCTGTTTCCTAGTGCCGGTTTGAAGTGCCTGCCGTTTTCACTGTAAAACCGAGTTGGAGCTTGTACCTCCCCATATATATGTATGGAGTGGAGTTGGCAACTGAAAAGAAACTTTGTGTTCCCTTCAAGCTAGGTGAAGGACGGCTTTCACACACACTTATCTCTCAGAACTGAGCATGTGGAGAGACGTTCGTTCACCCAGCACAAAGGGAACGGGTTGCAGGAGAAACACTTACTCTGGTTTCTCAGTCTGTTTCCTAGGGCCGGTTTGAAGTGCCTGCCGTTTTCACTGTAAAACCGAGTTGGAGCTTGTACCTCCCCATATATATGTATGGAGTGGAGTTGGCAACTGAAAAGAAACTTTGTGTTCCCTTCAAGCTAGGTGAAGGACGGCTTTCACACACACTTATCTCTCAGAACTGAGCATGTGGAGAGACGTTCGTTCACCCAGCACAAAGGGAACGGGTTGCAGGAGAAACCCTTACTCTGGTTTCTCAGTCGGTTTCCTAGGGCCGGTTTGAAGTGCCTGCCGTTTTCACTGTAAAACCGAGTTGGAGCTTGTACCTCCCCATATATATGTATGGAGTGGAGTTGGCAACTGAAAAGAAACTTTGTGTTCCCTTCAAGCTAGGTGAAGGACGGCTTTCACACACACTTATCTCTCAGAACTGAGCATGTGGAGAGACGTTCGTTCATCCAGCACAAAGGGAACGGGTTGCAGGAGAAACCCTTACTCTGGTTTCTCAGTCTGTTTCCTAGTGCCGGTTTGAAGTGCCTGCCGTTTTCACTGTAAAACCGAGTTGGAGCTTGTACCTCCCCATATATATGTATGGAGTGGAGTTGGCAACTGAAAAGAAACTTTGTGTTCCCTTCAAGCTAGGTGAAGGACGGCTTTCACACACACTTATCTCTCAGAACTGAGCATGTGGAGAGACGTTCGTTCATCCAGCACAAAGGGAACGGGTTGCAGGAGAAACCCTTACTCTGGTTTCTCAGTCGGTTTCCTAGTGCCGGTTTGAAGTGCCTGCCGTTTTCACTGTAAAACCGAGTTGGAGCTTGTACTTCCCCATATATATGTATGGAGTGGAGTTGGCAACTGAAAAGAAACTTTGTGTTCCCTTCAAGCTAGGTGAAGGACGGCTTTCACACACACTTATCTCTCAGAACTGAGCATGTGGAGAGACGTTCGTTCACCCAGCACAAAGGGAACGGGTTGCAGGAGAAACCCTTACTCTGGTTTCTCAGTCTGTTTCCTAGGGCCGGTTTGAAGTGCCTGCCGTTTTCACTGTAAAACCGAGTTGGAGCTTGTACCTCCCCATATATATGTATGGAGTGGAGTTGGCAACTGAAAAGAAACTTTGTGTTCCCTTCAAGCTAGGTGAAGGACGGCTTTCACACACACTTATCTCTCAGAACTGAGCTTGTGGAGAGACGTTCGTTCACCCAGCACAAAGGGAACTGGTTGCAGGAGAAACCCTTACTCTGGTTTCTCAGTCTGTTTCCTAGGGCCGGTTTGAAGTGCCTGCCGTTTTCACTGTAAAACCGAGTTGGAGCTTGTACCTCCCCATATATATGTATGGAGTGGAGTTGGCAACTGAAAAGAAACTTTGTGTTCCCTTCAAGCTAGGTGAAGGACGGCTTTCACACACACTTATCTCTCAGAACTGAGCATGTGGAGAGACGTTCGTTCACCCAGCACAAAGGGAACGGGTTGCAGGAGAAACCCTTACTCTGGTTTCTCAGTCTGTTTCCTAGTGCCGGTTTGAAGTGCCTGCCGTTTTCACTGTAAAACCGAGTTGGAGCTTGTACCTCCCCATATATATGTATGTAGTGGAGTTGGCAACTGAAAAGAAACTTTGTGTTCCCTTCAAGCTAGGTGAAGGACGGCTTTCACACACACTTATCTCTCAGAACTGAGCATGTGGAGAGACGTTCGTTCACCCAGCACAAAGGGAACGGGTTGCAGGAGAAACCCTTACTCTGGTTTCTCAGTCGGTTTCCTAGGGCCGGTTTGAAGTGCCTGCCGTTTTCACTGTAAAACCGAGTTGGAGCTTGTACCTCCCCATATATATGTATGGAGTGGAGTTGGCAACTGAAAAGAAACTTTGTGTTCCCTTCAAGCTAGGTGAAGGACGGCTTTCACACACACTTATCTCTCAGAACTGAGCATGTGGAGAGACGTTCGTTCATCCAGCACAAAGGGAACGGGTTGCAGGAGAAACCCTTACTCTGGTTTCTCAGTCTGTTTCCTAGTGCCGGTTTGAAGTGCCTGCCGTTTTCACTGTAAAACCGAGTTGGAGCTTGTACCTCCCCATATATATGTATGGAGTGGAGTTGGCAACTGAAAAGAAACTTTGTGTTCCCTTCAAGCTAGGTGAAGGACGGCTTTCACACACACTTATCTCTCAGAACTGAGCATGTGGAGAGACGTTCGTTCATCCAGCACAAAGGGAACGGGTTGCAGGAGAAACCCTTACTCTGGTTTCTCAGTCGGTTTCCTAGTGCCGGTTTGAAGTGCCTGCCGTTTTCACTGTAAAACCGAGTTGGAGCTTGTACCTCCCCATATATATGTATGGAGTGGAGTTGGCACCTGAAAAGAAACTTTGTGTTCCCTTCAAGCTAGGTGAAGGACGGCTTTCACACACACTTATCTCTCAGAACTGAGCATGTGGAGAGACGTTCGTTCATCCAGCACAAAGGGAACGGGTTGCAGGAGAAACCTTTACTCTGGTTTCTCAGTCGGTTTCCTAGGGCCGGTTTGAAGTGCCTGCCGTTTTCACTGTAAAACCGAGTTGGAGCTTGTACCTCCCCATATATATGTATGGAGTGGAGTTGGCAACTGAAAAGAAACTTTGTGTTCCCTTCAAGCTAGGTGAAGGACGGCTTTCACACACACTTATCTCTCAGAACTGAGCATGTGGAGAGACGTTCGTTCATCCAGCACAAAGGGAACGGGTTGCAGGAGAAACCCTTACTCTGGTTTCTCAGTCGGTTTCCTAGGGCCGGTTTGAAGTGCCTGCCGTTTTCACTGTAAAACCGAGTTGGAGCTTGTACCTCCCCATATATATGTATGGAGTGGAGTTGGCAACTGAAAAGAAACTTTGTGTTCCCTTCAAGCTAGGTGAAGGACGGCTTTCACACACACTTATCTCTCAGAACTGAGCATGTGGAGAGACGTTCGTTCATCCAGCACAAAGGGAACGGGTTGCAGGAGAAACCCTTACTCTGGTTTCTCAGTCTGTTTCCTAGTGCCGGTTTGAAGTGCCTGCCGTTTTCACTATAAAACCGAGTTGGAGGTTGTACCTCCCCATATATATGTATGGAGTGGAGTTGGCAACTGAAAAGAAACTTTGTGTTCCCTTCAAGCTAGGTGAAGGACGGCTTTCACACACACTTATCTCTCAGAACTGAGCATGTGGAGAGACGTTCGTTCATCCAGCACAAAGGGAACGGGTTGCAGGAGAAACCCTTACTCTAGTTTCTCAGTCGGTTTCCTAGTGCCGGTTTGAAGTGCCTGCCGTTTTCACTGTAAACCGAGTTGGAGCTTGTACCTCCCCATATATATGTATGGAGTGGAGTTGGCAACTGAAAAGAAACTTTGTGTTCCCTTCAAGCTAGGTGAAGGACGGCTTTCACACACACTTATCTCTCAGAACTGAGCATGTGGAGAGACGTTCGTTCACCCAGCACAAAGGGAACGGGTTGCAGGAGAAACCCTTACTCTGGTTTCTCAGTCTGTTTCCTAGGGCCGGTTTGAAGTGCCTGCCGTTTTCACTGTAAAACCGAGTTGGAGCTTGTACCTCCCCATATATATGTATGGAGTGGAGTTGGCAACTGAAAAGAAACTTTGTGTTCCCTTCAAGCTAGGTGAAGGACGGCTTTCACACACACTTATCTCTCAGAACTGAGCATGTGGAGAGACGTTCGTTCATCCAGCACAAAGGGAACGGGTTGCAGGAGAAACCCTTTCTCTGGTTTCTCAGTCTGTTTCCTAGGGCCGGTTTGAAGTGCCTGCCGTTTTCACTGTAAAACCGAGTTGGAGCTTGTACCTCCCCATATATATGTATGGAGTGGAGTTGGCAACTGAAAAGAAACTTTGTGTTCCCTTCAAGCTAGGTGAAGGACGGCTTTCACACACACTTATCTCTCAGAACTGAGCATGTGGAGAGACGTTCGTTCATCCAGCACAAAGGGAACGGGTTGCAGGAGAAACCCTTACTCTGGTTTCTCAGTCGGTTTCCTAGGGCCGGTTTGAAGTGCCTGCCGTTTTCACTGTAAAACCGTGTTGGAGCTTGTACCTCCCCATATATATGTATGGAGTGGAGTTGGCAACTGAAAAGAAACTTTGTGTTCCCTTCAAGCTAGGTGAAGGACGGCTTTCACACACACTTATCTCTCAGAACTGAGCATGTGGAGAGACGTTCGTTCATCCAGCACAAAGGGAACGGGTTGCAGGAGAAACCCTTACTCTGGTTTCTCAGTCGGTTTCCTAGTGCCGGTTTGAAGTGCCTGCCGTTTTCACTGTAAAACCGAGTTGGAGCTTGTACCTCCCCATATATATGTATGGAGTGGAGTTGGCAACTGAAAAGAAACTTTGTGTTCCCTTCAAGCTAGGTGAAGGACGGCTTTCACACACACTTATCTCTCAGAACTGAGCATGTGGAGAGACGTTCGTTCATCCAGCACAAAGGGAACGGGTTGCAGGAGAAACCCTTACTGTGGTTTCTCAGTCGGTTTCCTAGTGCCGGTTTGAAGTGCCTGCCGTTTTCACTGTAAAACCGAGTTGGAGCTTGTACCTCCCCATATATATGTATGGAGTGGAGTTGGCAACTGAAAAGAAACTTTGTGTTCCCTTCAAGCTAGGTGAAGGACGGCTTTCACACACACTTATCTCTCAGAACTGAGCATGTGGAGAGACGTTCGTTCACCCAGCACAAAGGGAACGGGTTGCAGGAGAAACCCTTACTCTGGTTTCTCAGTCTGTTTCCTAGGGCCGGTTTGAAGTGCCTGCCGTTTTCACTGTAAAACCGAGTTGGAGCTTGTACCTCCCCATATATATGTATGGAGTGGAGTTGGCAACTGAATAGAAACTTTGTGTTCCCTTCAAGCTAGGTGAAGGACGGCTTTCACACACACTTATCTCTCAGAACTGAGCATGTGGAGAGACGTTCGTTCATCCAGCACAAAGGGAACGGGTTGCAGGAGAAACCCTTACTCTGGTTTCTCAGTCGGTTTCCTAGGGCCGGTTTGAAGTGCCTGCCGTTTTCACTGTAAAACCGAGTTGGAGCTTGTACCTCCCCATATATATGTATGGAGTGGAGTTGGCAACTGAAAAGAAACTTTGTGTTCCCTTCAAGCTAGGTGAAGGACGGCTTTCACACACACTTATCTCTCAGAACTGAGCATGTGGAGAGACGTTCGTTCATCCAGCACAAAGGGAACGGGTTGCAGGAGAAACCCTTACTCTGGTTTCTCAGTCGGTTTCCTAGGGCCGGTTTGAAGTGCCTGCCGTTTTCACTGTAAAACCGAGTTGGAGCTTGTACCTCCCCATATATATGTATGGAGTGGAGTTGGCAACTGAAAAGAAACTTTGTGTTCCCTTCAAGCTAGGTGAAGGACGGCTTTCACACACACTTATCTCTCAGAACTGAGCATGTGGAGAGACGTTCGTTCATCCAGCACAAAGGGAACGGGTTGCAGGAGAAACCCTTACTCTGGTTTCTCAGTCGGTTTCCTAGGGCCGGTTTGAAGTGCCTGCCGTTTTCACTGTAAAACCGAGTTGGAGCTTGTACCTCCCCATATATATGTATGGAGTGGAGTTGGCAACTGAAAAGAAACTTTGTGTTCCCTTCAAGCTAGGTGAAGGACGGCTTTCACACACACTTATCTCTCAGAACTGAGCATGTGGAGAGACGTTCGTTCATCCAGCACAAAGGGAACGGGTTGCAGGAGAAACCCTTACTCTGGTTTCTCAGTCTGTTTCCTAGTGCCGGTTTGAAGTGCCTGCCGTTTTCACTGTAAAACCGAGTTGGAGGTTGTACCTCCCCATATATATGTATGGAGTGGAGTTGGCAACTGAAAAGAAACTTTGTGTTCCCTTCAAGCTAGGTGAAGGACGGCTTTCACACACACTTATCTCTCAGAACTGAGCATGTGGAGAGACGTTCGTTCATCCAGCACAAAGGGAACGGGTTGCAGGAGAAACCCTTACTCTAGTTTCTCAGTCGGTTTCCTAGTGCCGGTTTGAAGTGCCTGCCGTTTTCACTGTAAACCGAGTTGGAGCTTGTACCTCCCCATATATATGTATGGAGTGGAGTTGGCAACTGAAAAGAAACTTTGTGTTCCCTTCAAGCTAGGTGAAGGACGGCTTTCACACACACTTATCTCTCAGAACTGAGCATGTGGAGAGACGTTCGTTCACCCAGCACAAAGGGAACGGGTTGCAGGAGAAACCCTTACTCTGGTTTCTCAGTCTGTTTCCTAGGGCCGGTTTGAAGTGCCTGCCGTTTTCACTGTAAAACCGAGTTGGAGCTTGTACCTCCCCATATATATGTATGGAGTGGAGTTGGCAACTGAAAAGAAACTTTGTGTTCCCTTCAAGCTAGGTGAAGGACGGCTTTCACACACACTTATCTCTCAGAACTGAGCATGTGGAGAGACGTTCGTTCATCCAGCACAAAGGGAACGGGTTGCAGGAGAAACCCTTACTCTGGTTTCTCAGTCGGTTTCCTAGGGCCGGTTTGAAGTGCCTGCCGTTTTCACTGTAAAACCGTGTTGGAGCTTGTACCTCCCCATATATATGTATGGAGTGGAGTTGGCAACTGAAAAGAAACTTTGTGTTCCCTTCAAGCTAGGTGAAGGACGGCTTTCACACACACTTATCTCTCAGAACTGAGCATGTGGAGAGACGTTCGTTCATCCAGCACAAAGGGAACGGGTTGCAGGAGAAACCCTTACTCTGGTTTCTCAGTCGGTTTCCTAGTGCCGGTTTGAAGTGCCTGCCGTTTTCACTGTAAAACCGAGTTGGAGCTTGTACCTCCCCATATATATGTATGGAGTGGAGTTGGCAACTGAAAAGAAACTTTGTGTTCCCTTCAAGCTAGGTGAAGGACGGCTTTCACACACACTTATCTCTCAGAACTGAGCATGTGGAGAGACGTTCGTTCATCCAGCACAAAGGGAACGGGTTGCAGGAGAAACCCTTACTGTGGTTTCTCAGTCGGTTTCCTAGTGCCGGTTTGAAGTGCCTGCCGTTTTCACTGTAAAACCGAGTTGGAGCTTGTACCTCCCCATATATATGTATGGAGTGGAGTTGGCAACTGAAAAGAAACTTTGTGTTCCCTTCAAGCTAGGTGAAGGACGGCTTTCACACACACTTATCTCTCAGAACTGAGCATGTGGAGAGACGTTCGTTCACCCAGCACAAATGGAACGGGTTGCAGGAGAAACCCTTACTCTGGTTTCTCAGTCTGTTTCCTAGGGCCGGTTTGAAGTGCCTGCCGTTTTCACTGTAAAACCGAGTTGGAGCTTGTACCTCCCCATATATATGTATGGAGTGGAGTTGGCAACTGAATAGAAACTTTGTGTTCCCTTCAAGCTAGGTGAAGGACGGCTTTCACACACACTTATCTCTCAGAACTGAGCATGTGGAGAGACGTTCGTTCATCCAGCACAAAGGGAACGGGTTGCAGGAGAAACCCTTACTCTGGTTTCTCAGTCGGTTTCCTAGGGCCGGTTTGAAGTGCCTGCCGTTTTCACTGTAAAACCGAGTTGGAGCTTGTACCTCCCCATATATATGTATGGAGTGGAGTTGGCAACTGAAAAGAAACTTTGTGTTCCCTTCAAGCTAGGTGAAGGACGGCTTTCACACACAATTATCTCTCAGAACTGAGCATGTGGAGAGACGTTCTTTCACCCAGCACAAAGGGAACGGGTTGCAGGAGAAACCCTTACTCTGGTTTCTCAGTCTGTTTCCTAGGGCCGGTTTGAAGTGCCTGCCGTTTTCACTGTAAAACCGAGTTGGAGCTTGTACCTCCCCATATATATGTATGGAGTGGAGTTGGCAACTGAAAAGAAACTTTGTGTTCCCTTCAAGCTAGGTGAAGGACGGCTTTCACACACACTTATCTCTCAGAACTGAGCATGTGGAGAGACGTTCGTTCATCCAGCACAAAGGGAACGGGTTGCAGGAGAAACCCTTACTCTGGTTTCTCAGTCGGTTTCCTAGGGCCGGTTTGAAGTGCCTGCCGTTTTCACTGTAAAACCGAGTTGGAGCTTGTACCTCCCCATATATATGTATGGAGTGGAGTTGGCAACTGAAAAGAAACTTTGTGTTCCCTTCAATCTAGGTGAAGGACGGCTTTCACACACACTTATCTCTCAGAACTGAGCATGTTGAGAGACGTTCGTTCATCCAGCACAAAGGGAACGGGTTGCAGGAGAAACCCTTACTCTGGTTTCTCAGTCTGTTTCCTAGTGCCGGTTTGAAGTGCCTGCCGTTTTCACTGTAAAACCGAGTTGGAGCTTGTACCTCCCCATATATATGTATGGAGTGGAGTTGGCAACTGAAAAGAAACTTTGTGTTCCCTTCAAGCTAGGTGAAGGACGGCTTTCACACACACTTATCTCTCAGAACTGAGCATGTGGAGAGACGTTCGTTCATCCAGCACAAAGGGAACGGGTTGCAGGAGAAACCCTTACTCTGGATTCTCAGTCTGTTTCCTAGTGCCGGTTTGAAGTGCCTGCCGTTTTCACTGTAAAACCGAGTTGGAACTTGTACCTCCCCATATATATGTATGGAGTGGAGTTGGCAACTGAAAAGAAACTTTGTGTTCCCTTCAAGCTAGGTGAAGGACGGCTTTCACACACACTTATCTCTCAGAACTGAGCATGTGGAGAGACGTTCGTTCACCCAGCACAAAGGGAACGGGTTGCAGGAGAAACCCTTACTCTGGTTTCTCAGTCTGTTTCCTAGGGCCGGTTTGAAGTGCCTGCCGTTTTCACTGTAAAACCGAGTTGGAGCTTGTACCTCCCCATATATATGTATGGAGTGGAGTTGGCAACTGAATAGAAACTTTGTGTTCCCTTCAAGCTAGGTGAAGGACGGCTTTCACACACACTTATCTCTCAGAACTGAGCATGTGGAGAGACGTTCGTTCATCCAGCACAAAGGGAACGGGTTGCAGGAGAAACCCTTACTCTGGTTTCTCAGTCGGTTTCCTAGGGCCGGTTTGAAGTGCCTGCCGTTTTCACTGTAAAACCGAGTTGGAGCTTGTACCTCCCCATATATATGTATGGAGTGGAGTTGGCAACTGAAAAGAAACTTTGTGTTCCCTTCAAGCTAGGTGAAGGACGGCTTTCACACACACTTATCTCTCAGAACTGAGCATGTGGAGAGACGTTCTTTCACCCAGCACAAAGGGAACGGGTTGCAGGAGAAACCCTTACTCTGGTTTCTCAGTCTGTTTCCTAGGGCCGGTTTGAAGTGCCTGCCGTTTTCACTGTAAAACCGAGTTGGAGCTTGTACCTCCCCATATATATGTATGGAGTGGAGTTGGCAACTGAAAAGAAACTTTGTGTTCCCTTCAAGCTAGGTGAAGGACGGCTTTCACACACACTTATCTCTCAGAACTGAGCATGTGGAGAGACGTTCGTTCATCCAGCACAAAGGGAACGGGTTGCAGGAGAAACTCTTACTCTGGTTTCTCAGTCGGTTTCCTAGGGCCGGTTTGAAGTGCCTGCCGTTTTCACTGTAAAACCGAGTTGGAGCTTGTACCTCCCCATATATATGTATGGAGTGGAGTTGGCAACTGAAAAGAAACTTTGTGTTCCCTTCAATCTAGGTGAAGGACGGCTTTCACACACACTTATCTCTCAGAACTGAGCATGTTGAGAGACGTTCGTTCATCCAGCACAAAGGGAACGGGTTGCAGGAGAAACCCTTACTCTGGTTTCTCAGTCTGTTTCCTAGTGCCGGTTTGAAGTGCCTGCCGTTTTCACTGTAAAACCGAGTTGGAGCTTGTACCTCCCCATATATATGTATGGAGTGGAGTTGGCAACTGAAAAGAAACTTTGTGTTCCCTTCAAGCTAGGTGAAGGACGGCTTTCACACACACTTATCTCTCAGAACTGAGCATGTGGAGAGACGTTCGTTCATCCAGCACAAAGGGAACGGGTTGCAGGAGAAACCCTTACTCTGGATTCTCAGTCTGTTTCCTAGTGCCGGTTTGAAGTGCCTGCCGTTTTCACTGTAAAACCGAGTTGGAACTTGTACCTCCCCATATATATGTATGGAGTGGAGTTGGCAACTGAAAAGAAACTTTGTGTTCCCTTCAAGCTAGGTGAAGGACGGCTTTCACACACACTTATCTCTCAGAACTGAGCATGTGGAGAGACGTTCGTTCACCCAGCACAAAGGGAACGGGTTGCAGGAGAAACCCTTACTCTGGTTTCTCAGTCTGTTTCCTAGGGCCGGTTTGAAGTGCCTGCCGTTTTCACTGTAAAACCGAGTTGGAGCTTGTACCTCCCCATATATATGTATGGATTGGAGTTGGCAACTGAAAAGAAACTTTGTGTTCCCTTCAAGCTAGGTGAAGGACGGCTTTCACACACACTTATCTCTCAGAACTGAGCATGTGGAGAGACGTTCGTTCATCCAGCACAAAGGGAACGGGTTGCAGGAGAAACCCTTACTCTGGTTTCTCAGTCTGTTTCCTAGTGCCGGTTTGAAGTGCCTGCCGTTTTCACTGTAAAACCGAGTTGGAGCTTGTACCTCCCCATATATATGTATGGAGTGGAGTTGGCAACTGAAAAGAAACTTTGTGTTCCCTTCAAGCTAGGTGAAGGACGGCTTTCACACACACTTATCTCTCAGAACTGAGCATGTGGAGAGACGTTCGTTCATCCAGCACAAAGGGAACGGGTTGCAGGAGAAACCCTTACTCTGGTTTCTCAGTCGGTTTCCTAGTGCCGGTTTGAAGTGCCTGCCGTTTTCACTGTAAAACCGAGTTGGAGCTTGTACCTCCCCATATATATGTATGGAGTGGAGTTGGCAACTGAAAAGAAACTTTGTGTTCCCTTCAAGCTTGGTGAAGGACATCTTTCACACACACTTATCTCTCAGAACTGAGCATGTGGAGAGACGTTCGTTCATCCAGCACAAAGGGAACGGGTTGCAGGAGAAACCCTTACTCTGGTTTCTCAGTCGGTTTCCTAGTGCCGGTTTGAAGTGCCTGCCGTTTTCACTGTAAAACCGAGTTGGAGCTTGTACCTCCCCATATATATGTATGGAGTGGAGTTGTCAACTGAAAAGAAACTTTGTGTTCCCTTCAAGCTAGGTGAAGGACGGCTTTCACACACACTTATCTCTCAGAACTGAGCATGTGGAGAGACGTTCGTTCATCCAGCACAAAGGGAACGGGATGCAGGAGAAACCCTTACTCTGGTTTCTCAGTCTGTTTCCTAGTGCCGGTTTGAAGTGCCTGCCGTTTTCACTGTAAAACCGAGTTGGAGCTTGTACCTCCCCATATATATGTATGGAGTGGAGTTGGCAACTGAAAAGAAACTTTGTGTTCCCTTCAAGCTAGGTGAAGGACGGCTTTCACACACACTTATCTCTCAGAACTGAGCATGTGGAGAGACGTTCGTTCATCCAGCACAAAGGGAACGGGTTGCAGGAGAAACCCTTACTCTGGTTTCTCAGTCTGTTTCCTAGGGCCGGTTTGAAGTGCCTGCCGTTTTCACTGTAAAACCGAGTTGGAGCTTGTACCTCCCCATATATATGTATGGAGTGGAGTTGGCAACTCAAAAGAAACTTTGTGTTCCCTTCAAGCTAGGTGAAGGACGGCTTTCACACACACTTATCTCTCAGAACTGAGCATGTGGAGAGACGTTCGTTCATCCAGCACAAAGGGAACGGGTTGCAGGAGAAACCCTTACTCTGGTTTCTCAGTCGGTTTCCTAGTGCCGGTTTGAAGTGCCTGCCGTTTTCACTGTAAAACCGAGTTGGAGCTTGTACCTCCCCATATATATGTATGGAGTGGAGTTGGCAACTGAAAAGAAACTTTGTGTTCCCTTCAAGCTAGGTGAAGGACGGCTTTCACACACACTTATCTCTCAGAACTGAGCATGTGGAGAGACGTTCGTTCACCCAGCACAAAGGGAACGGGTTGCAGGAGAAACCCTTACTCTGGTTTCTCAGTCTGTTTCCTAGGGCCGGTTTGAAGTGCCTGCCGTTTTCACTGTAAAACCGAGTTGGAGCTTGTACCTCCCCATATATATGTATGGATTGGAGTTGGCAACTGAAAAGAAACTTTGTGTTCCCTTCAAGCTAGGTGAAGGACGGCTTTCACACACACTTATCTCTCAGAACTGAGCATGTGGAGAGACGTTCGTTCATCCAGCACAAAGGGAACGGGTTGCAGGAGAAACCCTTACTCTGGTTTCTCAGTCTGTTTCCTAGTGCCGGTTTGAAGTGCCTGCCGTTTTCACTGTAAAACCGAGTTGGAGCTTGTACCTCCCCATATATATGTATGGAGTGGAGTTGGCAACTGAAAAGAAACTTTGTGTTCCCTTCAAGCTAGGTGAAGGACGGCTTTCACACACACTTATCTCTCAGAACTGAGCATGTGGAGAGACGTTCGTTCATCCAGCACAAAGGGAACGGGTTGCAGGAGAAACCCTTACTCTGGTTTCTCAGTCGGTTTCCTAGGGCCGGTTTGAAGTGCCTGCCGTTTTCACTGTAAAACCGAGTTGGAGCTTGTACCTCCCCATATATATGTATGGAGTGGAGTTGGCAACTGAAAAGAAACTTTGTGTTCCCTTCAAGCTAGGTGAAGGACGGCTTTCACACACACTTATCTCTCAGAACTGAGCATGTGGAGAGACGTTCGTTCATCCAGCACAAAGGGAACGGGTTGCAGGAGCAACCCTTACTCTGGTTTCACAGTCGGTTTCCTAGTGCCGGTTTGAAGTGCCTGCCGTTTTCACTGTAAAACCGAGTTGGAGCTTGTACCTCCCCATATATATGTATGGAGTGGAGTTGGCAACTGAAAAGAAACTTTGTGTTCCCTTCAAGCTAGGTGAAGGACGGCTTTCACACACACTTGTCTCTCAGAACTGAGCATGTGGAGAGACGTTCGTTCACCCAGCACAAAGGGAACGGGTTGCAGGAGAAACCCTTACTCTGGTTTCTCAGTCTGTTTCCTAGTGCCGGTTTGAAGTGCCTGCCGTTTTCACTGTAAAACCGAGTTGGAGCTTGTACCTCCCCATATATATGTATGGAGTGGAGTTGGCAACTGAAAAGAAACTTTGTGTTCCCTTCAAGCTAGGTGAAGGACGGCTTTCACACACACTTATCTCTCAGAACTGAGCATGTGGAGAGACGTTCGTTCATCCAGCACAAAGGGAACGGGTTGCAGGAGAAACCCTTACTCTGGTTTCTCAGTCTGTTTCCTAGGGCCGGTTTGAAGTGCCTGCCGTTTTCACTGTAAAACCGAGTTGGAGCTTGTACCTCCCCATATATATGTATGGAGTGGAGTTGGCAACTCAAAAGAAACTTTGTGTTCCCTTCAAGCTAGGTGAAGGACGGCTTTCACACACACTTATCTCTCAGAACTGAGCATGTGGAGAGACGTTCGTTCATCCAGCACAAAGGGAACGGGTTGCAGGAGAAACCCTTACTCTGGTTTCTCAGTCTGTTTCCTAGGGCCGGTTTGAAGTGCCTGCCGTTTTCACTGTAAAACCGAGTTGGAGCTTGTACCTCCCCATATATATGTATGGAGTGGAGTTGGCAACTGAAAAGAAACTTTGTGTTCCCTTCAAGCTAGGTGAAGGACGGCTTTCACACACACTTATCTCTCAGAACTGAGCATGTGGAGAGACGTTCGTTCATCCAGCACAAAGGGAACGGGTTGCAGGAGAAACCCTTACTCTGGATTCTCAGTCTGTTTCCTAGTGCCGGTTTGAAGTGCCTGCCGTTTTCACTGTAAAACCGAGTTGGAGCTTGTACCTCCCCATATATATGTATGGAGTGGAGTTGGCAACTGAAAAGAAACTTTGTGTTCCCTTCAAGCTAGGTGAAGGACGGCTTTCACACACACTTATCTCTCAGAACTGAGCATGTGGAGAGACGTTCGTTCATCCAGCACAAAGGGAACGGGTTGCAGGAGAAACCCTTACTCTGGTTTCTCAGTCTGTTTCCTAGTGCCGGTTTGAAGTGCCTGCCGTTTTCACTGTAAAACCGAGTTGGAGCTTGTACCTCCCCATATATATGTATGGAGTGGAGTTGGCAACTGAAAAGAAACTTTGTGTTCCCTTCAAGCTAGGTGAAGGACGGCTTTCAACACACTTATCTCTCAGAACTGAGCATGTGGAGAGACGTTCGTTCATCCAGCACAAAGGGAACGGGTTGCAGGAGAAACCCTTACTCTGGATTCTCAGTCGGTTTCCTAGTGCCGGTTTGAAGTGCCTGCCGTTTTCACTGTAAAAGCGAGTTGGAGCTTGTACCTCCCCATATATATGTATGGAGTGGTGTTGGCAACTGAAAAGAAACTTTGTGTTCCCTTCAAGCTAGGTGAAGGACGGCTTTCACACACACTTATCTCTCAGAACTGAGCTTGTGGAGACGTTCGTTCATCCAGCACAAAGGGAACGGGTTGCAGGAGATACCCTTACTCTGGTTTCTCAGTCGGTTTCCTAGTGCCGGTTTGAAGTGCCTGACGTTTTCACTGTAAAACCGAGTTGGAGCTTGTACCTCCCCATATATATGCATGGAGTGGATTTGGCAACTGAAAAGAAACTTTGTGTTCCCTTCAAGCTAGGTGAAGGACGGCTTTCACACACACTTATCTCTCAGAACTGAGCATGTGGAGAGACGTTCGTTCATCCAGCACAAAGGGAACGGGTTGCAGGAGAAACCCTTACTCTGGTTTCTCAGTCGGTTTCCTAGTGCCGGTTTGAAGTGCCTGCCGTTTTCACTGTAAAACCGAGTTGGAGCTTGTACCTCCCCATATATATGTATGGAGTGGAGTTGGCAACTGAAAAGAAACTTTGTGTTCCCTTCAAGCTTGGTGAAGGACGGCTTTCACACACACTTATCTCTCAGAACTGAGCATGTGGGGAGACGTTCGTTCATCCAGCACAAAGGGAACGGGTTGCAGGAGAAACCCTTACTCTGGTTTCTCAGTCGGTTTCCTAGTGCCGGTTTGAAGTGCCTGCCGTTTTCACTGTAAAACCGAGTTGGAGCTTGTACCTCCCCATATATATGTATGGAGTGGAGTTGGCAACTGAAAAGAAACTTTGTGTTCCCTTCAAGCTAGGTGAAGGACGGCTTTCACACACACTTATCTCTCAGAACTGAGCATGTGGAGAGACGTTCGTTCATCCAGCACAAAGGGAACGGGATGCAGGAGAAACCCTTACTCTGGTTTCTCAGTCTGTTTCCTAGTGCCGGTTTGAAGTGCCTGCCGTTTTCACTGTAAAACCGAGTTGGAGCTTGTACCTCCCCATATATATGTATGGAGTGGAGTTGGCAACTGAAAAGAAACTTTGTGTTCCCTTCAAGCTAGGTGAAGGACGGCTTTCACACACACTTATCTCTCAGAACTGAGCATGTGGAGAGACGTTCGTTCATCCAGCACAAAGGGAACGGGTTGCAGGAGAAACCCTTACTCTGGTTTCTCAGTCTGTTTCCTAGTGCCGGTTTGAAGTGCCTGCCGTTTTCACTGTAAAACCGAGTTGGAGGTTGTACCTCCCCATATATATGTATGGAGTGGAGTTGGCAACTGAAAAGAAACTTTGTGTTCCCTTCAAGCTAGGTGAAGGACGGCTTTCACACACACTTATCTCTCAGAACTGAGCATGTGGAGAGACGTTCGTTCATCCAGCACAAAGGGAACGGGTTGCAGGAGAAACCCTTACTCTAGTTTCTCAGTCGGTTTCCTAGTGCCGGTTTGAAGTGCCTGCCGTTTTCACTGTAAACCGAGTTGGAGCTTGTACCTCCCCATATATATGTATGGAGTGGAGTTGGCAACTGAAAAGAAACTTTGTGTTCCCTTCAAGCTAGGTGAAGGACGGCTTTCACACACACTTATCTCTCAGAACTGAGCATGTGGAGAGACGTTCGTTCACCCAGCACAAAGGGAACGGGTTGCAGGAGAAACCCTTACTCTGGTTTCTCAGTCTGTTTCCTAGGGCCGGTTTGAAGTGCCTGCCGTTTTCACAGTAAAACCGAGTTGGAGCTTGTACCTCCCCATATATATGTATGGAGTGGAGTTGGCAACTGAAAAGAAACTTTGTGTTCCCTTCAAGCTAGGTGAAGGACGGCTTTCACACACACTTATCTCTCAGAACTGAGCATGTGGAGAGACGTTCGTTCATCCAGCACAAAGGGAACGGGTTGCAGGAGAAACCCTTACTCTGGTTTCTCAGTCGGTTTCCTAGGGCCGGTTTGAAGTGCCTGCCGTTTTCACTGTAAAACCGTGTTGGAGCTTGTACCTCCCCATATATATGTATGGAGTGGAGTTGGCAACTGAAAAGAAACTTTGTGTTCCCTTCAAGCTAGGTGAAGGACGGCTTTCACACACACTTATCTCTCAGAACTGAGCATGTGGAGAGACGTTCGTTCACCCAGCACAAAGGGAACGGGTTGCAGGAGAAACCCTTACTCTGGTTTCTCAGTCTGTTTCCTAGGGCCGGTTTGAAGTGCCTGCCGTTTTCACTGTAAAACCGAGTTGGAGCTTGTACCTCCCCATATATATGTATGGAGTGGAGTTGGCAACTGAAAAGAAACTTTGTGTTCCCTTCAAGCTAGGTGAAGGACGGCTTTCACACACACTTATCTCTCAGAACTGAGCATGTGGAGAGACGTTCGTTCATCCAGCACAAAGGGAACGGGTTGCAGGAGAAACCCTTACTCTGGTTTCTCAGTCGGTTTCCTAGGGCCGGTTTGAAGTGCCTGCCGTTTTCACTGTAAAACCGTGTTGGAGCTTGTACCTCCCCATATATATGTATGGAGTGGAGTTGGCAACTGAAAAGAAACTTTGTGTTCCCTTCAAGCTAGGTGAAGGACGGCTTTCACACACACTTATCTCTCAGAACTGAGCATGTGGAGAGACGTTCGTTCACCCAGCACAAAGGGAACGGGTTGCAGGAGAAACCCTTACTCTGGTTTCTCAGTCTGTTTCCTAGGGCCGGTTTGAAGTGCCTGCCGTTTTCACTGTAAAACCGAGTTGGAGCTTGTACCTCCCCATATATATGTATGGAGTGGAGTTGGCAACTGAAAAGAAACTTTGTGTTCCCTTCAAGCTAGGTGAAGGACGGCTTTCACACACACTTATCTCTCAGAACTGAGCATGTGGAGAGACGTTCGTTCATCCAGCACAAAGGGAACGGGTTGCAGGAGAAACCCTTACTTTGTTTTCTCAGTCGGTTTCCTTGTGCCGGTTTGAAGTGCCTGCCGTTTTCACTGTAAAACCGAGTTGGAGCTTGTACCTCCCCATATATATGTATGGAGTGGAGTTGGCAACTGAAAAGAAACTTTGTGTTCCCTTCAAGCTAGGTGAAGGACGGCTTTCACACACACTTATCTCTCAGAACTGAGCATGTGGAGAGACGTTCGTTCACCCAGCACAAAGGGAACGGGTTGCAGGAGAAACCCTTACTCTGGTTTCTCAGTCTGTTTCCTAGGGCCGGTTTGAAGTGCCTGCCGTTTTCACTGTAAAACCGAGTTGGAGCTTGTACCTCCCCATATATATGTATGGAGTGGAGTTGGCAACTGAAAAGAAACTTTGTGTTCCCTTCAAGCTAGGTGAAGGACGGCTTTCACACACACTTATCTCTCAGAACTGAGCATGTGGAGAGACGTTCGTTTACCCAGCACAAAGGGAACGGGTTGCAGGAGAAACCCTTACTCTGGATTCTCAGTCGGTTTCCTAGGGCCGGTTTGAAGTGCCTGCCGTTTTCACTGTAAAACCGAGTTGGAGCTTGTACCTCCCCATATATATGTATGGAGTGGAGTTGGCAACTGAAAAGAAACTTTGTGTTCCCTTCAAGCTAGGTGAAGGACGGCTTTCACACACACTTATCTCTCAGAACTGAGCATGTTGAGAGACGTTCGTTCATCCAGCACAAAGGGAACGGGTTGCAGGAGAAACCCTTACTCTGGTTTCTCAGTCGGTTTCCTAGTGCCGGTTTGAAGTGCCTGCCGTTTTCACTGTAAAACCGAGTTGGAGCTTGTACCTCCCCATATATATGTATGGAGTGGAGTTGGCAACTGAAAAGAAACTTTGTGTTCCCTTCAAGCTAGGTGAAGGACGGCTTTCACACACACTTATCTCTCAGAACTGAGCATGTGGAGAGACGTTCGTTCACCCAGCACAAAGGGAACGGGTTGCAGGAGAAACCCTTACTCTGGTTTCTCAGTCTGTTTCCTAGGGCCGGTTTGAAGTGCCTGCCGTTTTCACTGTAAAACCGAGTTGGAGCTTGTACCTCCCCATATATATGTATGGAGTGGAGTTGGCAACTGAAAAGAAACTTTGTGTTCCCTTCAAGCTAGGTGAAGGACGGCTTTCACACACACTTATCTCTCAGAACTGAGCATGTGGAGAGACGTTCGTTCATCCAGCACAAAGGGAACGGGTTGCAGGAGAAACCCTTACTCTGGTTTCTCAGTCTGTTTCCTAGTGCCGGTTTGAAGTGCCTGCCGTTTTCACTGTAAAACCGAGTTGGAGCTTGTACCTCCCCATATATATGTATGGAGTGGAGTTGGCAACTGAAAAGAAACTTTGTGTTCCCTTCAAGCTAGGTGAAGGACGGCTTTCACACACACTTATCTCTCAGAACTGAGCATGTGGAGAGACGTTCGTTCATCCAGCACAAAGGGAACGGGTTGCAGGAGAAACCCTTAGTCTGGTTTCTCAGTCTGTTTCCTAGTGCCGGTTTGAAGTGCCTGCCGTTTTCACTGTAAAACCGAGTTGGAGCTTGTACCTCCCCATATATATGTATGGAGTGGAGTTGGCAACTGAAAAGAAACTTTGTGTTCCCTTCAAGCTAGGTGAAGGACGGCTTTCACACACACTTATCTCTCAGAACTGAGCATGTGGAGAGACGTTCGTTCACCCAGCACAAAGGGAACGGGTTGCAGGAGAAACCCTTACTCTGGTTTCTCAGTCTGTTTCCTAGGGCCGGTTTGAAGTGCCTGCCGTTTTCACTGTAAAACCGAGTTGGAGCTTGTACCTCCCCATATATATGTATGGAGTGGAGTTGGCAACTGAAAAGAAACTTTGTGTTCCCTTCAAGCTAGGTGAAGGACGGCTTTCACACACACTTATCTCTCAGAACTGAGCATGTGGAGAGACGTTCGTTCATCCAGCACAAAGGGAACGGGTTGCAGGAGAAACCCTTACTCTGGTTTCTCAGTCTGTTTCCTAGTGCCGGTTTGAAGTGCCTGCCGTTTTCACTGTAAAACCGAGTTGGAGCTTGTACCTCCCCATATATATGTATGGAGTGGAGTTGGCAACTGAAAAGAAACTTTGTGTTCCCTTCAAGCTAGGTGAAGGACGGCTTTCACACACACTTATCTCTCAGAACTGAGCATGTGGAGAGACGTTCGTTCATCCAGCACAAAGGGAACGGGTTGCAGGAGAAACCCTTACTCTGGTTTCTCAGTCGGTTTCCTAGTGCCGGTTTGAAGTGCCTGCCGTTTTCACTGTAAAACCGAGTTGGAGCTTGTACCTCCCCATATATATGTATGGAGTGGAGTTGGCAACTGAAAAGAAACTTTGTGTTCCCTTCAAGCTTGGTGAAGGACGGCTTTCACACACACTTATCTCTCAGAACTGAGCATGTGGTGAGACGTTCGTTCATCCAGCACAAAGGGAACGGGTTGCAGGAGAAACCCTTACTCTGGTTTCTCAGTCGGTTTCCTAGTGCCGGTTTGAAGTGCCTGCCGTTTTCACTGTAAAACCGAGTTGGAGCTTGTACCTCCCCATATATATGTATGGAGTGGAGTTGTCAACTGAAAAGAAACTTTGTGTTCCCTTCAAGCTAGGTGAAGGACGGCTTTCACACACACTTATCTCTCAGAACTGAGCATGTGGAGAGACGTTCGTTCATCCAGCACAAAGGGAACGGGATGCAGGAGAAACCCTTACTCTGGTTTCTCAGTCTGTTTCCTAGTGCCGGTTTGAAGTGCCTGCCGTTTTCACTGTAAAACCGAGTTGGAGCTTGTACCTCCCCATATATATGTATGGAGTGGAGTTGGCAACTGAAAAGAAACTTTGTGTTCCCTTCAAGCTAGGTGAAGGACGGCTTTCACACACACTTATCTCTCAGAACTGAGCATGTGGAGAGACGTTCGTTCACCCAGCACAAAGGGAACGGGTTGCAGGAGAAACCCTTACTCTGGTTTCTCAGTCTGTTTCCTAGGGCCGGTTTGAAGTGCCTGCCGTTTTCACTGTAAAACCGAGTTGGAGCTTGTACCTCCCCATATATATGTATGGATTGGAGTTGGCAACTGAAAAGAAACTTTGTGTTCCCTTCAAGCTAGGTGAAGGACGGCTTTCACACACACTTATCTCTCAGAACTGAGCATGTGGAGAGACGTTCGTTCATCCAGCACAAAGGGAACGGGTTGCAGGAGAAACCCTTACTCTGGTTTCTCAGTCTGTTTCCTAGTGCCGGTTTGAAGTGCCTGCCGTTTTCACTGTAAAACAGAGTTGGAGCTTGTACCTCCCCATATATATGTATGGAGTGGAGTTGGCAACTGAAAAGAAACTTTGTGTTCCCTTCAAGCTAGGTGAAGGACGGCTTTCACACACACTTATCTCTCAGAACTGAGCATGTGGAGAGACGTTCGTTCATCCAGCACAAAGGGAACGGGTTGCAGGAGAAACCCTTACTCTGGTTTCTCAGTCGGTTTCCTAGTGCCGGTTTGAAGTGCCTGCCGTTTTCACTGTAAAACCGAGTTGGAGCTTGTACCTCCCCATATATATGTATGGAGTGGAGTTGGCAACTGAAAAGAAACTTTGTGTTCCCTTCAAGCTTGGTGAAGGACGGCTTTCACACACACTTATCTCTCAGAACTGAGCATGTGGAGAGACGTTCGTTCATCCAGCACAAAGGGAACGGGTTGCAGGAGATACCCTTACTCTGGTTTCTCAGTCGGTTTCCTAGTGCCGGTTTGAAGTGCCTGCCGTTTTCACTGTAAAACCGAGTTGGAGCTTGTACCTCCCCATATATATGTATGGAGTGGAGTTGGCAACTGAAAAGAAACTTTGTGTTCCCTTCAAGCTAGGTGAAGGACGGCTTTCACACACACTTATCTCTCAGAACTGAGCATGTGGAGAGACGTTCGTTCACCCAGCACAAAGGGAACGGGTTGCAGGAGAAACCCTTACTCTGGTTTCTCAGTCTGTTTCCTAGGGCCGGTTTGAAGTGCCTGCCGTTTTCACTGTAAAACCGAGTTGGAGCTTGTACCTCCCCATATATATGTATGGATTGGAGTTGGCAACTGAAAAGAAACTTTGTGTTCCCTTCAAGCTAGGTGAAGGACGGCTTTCACACACACTTATCTCTCAGAACTGAGCATGTGGAGAGACGTTCGTTCATCCAGCACAAAGGGAACGGGTTGCAGGAGAAACCCTTACTCTGGTTTCTCAGTCTGTTTCCTAGTGCCGGTTTGAAGTGCCTGCCGTTTTCACTGTAAAACCGAGTTGGAGCTTGTACCTCCCCATATATATGTATGGAGTGGAGTTGGCAACTGAAAAGAAACTTTGTGTTCCCTTCAAGCTAGGTGAAGGACGGCTTTCACACACACTTATCTCTCAGAACTGAGCATGTTGAGAGACGTTCGTTCATCCAGCACAAAGGGAACGGGTTGCAGGAGAAACCCTTACTCTGGTTTCTCAGTCGGATTCCTAGGGCCGGTTTGAAGTGCCTGCCGTTTTCACTGTAAAACCGAGTTGGAGCTTGTACCTCCCCATATATATGTATGGAGTGGAGTTGGCAACTGAAAAGAAACTTTGTGTTCCCTTCAAGCTAGGTGAAGGACGGCTTTCACACACACTTATCTCTCAGAACTGAGCATGTGGAGAGACGTTCGTTCATCCAGCACAAAGGGAACGGGTTGCAGGAGCAACCCTTACTCTGGTTTCACAGTCGGTTTCCTAGTGCCGGTTTGAAGTGCCTGCCGTTTTCACTGTAAAACCGAGTTGGAGCTTGTACCTCCCCATATATATGTATGGAGTGGAGTTGGCAACTGAAAAGAAACTTTGTGTTCCCTTCAAGCTAGGTGAAGGACGGCTTTCACACACACTTGTCTCTCAGAACTGAGCATGTGGAGAGACGTTCGTTCACCCAGCACAAAGGGAACGGGTTGCAGGAGAAACCCTTACTCTGGTTTCTCAGTCTGTTTCCTAGTGCCGGTTTGAAGTGCCTGCCGTTTTCACTGTAAAACCGAGTTGGAGCTTGTACCTCCCCATATATATGTATGGAGAGGAGTTGGCAACTGAAAAGAAACTTTGTGTTCCCTTCAAGCTAGGTGAAGGACGGCTTTCACACACACTTATCTCTCAGAACTGAGCATGTGGAGAGACGTTCGTTCATCCAGCACAAAGGGAACGGGTTGTAGGAGAAACCCTTACTCTGGTTTCTCAGTCTGTTTCCTAGGGCCGGTTTGAAGTGCCTGCCGTTTTCACTGTAAAACCGAGTTGGAGCTTGTACCTCCCCATATATATGTATGGAGTGGAGTTGGCAACTCAAAAGAAACTTTGTGTTCCCTTCAAGCTAGGTGAAGGACGGCTTTCACACACACTTATCTCTCAGAACTGAGCATGTGGAGAGACGTTCGTTCATCCAGCACAAAGGGAACGGGTTGCAGGAGAAACCCTTACTCTGGTTTCTCAGTCTGTTTCCTAGGGCCGGTTTGAAGTGCCTGCCGTTTTCACTGTAAAACCGAGTTGGAGCTTGTACCTCCCCATATATATGTATGGAGTGGAGTTGGCAACTGAAAAGAAACTTTGTGTTCCCTTCAAGCTAGGTGAAGGACGGCTTTCACACACACTTATCTCTCAGAACTGAGCATGTGGAGAGACGTTCGTTCATCCAGCACAAAGGGAACGGGTTGCAGGAGAAACCCTTACTCTGGATTCTCAGTCTGTTTCCTAGTGCCGGTTTGAAGTGCCTGCCGTTTTCACTGTAAAACCGAGTTGGAGCTTGTACCTCCCCATATATATGTATGGAGTGGAGTTGGCAACTGAAAAGAAACTTTGTGTTCCCTTCAAGCTAGGTGAAGGACGGCTTTCACACACACTTATCTCTCAGAACTGAGCATGTGGAGAGACGTTCGTTCATCCAGCACAAAGGGAACGGGTTGCAGGAGAAACCCTTACTCTGGTTTCTCAGTCTGTTTCCTAGTGCCGGTTTGAAGTGCCTGCCGTTTTCACTGTAAAACCGAGTTGGAGCTTGTACCTCCCCATATATATGTATGGAGTGGAGTTGGCAACTGAAAAGAAACTTTGTGTTCCCTTCAAGCTAGGTGAAGGACGGCTTTCAACACACTTATCTCTCAGAACTGAGCATGTGGAGAGACGTTCGTTCATCCAGCACAAAGGGAACGGGTTGCAGGAGAAACCCTTACTCTGGATTCTCAGTCGGTTTCCTAGTGCCGGTTTGAAGTGCCTGCCGTTTTCACTGTAAAACCGAGTTGGAGCTTGTACCTCCCCATATATATGTATGGAGTGGTGTTGGCAACTGAAAAGAAACTTTGTGTTCCCTTCAAGCTAGGTGAAGGACGGCTTTCACACACACTTATCTCTCAGAACTGAGCTTGTGGAGACGTTCGTTCATCCAGCACAAAGGGAACGGGTTGCAGGAGATACCCTTACTCTGGTTTCTCAGTCGGTTTCCTAGTGCCGGTTTGAAGTGCCTGACGTTTTCACTGTAAAACCGAGTTGGAGCTTGTACCTCCCCATATATATGTATGGAGTGGATTTGGCAACTGAAAAGAAACTTTGTGTTCCCTTCAAGCTAGGTGAAGGACGGCTTTCACACACACTTATCTCTCAGAACTGAGCATGTGGAGAGACGTTCGTTCATCCAGCACAAAGGGAACGGGTTGCAGGAGAAACCCTTACTCTGGTTTCTCAGTCGGTTTCCTAGTGCCGGTTTGAAGTGCCTGCCGTTTTCACTGTAAAACCGAGTTGGAGCTTGTACCTCCCCATATATATGTATGGAGTGGAGTTGGCAACTGAAAAGAAACTTTGTGTTCCCTTCAAGCTTGGTGAAGGACGGCTTTCACACACACTTATCTCTCAGAACTGAGCATGTGGAGAGACGTTCGTTCATCCAGCACAAAGGGAACGGGTTGCAGGAGAAACCCTTACTCTGGTTTCTCAGTCGGTTTCCTAGTGCCGGTTTGAAGTGCCTGCCGTTTTCACTGTAAAACCGAGTTGGAGCTTGTACCTCCCCATATATATGTATGGAGTGGAGTTGTCAACTGAAAAGAAACTTTGTGTTCCCTTCAAGCTAGGTGAAGGACGGCTTTCACACACACTTATCTCTCAGAACTGAGCATGTGGAGAGACGTTCGTTCATCCAGCACAAAGGGAACGGGATGCAGGAGAAACCCTTACTCTGGTTTCTCAGTCTGTTTCCTAGTGCCGGTTTGAAGTGCCTGCCGTTTTCACTGTAAAACCGAGTTGGAGCTTGTACCTCCCCATATATATGTATGGAGTGGAGTTGGCAACTGAAAAGAAACTTTGTGTTCCCTTCAAGCTAGGTGAAGGACGGCTTTCACACACACTTATCTCTCAGAACTGAGCATGTGGAGAGACGTTCGTTCATCCAGCACAAAGGGAACGGGTTGCAGGAGAAACCCTTACTCTGGTTTCTCAGTCTGTTTCCTAGGGCCGGTTTGAAGTGCCTGCCGTTTTCACTGTAAAACCGAGTTGGAGCTTGTACCTCCCCATATATATGTATGGAGTGGAGTTGGCAACTCAAAAGAAACTTTGTGTTCCCTTCAAGCTAGGTGAAGGACGGCTTTCACACACACTTATCTCTCAGAACTGAGCATGTGGAGAGACGTTCGTTCACCCAGCACAAAGGGAACGGGTTGCAGGAGAAACCCTTACTCTGGTTTCTCAGTCGGTTTCCTAGTGCCGGTTTGAAGTGCCTGCCGTTTTCACTGTAAAACCGAGTTGGAGCTTGTACCTCCCCATATATATGTATGGAGTGGAGTTGGCAACTGAAAAGAAACTTTGTGTTCCCTTCAAGCTAGGTGAAGGACGGCTTTCACACACACTTATCTCTCAGAACTGAGCATGTGGAGAGACGTTCGTTCACCCAGCACAAAGGGAACGGGTTGCAGGAGAAACCCTTACTCTGGTTTCTCAGTCTGTTTCCTAGGGCCGGTTTGAAGTGCCTGCCGTTTTCACTGTAAAACCGAGTTGGAGCTTGTACCTCCCCATATATATGTATGGATTGGAGTTGGCAACTGAAAAGAAACTTTGTGTTCCCTTCAAGCTAGGTGAAGGACGGCTTTCACACACACTTATCTCTCAGAACTGAGCATGTGGAGAGACGTTCGTTCATCCAGCACAAAGGGAACGGGTTGCAGGAGAAACCCTTACTCTGGTTTCTCAGTCTGTTTCCTAGTGCCGGTTTGAAGTGCCTGCCGTTTTCACTGTAAAACCGAGTTGGAGCTTGTACCTCCCCATATATATGTATGGAGTGGAGTTGGCAACTGAAAAGAAACTTTGTGTTCCCTTCAAGCTAGGTGAAGGACGGCTTTCACACACACTTATCTCTCAGAACTGAGCATGTGGAGAGACGTTCGTTCATCCAGCACAAAGGGAACGGGTTGCAGGAGAAACCCTTACTCTGGTTTCTCAGTCGGTTTCCTAGGGCCGGTTTGAAGTGCCTGCCGTTTTCACTGTAAAACCGAGTTGGAGCTTGTACCTCCCCATATATATGTATGGAGTGGAGTTGGCAACTGAAAAGAAACTTTGTGTTCCCTTCAAGCTAGGTGAAGGACGGCTTTCACACACACTTATCTCTCAGAACTGAGCATGTGGAGAGACGTTCGTTCATCCAGCACAAAGGGAACGGGTTGCAGGAGCAACCCTTACTCTGGTTTCACAGTCGGTTTCCTAGTGCCGGTTTGAAGTGCCTGCCGTTTTCACTGTAAAACCGAGTTGGAGCTTGTACCTCCCCATATATATGTATGGAGTGGAGTTGGCAACTGAAAAGAAACTTTGTGTTCCCTTCAAGCTAGGTGAAGGACGGCTTTCACACACACTTATCTCTCAGAACTGAGCATGTGGAGAGACGTTCGTTCATCCAGCACAAAGGGAACGGGTTGCAGGAGAAACCCTTACTCTGGATTCTCAGTCTGTTTCCTAGTGCCGGTTTGAAGTGCCTGCCGTTTTCACTGTAAAACCGAGTTGGAGCTTGTACCTCCCCATATATATGTATGGAGAGGATTTGGCAACTGAAAAGAAACTTTGTGTTCCCTTCAAGCTAGGTGAAGGACGGCTTTCACACACACTTATCTCTCAGAACTGAGCATGTGGAGAGACGTTCGTTCATCCAGCACAAAGGGAACGGGTTGCAGGAGAAACCCTTACTCTGGTTTCTCAGTCTGTTTCCTAGGGCCGGTTTGAAGTGCCTGCCGTTTTCACTGTAAAACCGAGTTGGAGCTTGTACCTCCCCATATATATGTATGGAGTGGAGTTGGCAACTGAAAAGAAACTTTGTGTTCCCTTCAAGCTAGGTGAAGGACGGCTTTCACACTCACTTATCTCTCAGAACTGAGCATGTGGAGAGACGTTCGTTCACCCAGCACAAAGGGAACGGGTTGCAGGAGAAACCCTTACTCTGGTTTCTCAGTCTGTTTCCTAGTGCCGGTTTGAAGTGCCTGCCGTTTTCACTGTAAAACCGAGTTGGAGCTTGTACCTCCCCATATATATGTATGGAGTGGAGTTGGCAACTGAAAAGAAACTTTGTGTTCCCTTCAAGCTAGGTGAAGGACGGCTTTCACACACACTTATCTCTCAGAACTGAACATGTGGAGAGACGTTCGTTCATCCAGCAGAAAGGGAACGGGTTGCAGGAGAAACCCTTACTCTGGTTTCTCAGTCTGTTTCCTAGTGCCGGTTTGAAGTGCCTGCCGTTTTCACTGTAAAACCGAGTTGGAGCTTGTACCTCCCCATATATATGTATGGAGTGGAGTTGGCAACTGAAAAGAAACTTTGTGTTCCCTTCAAGCTAGGTGAAGGACGGCTTTCACACACACTTATCTCTCAGAACTGAGCATGTGGAGAGAGGTTCGTTCATCCAGCACAAAGGGAACGGGTTGCAGGATAAACCCTTACTCTAGATTCTCAGTCTGTTTCCTAGTGCCGGTTTGAAGTGCCTGCCGTTTTCACTGTAAAACCGAGTTGGAGCTTGTACCTCCCCATATATATGTATGGAGTGGAGTTGGCAACTGAAAAGAAACTTTGTGCTCCCTTCAAGCTAGGTGAAGGACGGCTTTCACACACACTTATCTCTCAGAACTGAGCATGTGGAGAGACGTTCGTTCATCCAGCACAAAGGGAACGGGTTGCAGGAGAAACCCTGACTCTGGTTTCTCAGTCTGTTTCCTAGTGCCGGGTTGAAGTGCCTGCCGTTTTCACTGTAAAACCGAGTTGGAGCTTGTACCTCCCCATATATATGTATGGAGTGGTGTTGGCAACTGAAAAGAAACTTTGTGTTCCCTTCAAGCTAGGTGAAGGACGGCTTTCACACACACTTATCTCTCAGAACTGAGCATGTGGAGACGTTCGTTCATCCAGCACAAAGGGAACGGGTTGCAGGAGAAACCCTTACTCTGGTTTCTCAGTCGGTTTCCTAGTGCCGGTTTGAAGTGCCTGACGTTTTCACTGTAAAACCGAGTTGGAGCTTGTACCTCCCCATATATATGTATGGAGTGGATTTGGAAACTGAAAAGAAACTTTGTGTTCCCTTCAAGCTAGGTGAAGGACGGCTTTCACACACACTTATCTCTCAGAACTGAGCATGTGGAGAGACGTTCGTTCATCCAGCACAAAGGGAACGGGTTGCAGGAGAAACCCTTACTCTGGATTCTCAGTCTGTTTCCTAGGGCCGGTTTGAAGTGCCTGCCGTTTTCACTGTAAAACCGAGTTGGAGCTTGTACCTCCCCATATATATGTATGGAGTGGAGTTGGCAACTGAAAAGAAACTTTGTGTTCCCTTCAAGCTAGGTGAAGGACGGCTTTCACACACACTTATCTCTCAGAACTGAGCATATGGAGAGACGTTCGTTCATCCAGCACAAAGGGAACGGGTTGCAGGAGAAACCCTTACTCTGGTTTCTCAGTCTGTTTCCTAGTGCCGCTTTGAAGTGCCTGCCGTTTTCACTGTAAAACCGAGTTGGAGCTTGTACCTCCCCATATATATGTATGGAGTGGAGTTGGCAACTGAAAAGAAACTTTGTGTTCCCTTCAAGCTAGGTGAAGGACGGCTTTCACACTCACTTATCTCTCAGAACTGAGCATGTGGAGAGACGTTCGTTCATCCAGCACAAAGGGAACGGGTTGCAGGAGAAACCCTTACTCTGGTTTCTCAGTCGGTTTCCTAGGGCCGGTTTGAAGTGCCTGCCGTTTTCACTGTAAAACCGAGTTGGAGCTTGTACCTCCCCATATATATGTATGGAGTGGAGTTGGCAACTGAAAAGAAACTTTGTGTTCCCTTCAAGCTAGGTGAAGGACGGCTTTCACACACACTTATCTCTCAGAACTGAGCATGTGGAGAGACGTTCGTTCACCCAGCACAAAGGGAACGGGTTGCAGGAGAAACCCTTACTCTGGTTTCTCAGTCTGTTTCCTAGTGCCGGTTTGAAGTGCCTGACGTTTTCACTGTAAAACCGAGTTGGAGCTTGTACCTCCCCATATATATGTATGGAGTGGAGTTGGCAACTGAAAAGAAACTTTGTGTTCCCTTCAAGCTAGGTGAAGGACGGCTTTCACACACACTTATCTCTCAGAACTGAGCATGTGGAGAGACGTTCGTTCATCCAGCACAAAGGGAACGGGTTGCAGGAGATACCCTTACTCTGGTTTCTCAGTCTGTTTCCTAGTGCCGGTTTGAAGTGCCTGCCGTTTTCACTGTAAAACCGAGTTGGAGCTTGTACCTCCCCATATATATGTATGGAGTGGAGTTGGCAACTGAAAAGAAACTTTGTGTTCCCTTCAAGCTAGGTGAAGGACGGCTTTCACACACACTTATCTCTCAGAACTGAGCATGTGGAGAGACGTTCGTTCATCCAGCACAAAGGGAACGGGTTGCAGGAGAAACCCTTACTCTGGTTTCTCAGTCTGTTTCCTAGGGCCGGTTTGAAGTGCCTGCCGTTTTCACTGTAAAACCGAGTTGGAGCTTGTACCTCCCCATATATATGTATGGAGTGGAGTTGGCAACTGAAAAGAAACTTTGTGTTCCCTTCAAGCTAGGTGAAGGACGGCTTTCACACACACTTATCTCTCAGAACTGAGCATGTGGAGAGACGTTCGTTCATCCAGCACAAAGGGAACGGGTTGCAGGAGAAACCCTTACTCTGGTTTCTCAGTCTGTTTCCTAGTGCCGGTTTGAAGTGCCTGCCGTTTTCACTGTAAAACCGAGTTGGAGCTTGTACCTCCCCATATATATGTATGGAGTGGAGTTGGCAACTGAAAAGAAACTTTGTGTTCCCTTCAAACTAGGTGAAGGACGGCTTTCACACACACTTATCTCTCAGAACTGAGCATGTGGAGAGACGTTCGTTCATCCAGCACAAAGGGAACGGGTTGCAGGAGAAACCCTGACTCTGGTTTCTCAGTCTGTTTCCTAGTGCCGGTTTGAAGTGCCTGCCGTTTTCACTGTAAAACCGAGTTGGAGCTTGTACCTCCCCATATATATGTATGGAGTGGAGTTGGCAACTGAAAAGAAACTTTGTGTTCCCTTCAAGCTAGGTGAAGGACGGCTTTCACACACACTTATCTCTCAGAACTGAGCATGTGGAGAGACGTTCGTTCATCCAGCACAAAGGGAACGGGTTGCAGGAGAAACCCTTACTCTGGTTTCTCAGTCTGTTTCCTAGTGCCGGTTTGAAGTGCCTGCCGTTTTCACTGTAAAACCGAGTTGGAGCTTGTACCTCACCATATATATGTATGGAGTGGAGTTGGCAACTGAAAAGAAACTTTGTGTTCCCTTCAAGCTAGGTGAAGGACGGCTTTCACACACACTTATCTCTCAGAACTGAGCATGTGGAGAGACGTTCGTTCATCCAGCACAAAGGGAACGGGTTGCAGGAGAAACACTGACTCTGGTTTCTCAGTCTGTTTCCTAGTGCCGGTTTGAAGTGCCTGCCGTTTTCACTGTAAAACCGAGTTGGAGCTTGTACCTCCCCATATATATGTATGGAGTGGAGTTGGCAACTGAAAAGAAACTTTGTGTTCCCTTCAAGCTAGGTGAAGGACGGCTTTCACACACACTTATCTCTCAGAACTGAGCATGTGGAGAGACGTTCGTTCATCCAGCACAAAGGGAACGGGTTGCAGGAGAAACCCTTACTCTGGTTTCTCAGTCTGTTTCGTAGTGCCGGTTTGAAGTGCCTGCCGTTTTCACTGTAAAACCGAGTTGGAGCTTGTACCTCCCCATATATATGTATGGAGTGGAGTTGGCAACTGAAAAGAAACTTTGTGTTCCCTTCAAGCTAGGTGAAGGACAGCTTTCACACACACTTATCTCTCAGAACTGAGCATGTGGAGAGACGTTCGTTCATCCAGCACAAAGGGAACGGGTTGCAGGAGAAACCCTGACTCTGGTTTCTCAGTCTGTTTCCTAGTGCCGGTTTGAAGTGCCTGCCGTTTTCACTGTAAAACCGAGTTGGAGCTTGTACCTCCCCATATATATGTATGGAGTGGAGTTGGCAACTGAAAAGAAACTTTGTGTTCCCTTCAAGCTAGGTGAAGGACGGCTTTCACACACACTTATCTCTCAGAACTGAGCATGTGGAGAGACGTTCGTTCATCCAGCACAAAGGGAACGGGTTGCAGGAGAAACCCTTACTCTGGTTTCTCAGTCTGTTTCCTAGGGCCGGTTTGAAGTGCCTGCCGTTTTCACTGTAAAACCGAGTTGGAGCTTGTACCTCCCCATATATATGTATGGAGTGGAGTTGGCAACTGAAAAGAAACTTTGTGTTCCCTTCAAGCTAGGTGAAGGACGGCTTTCACACACACTTATCTCTCAGAACTGAGCATGTGGAGAGACGTTCGTTCATCCAGCACAAAGGGAACGGGTTGCAGGAGAAACCCTTACTCTGGTTTCTCAGTCTGTTTCCTAGTGCCGGTTTGAAGTGCCTGCCGTTTTCACTGTAAAACCGAGTTGGAGCTTGTACCTCCCCATATATATGTATGGAGTGGAGTTGGCAACTGAAAAGAAACTTTGTGTTCCCTTCAAACTAGGTGAAGGACGGCTTTCACACACACTTATCTCTCAGAACTGAACATGTGGAGAGACGTTCGTTCATCCAGCACAAAGGGAACGGGTTGCAGGAGAAACCCTTACTCTGGTTTCTCAGTCTGTTTCCTAGTGCCGGTTTGAAGTGCCTGCCGTTTTCACTGTAAAACCGAGTTGGAGCTTGTACCTCCCCATATATATGTATGGAGTGGAGTTGGCAACTGAAAAGAAACTTTGTGTTCCCTTCAAGCTAGGTGAAGGACGGCTTTCACACACACTTATCTCTCAGAACTGAGCATGTGGAGAGACGTTCGTTCATCGAGCACAAAGGGAACGGGTTGCAGGAGAAACCCTTACTCTGGTTTCTCAGTCTGTTTCCTAGTGCCGGTTTGAAGTGCCTGCCGTTTTCACTGTAAAACCGAGTTGGAGCTTGTACCTCACCATATATATGTATGGAGTGGAGTTGGCAACTGAAAAGAAACTTTGTGTTCCCTTCAAGCTAGGTGAAGGACGGCTTTCACACACACTTATCTCTCAGAACTGAGCATGTGGAGAGACGTTCGTTCATCCAGCACAAAGGGAACGGGTTGCAGGAGAAACCCTGACTCTGGTTTCTCAGTCTGTTTCCTAGTGCCGGTTTGAAGTGCCTGCCGTTTTCACTGTAAAACCGAGTTGGAGCTTGTACCTCCCCATATATATGTATGGAGTGGAGTTGGCAACTGAAAAGAAACTTTGTGTTCCCTTCAAGCTAGGTGAAGGACGGCTTTCACACACACTTATCTCTCAGAACTGAGCATGTGGAGAGACGTTCGTTCATCCAGCACAAAGGGAACGGGTTGCAGGAGAAACCCTTACTCTGGTTTCTCAGTCTGTTTCCTAGTGCCGGTTTGAAGTGCCTGCCGTTTTCACTGTAAAACCGAGTTGGAGCTTGTACCTCCCCATATATATGTATGGAGTGGAGTTGGCAACTGAAAAGAAACTTTGTGTTCCCTTCAAGCTAGGTGAATGACAGCTTTCACACACACTTATCTCTCAGAACTGAGCATGTGGAGAGACGTTCGTTCATCCAGCACAAAGGGAACGGGTTGCAGGAGAAACCCTGACTCTGGTTTCTCAGTCTGTTTCCTAGTGCCGGTTTGAAGTGCCTGCCGTTTTCACTGTAAAACCGAGTTGGAGCTTGTACCTCCCCATATATATGTATGGAGGAGTTGGCAACTGAATAGAAACTTTGTGTTCCCTTCAAGCTAGGTGAAGGACGGCTTTCACACACACTTATCTCTCAGAACTGAGCATGTGGAGAGACGTTCGTTCATCCAGCACAAAGGGAACGGGTTGCAGGAAAAACCCTTACTCTGGATTCTCAGTCGGTTTCCTAGTGCCGGTTTGAAGTGCCTGCCGTTTTCACTGTAAAACCGAGTTGGAGCTTGTACATCCCCATATATATGTATGGAGTGGAGTTGGCAACTGAAAAGAAACTTTGTGTTCCCTTCAAGCTAGGTGAAGGACGGCTTTCACACACACTTATCTCTCAGAACTGAGCATGTGGAGAGACGTCCGTTCATCCAGCACAAAGGGAACGGGTTGCAGGAGAAACCCTTACTCTGGTTTCTCAGTCTGTTTCCTAGTGCCGGTTTGAAGTGCCTGCCGTTTTCACTGTAAAACCGAGTTGGAGCTTGTACCTCCCCATATATATGTATGGAGTGGAGTTGGCAACTGAAAAGAAACTTTGTGTTCCCTTCAAGCTTGGTGAAGGACGGCTTTCACACACACTTATCTCTCAGAACTGAGCATGTGGAGAGACGTTCGTTCATCCAGCACAAAGGGAACGGGTTGCAGGAGAAACCCTTACTCTGGTTTCTCAGTCGGTTTCCTAGTGCCGGTTTGAAGTGCCTGCCGTTTTCACTGTAAAACCGAGTTGGAGCTTGTACCTCCCCATATATATGTATGGAGTGGAGTTGTCAACTGAAAAGAAACTTTGTGTTCCCTTCAAGCTAGGTGAAGGACGGCTTTCACACACACTTATCTCTCAGAACTGAGCATGTGGAGAGACGTTCGTTCATCCAGCACAAAGGGAACGGGATGCAGGAGAAACCCTTACTCTGGTTTCTCAGTCTGTTTCCTAGTGCCGGTTTGAAGTGCCTGCCGTTTTCACTGTAAAACCGAGTTGGAGCTTGTACCTCCCCATATATATGTATGGAGTGGAGTTGGCAACTGAAAAGAAACTTTGTGTTCCCTTCAAGCTAGGTGAAGGACGGCTTTCACACACACTTATCTCTCAGAACTGAGCATGTGGAGAGACGTTCGTTCATCCAGCACAAAGGGAACGGGTTGCAGGAGAAACCCTTACTCTGGTTTCTCAGTCTGTTTCCTAGGGCCGGTTTGAAGTGCCTGCCGTTTTCACTGTAAAACCGAGTTGGAGCTTGTACCTCCCCATATATATGTATGGAGTGGAGTTGGCAACTCAAAAGAAACTTTGTGTTCCCTTCAAGCTAGGTGAAGGACGGCTTTCACACACACTTATCTCTCAGAACTGAGCATGTGGAGAGACGTTCGTTCATCCAGCACAAAGGGAACGGGTTGCAGGAGAAACCCTTACTCTGGTTTCTCAGTCGGTTTCCTAGTGCCGGTTTGAAGTGCCTGCCGTTTTCACTGTAAAACCGAGTTGGAGCTTGTACCTCCCCATATATATGTATGGAGTGGAGTTGGCAACTGAAAAGAAACTTTGTGTTCCCTTCAAGCTAGGTGAAGGACGGCTTTCACACACACTTATCTCTCAGAACTGAGCATGTGGAGAGACGTTCGTTCATCCAGCACAAAGGGAACGGGTTGCAGGAGAAACCCTTTCTCTGGTTTCTCAGTCGGTTTCCTAGGGCCGGTTTGAAGTGCCTGCCGTTTTCACTGTAAAACCGAGTTGGAGCTTGTACCTCCCCATATATATGTATGGAGTGGAGTTGGCAACTGAAAAGAAACTTTGTGTTCCCTTCAAGCTAGGTGAAGGACGGCTTTCACACACACTTATCTCTCAGAACTGAGCATGTGGAGAGACGTTCGTTCATCCAGCACAAAGGGAACGGGTTGCAGGAGCAACCCTTACTCTGGTTTCACAGTCGGTTTCCTAGTGCCGGTTTGAAGTGCCTGCCGTTTTCACTGTAAAACCGAGTTGGAGCTTGTACCTCCCCATATATATGTATGGAGTGGAGTTGGCAACTGAAAAGAAACTTTGTGTTCCCTTCAAGCTAGGTGAAGGACGGCTTTCACACACACTTATCTCTCAGAACTGAGCATGTGGAGAGACGTTCGTTCACCCAGCACAAAGGGAACGGGTTGCAGGAGAAACCCTTACTCTGGTTTCTCAGTCTGTTTCCTAGGGCCGGTTTGAAGTGCCTGCCGTTTTCACTGTAAAACCGAGTTGGAGCTTGTACCTCCCCATATATATGTATGGAGTGGAGTTGGCAACTGAAAAGAAACTTTGTGTTCCCTTCAAGCTAGGTGAAGGACGGCTTTCACACACACTTATCTCTCAGAACTGAGCATGTGGAGAGACGTTCGTTCATCCAGCACAAAGGGAACGGGTTGCAGGAGAAACCCTTACTCTGGTTTCTCAGTCTGTTTCCTAGGGCCGGTTTGAAGTGCCTGCCGTTTTCACTGTAAAACCGAGTTGGAGCTTGTACCTCCCCATATATATGTATGGAGTGGAGTTGGCAACTCAAAAGAAACTTTGTGTTCCCTTCAAGCTAGGTGAAGGACGGCTTTCACACACACTTATCTCTCAGAACTGAGCATGTGGAGAGACGTTCGTTCATCCAGCACAAAGGGAACGGGTTGCAGGAGAAACCCTTACTCTGGTTTCTCAGTCTGTTTCCTAGGGCCGGTTTGAAGTGCCTGCCGTTTTCACTGTAAAACCGAGTTGGAGCTTGTACCTCCCCATATATATGTATGGAGTGGAGTTGGCAACTGAAAAGAAACTTTGTGTTCCCTTCAAGCTAGGTGAAGGACGGCTTTCACACACACTTATCTCTCAGAACTGAGCATGTGGAGAGACGTTCGTTCATCCAGCACAAAGGGAACGGGTTGCAGGAGAAACCCTTACTCTGGATTCTCAGTCTGTTTCCTAGTGCCGGTTTGAAGTGCCTGCCGTTTTCACTGTAAAACCGAGTTGGAACTTGTACCTCCCCATGTATATGTATGGAGTGGAGTTGGCAACTGAAAAGAAACTTTGTGTTCCCTTCAAGCTAGGTGAAGGACGGCTTTCACACACACTTATCTCTCAGAACTGAGCATGTGGAGAGACGTTCGTTCATCCAGCACAAAGGGAACGGGTTGCAGGAGAAACCCTTACTCTGGTTTCTCAGTCGGTTTCCTAGGGCCGGTTTGAAGTGCCTGCCGTTTTCACTGTAAAACCGAGTTGGAGCTTGTACCTCCCCATATATATGTATGGAGTGGAGTTGGCAACTGAAAAGAAACTTTGTGTTCCCTTCAAGCTAGGTGAAGGACGGCTTTCACACACACTTATCTCTCAGAACTGAGCATGTGGAGAGACGTTCGTTCATCCAGCACAAAGGGAACGGGTTGCAGGAGAAACCCTTACTCTGGTTTCTCAGTCGGTTTCCTAGTGCCGGTTTGAAGTGCCTGCCGTTTTCACTGTAAAACCGAGTTGGAGCTTGTACCTCCCCATATATATGTATGGAGTGGAGTTGGCAACTGAAAAGAAACTTTGTGTTCCCTTCAAGCTAGGTGAAGGACGGCTTTCACACACACTTGTCTCTCAGAACTGAGCATGTGGAGAGACGTTCGTTCACCCAGCACAAAGGGAACGGGTTGCAGGAGAAACCCTTACTCTGGTTTCTCAGTCTGTTTCCTAGGGCCGGTTTGAAGTGCCTGCCGTTTTCACTGTAAAACCGAGTTGGAGCTTGTACCTCCCCATATATATGTATGGAGTGGAGTTGGCAACTGAAAAGAAACTTTGTGTTCCCTTCAAGCTAGGTGAAGGACGGCTTTCACACACACTTATCTCTCAGAACTGAGCATGTGGAGAGACGTTCGTTCATCCAGCACAAAGGGAACGGGTTGCAGGAGAAACCCTTACTCTGGTTTCTCAGTCTGTTTCCTAGGGCCGGTTTGAAGTGCCTGCCGTTTTCACTGTAAAACCGAGTTGGAGCTTGTACCTCCCCATATATATGTATGGAGTGGAGTTGGCAACTCAAAAGAAACTTTGTGTTCCCTTCAAGCTAGGTGAAGGACGGCTTTCACACACACTTATCTCTCAGAACTGAGCATGTGGAGAGACGTTCGTTCATCCAGCACAAAGGGAACGGGTTGCAGGAGAAACCCTTACTCTGGTTTCTCAGTCTGTTTCCTAGGGCCGGTTTGAAGTGCCTGCCGTTTTCACTGTAAAACCGAGTTGGAGCTTGTACCTCCCCATATATATGTATGGAGTGGAGTTGGCAACTGAAAAGAAACTTTGTGTTCCCTTCAAGCTAGGTGAAGGACGGCTTTCACACACACTTATCTCTCAGAACTGAGCATGTGGAGAGACGTTCGTTCATCCAGCACAAAGGGAACGGGTTGCAGGAGAAACCCTTACTCTGGTTTCTCAGTCTGTTTCCTAGGGCCGGTTTGAAGTGCCTGCCGTTTTCACTGTAAAACCGAGTTGGAGCTTGTACCTCCCCATATATATGTATGGAGTGGAGTTGGCAACTGAAAAGAAACTTTGTGTTCCCTTCAAGCTAGGTGAAGGACGGCTTTCACACACACTTATCTCTCAGAACTGAGCATGTGGAGAGACGTTCGTTCATCCAGCACAAAGGGAACGGGTTGCAGGAGCAACCCTTACTCTGGTTTCACAGTCGGTTTCCTAGTGCCGGTTTGAAGTGCCTGCCGTTTTCACTGTAAAACCGAGTTGGAGCTTGTACCTCCCCATATATATGTATGGAGTGGAGTTGGCAACTGAAAAGAAACTTTGTGTTCCCTTCAAGCTAGGTGAAGGACGGCTTTCACACACACTTGTCTCTCAGAACTGAGCATGTGGAGAGACGTTCGTTCACCCAGCACAAAGGGAACGGGTTGCAGGAGAAACCCTTACTCTGGTTTCTCAGTCTGTTTCCTAGGGCCGGTTTGAAGTGCCTGCCGTTTTCACTGTAAAACCGAGTTGGAGCTTGTACCTCCCCATATATATGTATGGAGTGGAGTTGGCAACTGAAAAGAAACTTTGTGTTCCCTTCAAGCTAGGTGAAGGACGGCTTTCACACACACTTATCTCTCAGAACTGAGCATGTGGAGAGACGTTCGTTCATCCAGCACAAAGGGAACGGGTTGCAGGAGAAACCCTTACTCTGGTTTCTCAGTCTGTTTCCTAGGGCCGGTTTGAAGTGCCTGCCGTTTTCACTGTAAAACCGAGTTGGAGCTTGTACCTCCCCATATATATGTATGGAGTGGAGTTGGCAACTGAAAAGAAACTTTGTGTTCCCTTCAAGCTAGGTGAAGGACGGCTTTCACACACACTTATCTCTCAGAACTGAGCATGTGGAGAGACGTTCGTTCATCCAGCACAAAGGGAACGGGTTGCAGGAGAAACCCTTACTCTGGTTTCTCAGTCTGTTTCCTAGGGCCGGTTTGAAGTGCCTGCCGTTTTCACTGTAAAACCGAGTTGGAGCTTGTACCTCCCCATATATATGTATGGAGTGGAGTTGGCAACTGAAAAGAAACTTTGTGTTCCCTTCAAGCTAGGTGAAGGACGGCTTTCACACACACTTATCTCTCAGAACTGAGCATGTGGAGAGACGTTCGTTCATCCAGCACAAAGGGAACGGGTTGCAGGAGAAACCCTTACTCTGGTTTCTCAGTCTGTTTCCTAGGGCCGGTTTGAAGTGCCTGCCGTTTTCACTGTAAAACCGAGTTGGAGCTTGTACCTCCCCATATATATGTATGGAGTGGAGTTGGCAACTCAAAAGAAACTTTGTGTTCCCTTCAAGCTAGGTGAAGGACGGCTTTCACACACACTTATCTCTCAGAACTGAGCATGTGGAGAGACGTTCGTTCATCCAGCACAAAGGGAACGGGTTGCAGGAGAAACCCTTACTCTGGTTTCTCAGTCTGTTTCCTAGGGCCGGTTTGAAGTGCCTGCCGTTTTCACTGTAAAACCGAGTTGGAGCTTGTACCTCCCCATATATATGTATGGAGTGGAGTTGGCAACTGAAAAGAAACTTTGTGTTCCCTTCAAGCTAGGTGAAGGACGGCTTTCACACACACTTATCTCTCAGAACTGAGCATGTGGAGAGACGTTCGTTCATCCAGCACAAAGGGAACGGGTTGCAGGAGAAACCCTTACTCTGGATTCTCAGTCTGTTTCCTAGTGCCGGTTTGAAGTGCCTGCCGTTTTCACTGTAAAACCGAGTTGGAACTTGTACCTCCCCATATATATGTATGGAGTGGAGTTGGCAACTGAAAAGAAACTTTGTGTTCCCTTCAAGCTAGGTGAAGGACGGCTTTCACACACACTTATCTCTCAGAACTGAGCATGTGGAGAGACGTTCGTTCATCCAGCACAAAGGGAACGGGTTGCAGGAGAAACCCTTACTCTGGTTTCTCAGTCTGTTTCCTAGTGCCGGTTTGAAGTGCCTGCCGTTTTCACTGTAAAACCGAGTTGGAGCTTGTACCTCCCCATATATATGTATGGAGTGGAGTTGGCAACTGAAAAGAAACTTTGTGCTCCCTTCAAGCTAGGTGAAGGACGGCTTTCACACACACTTATCTCTCAGAACTGAGCATGTGGAGAGACGTTCGTTCATCCAGCACAAAGGGAACGGGTTGCAGGAGAAACCCTTACTCTGGATTCTCAGTCGGTTTCCTAGTGCCGGTTTGAAGTGCCTGCCGTTTTCACTGTAAAACCGAGTTGGAGCTTGTACCTCCCCATATATATGTATGGAGTGGTGTTGGCAACTGAAAAGAAACTTTGTGTTCCCTTCAAGCTAGGTGAAGGACGGCTTTCACACACACTTATCTCTCAGAACTGAGCTTGTGGAGACGTTCGTTCATCCAGCACAAAGGGAACGGGTTGCAGGAGATACCCTTACTCTGGTTTCTCAGTCGGTTTCCTAGTGCCGGTTTGAAGTGCCTGACGTTTTCACTGTAAAACCGAGTTGGAGCTTGTACCTCCCCATATATATGTATGGAGTGGATTTGGCAACTGAAAAGAAACTTTGTGTTCCCTTCAAGCTAGGTGAAGGACGGCTTTCACACACACTTATCTCTCAGAACTGAGCATGTGGAGAGACGTTCGTTCATCCAGCACAAAGGGAACGGGTTGCAGGAGAAACCCTTACTCTGGTTTCTCAGTCTGTTTCCTAGGGCCGGTTTGAAGTGCCTGCCGTTTTCACTGTAAAACCGAGTTGGAGCTTGTACCTCCCCATATATATGTATGGAGTGGAGTTGGCAACTGAAAAGAAACTTTGTGTTCCCTTCAAGCTAGGTGAAGGACGGCTTTCACACTCACTTATCTCTCAGAACTGAGCATGTGGAGAGACGTTCGTTCATCCAGCACAAAGGGAACGGGTTGCAGGAGAAACCCTTACTCTGGTTTCTCAGTCTGTTTCCTAGTGCCGGTTTGAAGTGCCTGCCGTTTTCACTGTAAAACCGAGTTGGAGCTTGTACCTCCCCATATATATGTATGGAGTGGAGTTGGCAACTGAAAAGAAACTTTGTGTTCCCTTCAAGCTAGGTGAAGGACGGCTTTCACACACACTTATCTCTCAGAACTGAACATGTGGAGAGACGTTCGTTCATCCAGCAGAAAGGGAACGGGTTGCAGGAGAAACCCTTACTCTGGTTTCTCAGTCTGTTTCCTATTGCCGGTTTGAAGTGCCTGCCGTTTTCACTGTAAAACCGAGTTGGAGCTTGTACCTCCCCATATATATGTATGGAGTGGAGTTGGCAACTGAAAAGAAACTTTGTGTTCCCTTCAAGCTAGGTGAAGGACGGCTTTCACACACACTTATCTCTCAGAACTGAGCATGTGGAGAGACGTTCGTTCATCCAGCACAAAGGGAACGGGTTGCAGGAGAAACCCTTACTCTGGTTTCTCAGTCTGTTTCCTAGTGCCGGTTTGAAGTGCCTGCCGTTTTCACTGTAAAACCGAGTTGGAGCTTGTACCTCCCCATATATATGTATGGAGTGGAGTTGGCAACTGAAAAGAAACTTTGTGCTCCCTTCAAGCTAGGTGAAGGACGGCTTTCACACACACTTATCTCTCAGAACTGAGCATGTGGAGAGACGTTCGTTCATCCAGCACAAAGGGAACGGGTTGCAGGAGAAACCCTTACTCTGGATTCTCAGTCTGTTTCCTAGGGCCGGTTTGAAGTGCCTGCCGTTTTCACTGTAAAACCGAGTTGGAGCTTGTACCTCCCCATATATATGTATGGAGTGGAGTTGGCAACTGAAAAGAAACTTTGTGTTCCCTTCAAGCTAGGTGAAGGACGGCTTTCACACACACTTATCTCTCAGAACTGAGCATGTGGAGAGACGTTCGTTCATCCAGCACAAAGGGAACGGGTTGCAGGAGAAACCCTTACTCTGGTTTCTCAGTCTGTTTCCTAGGGCCGGTTTGAAGTGCCTGCCGTTTTCACTGTAAAACCGAGTTGGAGCTTGTACCTCCCCATATATATGTATGGAGTGGAGTTGGCAACTGAAAAGAAACTTTGTGTTCCCTTCAAGCTAGGTGAAGGACGGCTTTCACACTCACTTATCTCTCAGAACTGAGCATGTGGAGAGACGTTCGTTCATCCAGCACAAAGGGAACGGGTTGCAGGAGAAACCCTTACTCTGGTTTCTCAGTCGGTTTCCTAGGGCCGGTTTGAAGTGCCTGCCGTTTTCACTGTAAAACCGAGTTGGAGCTTGTACCTCCCCATATATATGTATGGAGTGGAGTTGGCAACTGAAAAGAAACTTTGTGTTCCCTTCAAGCTAGGTGAAGGACGGCTTTCACACACACTTATCTCTCAGAACTGAGCATGTGGAGAGACGTTCGTTCATCCAGCACAAAGGGAACGGGTTGCAGGAGAAACCCTTACTCTGGTTTCTCAGTCTGTTTCCTAGTGCCGGTTTGAAGTGCCTGCCGTTTTCACTGTAAAACCGAGTTGGAGCTTGTACCTCCCCATATATATGTATGGAGTGGAGTTGGCAACTGAAAAGAAACTTTGTGTTCCCTTCAAGCTAGGTGAAGGACGGCTTTCACACACAATTATCTCTCAGAACTGAGCATGTGGAGAGACGTTCGTTCATCCAGCACAAAGGGAACGGGTTGCAGGAGAAACCCTTACTCTGGTTTCTCAGTCTGTTTCCTAGTGCCGGTTTGAAGTGCCTGCCGTTTTCACTGTAAAACCGAGTTGGAGCTTGTACCTCCCCATATATATGTATGGAGTGGAGTTGGCAACTGAAAAGAAACTTTGTGTTCCCTTCAAGCTAGGTGAAGGACGGCTTTCAACACACTTATCTCTCAGAACTGAGCATGTGGAGAGACGTTCGTTCATCCAGCACAAAGGGAACGGGTTGCAGGAGAAACCCTTACTCTGGATTCTCAGTCGGTTTCCTAGTGCCGGTTTGAAGTGCCTGCCGTTTTCACTGTAAAACCGAGTTGGAGCTTGTACCTCCCCATATATATGTATGGAGTGGTGTTGGCAACTGAAAAGAAACTTTGTGTTCCCTTCAAGCTAGGTGAAGGACGGCTTTCACACACACTTATCTCTCAGAACTGAGCTTGTGGAGACGTTCGTTCATCCAGCACAAAGGGAACGGGTTGCAGGAGATACCCTTACTCTGGTTTCTCAGTCGGTTTCCTAGTGCCGGTTTGAAGTGCCTGACGTTTTCACTGTAAAACCGAGTTGGAGCTTGTACCTCCCCATATATATGTATGGAGTGGATTTGGCAACTGAAAAGAAACTTTGTGTTCCCTTCAAGCTAGGTGAAGGACGGCTTTCACACACACTTATCTCTCAGAACTGAGCATGTGGAGAGACGTTCGTTCATCCAGCACAAAGGGAACGGGTTGCAGGAGAAACCCTTACTCTGGTTTCTCAGTCTGTTTCCTAGGGCCGGTTTGAAGTGCCTGCCGTTTTCACTGTAAAACCGAGTTGGAGCTTGTACCTCCCCATATATATGTATGGAGTGGAGTTGGCAACTGAAAAGAAACTTTGTGTTCCCTTCAAGCTAGGTGAAGGACGGCTTTCACACTCACTTATCTCTCAGAACTGAGCATGTGGAGAGACGTTCGTTCATCCAGCACAAAGGGAACGGGTTGCAGGAGAAACCCTTACTCTGGTTTCTCAGTCTGTTTCCTAGTGCCGGTTTGAAGTGCCTGCCGTTTTCACTGTAAAACCGAGTTGGAGCTTGTACCTCCCCATATATATGTATGGAGTGGAGTTGGCAACTGAAAAGAAACTTTGTGTTCCCTTCAAGCTAGGTGAAGGACGGCTTTCACACACACTTATCTCTCAGAACTGAACATGTGGAGAGACGTTCGTTCATCCAGCAGAAAGGGAACGGGTTGCAGGAGAAACCCTTACTCTGGTTTCTCAGTCTGTTTCCTAGTGCCGGTTTGAAGTGCCTGCCGTTTTCACTGTAAAACCGAGTTGGAGCTTGTACCTCCCCATATGTATGTATGGAGTGGAGTTGGCAACTGAAAAGAAACTTTGTGTTCCCTTCAAGCTAGGTGAAGGACGGCTTTCACACACACTTATCTCTCAGAACTGAGCATGTGGAGAGACGTTCGTTCATCCAGCACAAAGGGAACGGGTTGCAGGAGAAACCCTTACTCTGGTTTCTCAGTCTGTTTCCTAGTGCCGGTTTGAAGTGCCTGCCGTTTTCACTGTAAAACCGAGTTGGAGCTTGTACCTCCCCATATATATGTATGGAGTGGAGTTGGCAACTGAAAAGAAACTTTGTGCTCCCTTCAAGCTAGGTGAAGGACGGCTTTCACACACACTTATCTCTCAGAACTGAGCATGTGGAGAGACGTTCGTTCATCCAGCACAAAGGGAACGGGTTGCAGGAGAAACCCTTACTCTGGTTTTTCAGTCGGTTTCCTAGTGCCGGTTTGAAGTGCCTGACGTTTTCACTGTAAAACCGAGTTGGAGCTTGTACCTCCCCATATATATGTATGGAGTGGATTTGGCAACTGAAAAGAAACTTTGTGTTCCCTTCAAGCTAGGTGAAGGACGGCTTTCACACACACTTATCTCTCAGAACTGAGCATGTGGAGAGACGTTCGTTCATCCAGCACAAAGGGAACGGGTTGCAGGAGAAACCCTTACTCTGGATTCTCAGTCTGTTTCCTAGGGCCGGTTTGAAGTGCCTGCCGTTTTCACTGTAAAACCGAGTTGGAGCTTGTACCTCCCCATATATATGTATGGAGTGGAGTTGGCAACTGAAAAGAAACTTTGTGTTCCCTTCAAGCTAGGTGAAGGACGGCTTTCACACACACTTATCTCTCAGAACTGAGCATGTGGAGAGACGTTCGTTCATCCAGCACAAAGGGAACGGGTTGCAGGAGAAACCCTTACTCTGGTTTCTCAGTCTGTTTCCTAGGGCCGGTTTGAAGTGCCTGCCGTTTTCACTGTAAAACCGAGTTGGAGCTTGTACCTCCCCATATATATGTATGGAGTGGAGTTGGCAACTGAAAAGAAACTTTGTGTTCCCTTCAAGCTAGGTGAAGGACGGCTTTCACACACACTTATCTCTCAGAACTGAGCATGTGGAGAGACGTTCGTTCATCCAGCACAAAGGGAACGGGTTGCAGGAGAAACCCTTACTCTGGTTTCTCAGTCTGTTTCCTAGTGCCGCTTTGAAGTGCCTGCCGTTTTCACTGTAAAACCGAGTTGGAGCTTGTACCTCCCCATATATATGTATGGAGTGGAGTTGGCAACTGAAAAGAAACTTTGTGTTCCCTTCAAGCTAGGTGAAGGACGGCTTTCACACTCACTTATCTCTCAGAACTGAGCATGTGGAGAGACGTTCGTTCATCCAGCACAAAGGGAACGGGTTGCAGGAGAAACCCTTACTCTGGTTTCTCAGTCGGTTTCCTAGGGCCGGTTTGAAGTGCCTGCCGTTTTCACTGTAAAACCGAGTTGGAGCTTGTACCTCCCCATATATATGTATGGAGTGGAGTTGGCAACTGAAAAGAAACTTTGTGTTCCCTTCAAGCTAGGTGAAGGACGGCTTTCACACACACTTATCTCTCAGAACTGAGCATGTGGAGAGACGTTCGTTCATCCAGCACAAAGGGAACGGGTTGCAGGAGAAACCCTTACTCTGGTTTCTCAGTCTGTTTCCTAGTGCCGGTTTGAAGTGCCTGCCGTTTTCACTGTAAAACCGAGTTGGAGCTTGTACCTCCCCATATATATGTATGGAGTCGAGTTGGCAACTGAAAAGAAACTTTGTGTTCCCTTCAAGCTAGGTGAAGGACGGCTTTCACACACACTTATCTCTCAGAACTGAGCATGTGGAGAGACGTTCGTTCATCCAGCACAAAGGGAACGGGTTGCAGGAGAAACCCTTACTCTGGTTTCTCAGTCTGTTTCCTAGTGCCGGTTTGAAGTGCCTGCCGTTTTCACTGTAAAACCGAGTTGGAGCTTGTACCTCCCCATATATATGTATGGAGTGGAGTTGGCAACTGAAAAGAAACTTTGTGTTCCCTTCAAGCTAGGTGAAGGACGGCTTTCAACACACTTATCTCTCAGAACTGAGCATGTGGAGAGACGTTCGTTCATCCAGCACAAAGGGAACGGGTTGCAGGAGAAACCCTTACTCTGGATTCTCAGTCGGTTTCCTAGTGCCGGTTTGAAGTGCCTGCCGTTTTCACTGTAAAACCGAGTTGGAGCTTGTACCTCCCCATATATATGTATGGAGTGGTGTTGGCAACTGAAAAGAAACTTTGTGTTCCCTTCAAGCTAGGTGAAGGACGGCTTTCACACACACTTATCTCTCAGAACTGAGCTTGTGGAGACGTTCGTTCATCCAGCACAAAGGGAACGGGTTGCAGGAGATACCCTTACTCTGGTTTCTCAGTCGGTTTCCTAGTGCCGGTTTGAAGTGCCTGACGTTTTCACTGTAAAACCGAGTTGGAGCTTGTACCTCCCCATATATATGTATGGAGTGGATTTGGCAACTGAAAAGAAACTTTGTGTTCCCTTCAAGCTAGGTGAAGGACGGCTTTCACACACACTTATCTCTCAGAACTGAGCATGTGGAGAGACGTTCGTTCATCCAGCACAAAGGGAACGGGTTGCAGGAGAAACCCTTACTCTGGTTTCTCAGTCTGTTTCCTAGGGCCGGTTTGAAGTGCCTGCCGTTTTCACTGTAAAACCGAGTTGGAGCTTGTACCTCCCCATATATATGTATGGAGTGGAGTTGGCAACTGAAAAGAAACTTTGTGTTCCCTTCAAGCTAGGTGAAGGACGGCTTTCACACTCACTTATCTCTCAGAACTGAGCATGTGGAGAGACGTTCGTTCATCCAGCACAAAGGGAACGGGTTGCAGGAGAAACCCTTACTCTGGTTTCTCAGTCTGTTTCCTAGTGCCGGTTTGAAGTGCCTGCCGTTTTCACTGTAAAACCGAGTTGGAGCTTGTACCTCCCCATATATATGTATGGAGTGGAGTTGGCAACTGAAAAGAAACTTTGTGTTCCCTTCAAGCTAGGTGAAGGACGGCTTTCACACACACTTATCTCTCAGAACTGAACATGTGGAGAGACGTTCGTTCATCCAGCACAAAGGGAACGGGTTGCAGGAGAAACCCTTACTCTGGTTTCTCAGTCTGTTTCCTAGTGCCGGTTTGAAGTGCCTGCCGTTTTCACTGTAAAACCGAGTTGGAGCTTGTACCTCCCCATATATATGTATGGAGTGGAGTTGGCAACTGAAAAGAAACTTTGTGTTCCCTTCAAGCTAGGTGAAGGACGGCTTTCACACACACTTATCTCTCAGAACTGAGCATGTGGAGAGACGTTCGTTCATCCAGCACAAAGGGAACGGGTTGCAGGAGAAACCCTTACTCTGGTTTCTCAGTCTGTTTCCTAGTGCCGGTTTGAAGTGCCTGCCGTTTTCACTGTAAAACCGAGTTGGAGCTTGTACCTCCCCATATATATGTATGGAGTGGAGTTGGCAACTGAAAAGAAACTTTGTGCTCCCTTCAAGCTAGGTGAAGGACGGCTTTCACACACACTTATCTCTCAGAACTGAGCATGTGGAGAGACTTTCGTTCATCCAGCACAAAGGGAACGGGTTGCAGGAGAAACCCTGACTCTGGTTTCTCAGTCTGTTTCCTAGTGCCGGTTTGAAGTGCCTGCCGTTTTCACTGTAAAACCGAGTTGGAGCTTGTACCTCCCCATATATATGTATGGAGTGGTGTTGGCAACTGAAAAGAAACTTTGTGTTCCCTTCAAGCTAGGTGAAGGACGGCTTTCACACACACTTATCTCTCAGAACTGAGCATGTGGAGACGTTCGTTCATCCAGCACAAAGGGAACGGGTTGCAGGAGAAACCCTTACTCTGGTTTCTCAGTCGGTTTCCTATTGCCGGTTTGAAGTGCCTGACGTTTTCACTGTAAAACCGAGTTGGAGCTTGTACCTCCCCATATATATGTATGGAGTGGATTTGGCAACTGAAAAGAAACTTTGTGTTCCCTTCAAGCTAGGTGAAGGACGGCTTTCACACACACTTATCTCTCAGAACTGAGCATGTGGAGAGACGTTCGTTCACCCAGCACAAAGGGAACGGGTTGCAGGAGAAACCCTTACTCTGGATTCTCAGTCTGTTTCCTAGGGCCGGTTTGAAGTGCCTGCCGTTTTCACTGTAAAACCTAGTTGGAGCTTGTACCTCCCCATATATATGTATGGAGTGGAGTTGGCAACTGAAAAGAAACTTTGTGTTCCCTTCAAGCTAGGTGAAGGACGGCTTTCACACACACTTATCTCTCAGAACTGAGCATGTGGAGAGACGTTCGTTCATCCAGCACAAAGGGAACGGGTTGCAGGAGAAACCCTTACTCTGGTTTCTCAGTCTGTTTCCTAGGGCCGGTTTGAAGTGCCTGCCGTTTTCACTGTAAAACCGAGTTGGAGCTTGTACCTCCCCATATATATGTATGGAGTGGAGTTGGCAACTGAAAAGAAACTTTGTGTTCCCTTCAAGCTAGGTGAAGGACGGCTTTCACACACACTTATCTCTCAGAACTGAGCATGTGGAGAGACGTTCGTTCATCCAGCACAAAGGGAACGGGTTGCAGGAGAAACCCTTACTCTGGTTTCTCAGTCTGTTTCCTAGTGCCGCTTTGAAGTGCCTGCCGTTTTCACTGTAAAACCGAGTTGGAGCTTGTACCTCCCCATATATATGTATGGAGTGGAGTTGGCAACTGAAAAGAAACTTTGTGTTCCCTTCAAGCTAGGTGAAGGACGGCTTTCACACTCACTTATCTCTCAGAACTGAGCATGTGGAGAGACGTTCGTTCATCCAGCACAAAGGGAACGGGTTGCAGGAGAAACCCTTACTCTGGTTTCTCAGTCGGTTTCCTAGGGCCGGTTTGAAGTGCCTGCCGTTTTCACTGTAAAACCGAGTTGGAGCTTGTACCTCCCCATATATATGTATGGAGTGGAGTTGGCAACTGAAAAGAAACTTTGTGTTCCCTTCAAGCTAGGTGAAGGACGGCTTTCACACACACTTATCTCTCAGAACTGAGCATGTGGAGAGACGTTCGTTCATCCAGCACAAAGGGAACGGGTTGCAGGAGAAACCCTTACTCTGGTTTCTCAGTCTGTTTCCTAGGGCCGGTTTGAAGTGCCTGCCGTTTTCACTGTAAAACCGAGTTGGAGCTTGTACCTCCCCATATATATGTATGGAGTGGAGTTGGCAACTGAAAAGAAACTTTGTGTTCCCTTCAAGCTAGGTGAAGGACGGCTTTCACACACACTTATCTCTCAGAACTGAGCATGTGGAGAGACGTTCGTTCATCCAGCACAAAGGGAACGGGTTGCAGGAGAAACCCTTACTCTGGATTCTCAGTCTGTTTCCTAGTGCCGGTTTGAAGTGCCTGCCGTTTTCACTGTAAAACCGAGTTGGAACTTGTACCTCCCCATATATATGTATGGAGTGGAGTTGGCAACTGAAAAGAAACTTTGTGTTCCCTTCAAGCTAGGTGAAGGACGGCTTTCACACACACTTATCTCTCAGAACTGAGCATGTGGAGAGACGTTCGTTCATCCAGCACAAAGGGAACGGGTTGCAGGAGAAACCCTTACTCTGGTTTCTCAGTCTGTTTCCTAGTGCCGGTTTGAAGTGCCTGCCGTTTTCACTGTAAAACCGAGTTGGAGCTTGTACCTCCCCATATATATGTATGGAGTGGAGTTGGCAACTGAAAAGAAACTTTGTGCTCCCTTCAAGCTAGGTGAAGGACGGCTTTCACACACACTTATCTCTCAGAACTGAGCATGTGGAGAGACGTTCGTTCATCCAGCACAAAGGGAACGGGTTGCAGGAGAAACCCTTACTCTGGATTCTCAGTCGGTTTCCTAGTGCCGGTTTGAAGTGCCTGCCGTTTTCACTGTAAAACCGAGTTGGAGCTTGTACCTCCCCATATATATGTATGGAGTGGTGTTGGCAACTGAAAAGAAACTTTGTGTTCCCTTCAAGCTAGGTGAAGGACGGCTTTCACACACACTTATCTCTCAGAACTGAGCTTGTGGAGACGTTCGTTCATCCAGCACAAAGGGAACGGGTTGCAGGAGATACCCTTACTCTGGTTTCTCAGTCGGTTTCCTAGTGCCGGTTTGAAGTGCCTGACGTTTTCACTGTAAAACCGAGTTGGAGCTTGTACCTCCCCATATATATGTATGGAGTGGATTTGGCAACTGAAAAGAAACTTTGTGTTCCCTTCAAGCTAGGTGAAGGACGGCTTTCACACACACTTATCTCTCAGAACTGAGCATGTGGAGAGACGTTCGTTCATCCAGCACAAAGGGAACGGGTTGCAGGAGAAACCCTTACTCTGGTTTCTCAGTCTGTTTCCTAGGGCCGGTTTGAAGTGCCTGCCGTTTTCACTGTAAAACCGAGTTGGAGCTTGTACCTCCCCATATATATGTATGGAGTGGAGTTGGCAACTGAAAAGAAACTTTGTGTTCCCTTCAAGCTAGGTGAAGGACGGCTTTCACACTCACTTATCTCTCAGAACTGAGCATGTGGAGAGACGTTCGTTCATCCAGCACAAAGGGAACGGGTTGCAGGAGAAACCCTTACTCTGGTTTCTCAGTCTGTTTCCTAGTGCCGGTTTGAAGTGCCTGCCGTTTTCACTGTAAAACCGAGTTGGAGCTTGTACCTCCCCATATATATGTATGGAGTGGAGTTGGCAACTGAAAAGAAACTTTGTGTTCCCTTCAAGCTAGGTGAAGGACGGCTTTCACACACACTTATCTCTCAGAACTGAACATGTGGAGAGACGTTCGTTCATCCAGCAGAAAGGGAACGGGTTGCAGGAGAAACCCTTACTCTGGTTTCTCAGTCTGTTTCCTATTGCCGGTTTGAAGTGCCTGCCGTTTTCACTGTAAAACCGAGTTGGAGCTTGTACCTCCCCATATATATGTATGGAGTGGAGTTGGCAACTGAAAAGAAACTTTGTGTTCCCTTCAAGCTAGGTGAAGGACGGCTTTCACACACACTTATCTCTCAGAACTGAGCATGTGGAGAGACGTTCGTTCATCCAGCACAAAGGGAACGGGTTGCAGGAGAAACCCTTACTCTGGTTTCTCAGTCTGTTTCCTAGTGCCGGTTTGAAGTGCCTGCCGTTTTCACTGTAAAACCGAGTTGGAGCTTGTACCTCCCCATATATATGTATGGAGTGGAGTTGGCAACTGAAAAGAAACTTTGTGCTCCCTTCAAGCTAGGTGAAGGACGGCTTTCACACACACTTATCTCTCAGAACTGAGCATGTGGAGAGACGTTCGTTCATCCAGCACAAAGGGAACGGGTTGCAGGAGAAACCCTTACTCTGGATTCTCAGTCTGTTTCCTAGGGCCGGTTTGAAGTGCCTGCCGTTTTCACTGTAAAACCGAGTTGGAGCTTGTACCTCCCCATATATATGTATGGAGTGGAGTTGGCAACTGAAAAGAAACTTTGTGTTCCCTTCAAGCTAGGTGAAGGACGGCTTTCACACACACTTATCTCTCAGAACTGAGCATGTGGAGAGACGTTCGTTCATCCAGCACAAAGGGAACGGGTTGCAGGAGAAACCCTTACTCTGGTTTCTCAGTCTGTTTCCTAGGGCCGGTTTGAAGTGCCTGCCGTTTTCACTGTAAAACCGAGTTGGAGCTTGTACCTCCCCATATATATGTATGGAGTGGAGTTGGCAACTGAAAAGAAACTTTGTGTTCCCTTCAAGCTAGGTGAAGGACGGCTTTCACACTCACTTATCTCTCAGAACTGAGCATGTGGAGAGACGTTCGTTCATCCAGCACAAAGGGAACGGGTTGCAGGAGAAACCCTTACTCTGGTTTCTCAGTCGGTTTCCTAGGGCCGGTTTGAAGTGCCTGCCGTTTTCACTGTAAAACCGAGTTGGAGCTTGTACCTCCCCATATATATGTATGGAGTGGAGTTGGCAACTGAAAAGAAACTTTGTGTTCCCTTCAAGCTAGGTGAAGGACGGCTTTCACACACACTTATCTCTCAGAACTGAGCATGTGGAGAGACGTTCGTTCATCCAGCACAAAGGGAACGGGTTGCAGGAGAAACCCTTACTCTGGTTTCTCAGTCTGTTTCCTAGTGCCGGTTTGAAGTGCCTGCCGTTTTCACTGTAAAACCGAGTTGGAGCTTGTACCTCCCCATATATATGTATGGAGTGGAGTTGGCAACTGAAAAGAAACTTTGTGTTCCCTTCAAGCTAGGTGAAAGACGGCTTTCACACACAATTATCTCTCAGAACTGAGCATGTGGAGAGACGTTCGTTCATCCAGCACAAAGGGAACGGGTTGCAGGAGAAACCCTTACTCTGGTTTCTCAGTCTGTTTCCTAGTGCCGGTTTGAAGTGCCTGCCGTTTTCACTGTAAAACCGAGTTGGAGCTTGTACCTCCCCATATATATGTATGGAGTGGAGTTGGCAACTGAAAAGAAACTTTGTGTTCCCTTCAAGCTAGGTGAAGGACGGCTTTCAACACACTTATCTCTCAGAACTGAGCATGTGGAGAGACGTTCGTTCATCCAGCACAAAGGGAACGGGTTGCAGGAGAAACCCTTACTCTGGATTCTCAGTCGGTTTCCTAGTGCCGGTTTGAAGTGCCTGCCGTTTTCACTGTAAAACCGAGTTGGAGCTTGTACCTCCCCATATATATGTATGGAGTGGTGTTGGCAACTGAAAAGAAACTTTGTGTTCCCTTCAAGCTAGGTGAAGGACGGCTTTCACACACACTTATCTCTCAGAACTGAGCTTGTGGAGACGTTCGTTCATCCAGCACAAAGGGAACGGGTTGCAGGAGATACCCTTACTCTGGTTTCTCAGTCGGTTTCCTAGTGCCGGTTTGAAGTGCCTGACGTTTTCACTGTAAAACCGAGTTGGAGCTTGTACCTCCCCATATATATGTATGGAGTGGATTTGGCAACTGAAAAGAAACTTTGTGTTCCCTTCAAGCTAGGTGAAGGACGGCTTTCACACACACTTATCTCTCAGAACTGAGCATGTGGAGAGACGTTCGTTCATCCAGCACAAAGGGAACGGGTTGCAGGAGAAACCCTTACTCTGGTTTCTCAGTCTGTTTCCTAGGGCCGGTTTGAAGTGCCTGCCGTTTTCACTGTAAAACCGAGTTGGAGCTTGTACCTCCCCATATATATGTATGGAGTGGAGTTGGCAACTGAAAAGAAACTTTGTGTTCCCTTCAAGCTAGGTGAAGGACGGCTTTCACACTCACTTATCTCTCAGAACTGAGCATGTGGAGAGACGTTCGTTCATCCAGCACAAAGGGAACGGGTTGCAGGAGAAACCCTTACTCTGGTTTCTCAGTCTGTTTCCTAGTGCCGGTTTGAAGTGCCTGCCGTTTTCACTGTAAAACCGAGTTGGAGCTTGTACCTCCCCATATATATGTATGGAGTGGAGTTGGCAACTGAAAAGAAACTTTGTGTTCCCTTCAAGCTAGGTGAAGGACGGCTTTCACACACACTTATCTCTCAGAACTGAACATGTGGAGAGACGTTCGTTCATCCAGCAGAAAGGGAACGGGTTGCAGGAGAAACCCTTACTCTGGTTTCTCAGTCTGTTTCCTAGTGCCGGTTTGAAGTGCCTGCCGTTTTCACTGTAAAACCGAGTTGGAGCTTGTACCTCCCCATATGTATGTATGGAGTGGAGTTGGCAACTGAAAAGAAACTTTGTGTTCCCTTCAAGCTAGGTGAAGGACGGCTTTCACACACACTTATCTCTCAGAACTGAGCATGTGGAGAGACGTTCGTTCATCCAGCACAAAGGGAACGGGTTGCAGGAGAAACCCTTACTCTGGTTTCTCAGTCTGTTTCCTAGTGCCGGTTTGAAGTGCCTGCCGTTTTCACTGTAAAACCGAGTTGGAGCTTGTACCTCCCCATATATATGTATGGAGTGGAGTTGGCAACTGAAAAGAAACTTTGTGCTCCCTTCAAGCTAGGTGAAGGACGGCTTTCACACACACTTATCTCTCAGAACTGAGCATGTGGAGAGACGTTCGTTCATCCAGCACAAAGGGAACGGGTTGCAGGAGAAACCCTGACTCTGGTTTCTCAGTCTGTTTCCTAGTGCCGGTTTGAAGTGCCTGACGTTTTCACTGTAAAACCGAGTTGGAGCTTGTACCTCCCCATATATATGTATGGAGTGGTGTTGGCAACTGAAAAGAAACTTTGTGTTCCCTTCAAGCTAGGTGAAGGACGGCTTTCACACACACTTATCTCTCAGAACTGAGCATGTGGAGACGTTCGTTCATCCAGCACAAAGGGAACGGGTTGCAGGAGAAACCCTTACTCTGGTTTTTCAGTCGGTTTCCTAGTGCCGGTTTGAAGTGCCTGACGTTTTCACTGTAAAACCGAGTTGGAGCTTGTACCTCCCCATATATATGTATGGAGTGGATTTGGCAACTGAAAAGAAACTTTGTGTTCCCTTCAAGCTAGGTGAAGGACGGCTTTCACACACACTTATCTCTCAGAACTGAGCATGTGGAGAGACGTTCGTTCATCCAGCACAAAGGGAACGGGTTGCAGGAGAAACCCTTACTCTGGATTCTCAGTCTGTTTCCTAGGGCCGGTTTGAAGTGCCTGCCGTTTTCACTGTAAAACCGAGTTGGAGCTTGTACCTCCCCATATATATGTATGGAGTGGAGTTGGCAACTGAAAAGAAACTTTGTGTTCCCTTCAAGCTAGGTGAAGGACGGCTTTCACACACACTTATCTCTCAGAACTGAGCATGTGGAGAGACGTTCGTTCATCCAGCACAAAGGGAACGGGTTGCAGGAGAAACCCTTACTCTGGTTTCTCAGTCTGTTTCCTAGGGCCGGTTTGAAGTGCCTGCCGTTTTCACTGTAAAACCGAGTTGGAGCTTGTACCTCCCCATATATATGTATGGAGTGGAGTTGGCAACTGAAAAGAAACTTTGTGTTCCCTTCAAGCTAGGTGAAGGACGGCTTTCACACACACTTATCTCTCAGAACTGAGCATGTGGAGAGACGTTCGTTCATCCAGCACAAAGGGAACGGGTTGCAGGAGAAACCCTTACTCTGGTTTCTCAGTCTGTTTCCTAGTGCCGCTTTGAAGTGCCTGCCGTTTTCACTGTAAAACCGAGTTGGAGCTTGTACCTCCCCATATATATGTATGGAGTGGAGTTGGCAACTGAAAAGAAACTTTGTGTTCCCTTCAAGCTAGGTGAAGGACGGCTTTCACACTCACTTATCTCTCAGAACTGAGCATGTGGAGAGACGTTCGTTCATCCAGCACAAAGGGAACGGGTTGCAGGAGAAACCCTTACTCTGGTTTCTCAGTCGGTTTCCTAGGGCCGGTTTGAAGTGCCTGCCGTTTTCACTGTAAAACCGAGTTGGAGCTTGTACCTCCCCATATATATGTATGGAGTGGAGTTGGCAACTGAAAAGAAACTTTGTGTTCCCTTCAAGCTAGGTGAAGGACGGCTTTCACACACACTTATCTCTCAGAACTGAGCATGTGGAGAGACGTTCGTTCATCCAGCACAAAGGGAACGGGTTGCAGGAGAAACCCTTACTCTGGTTTCTCAGTCTGTTTCCTAGTGCCGGTTTGAAGTGCCTGCCGTTTTCACTGTAAAACCGAGTTGGAGCTTGTACCTCCCCATATATATGTATGGAGTGGAGTTGGCAACTGAAAAGAAACTTTGTGTTCCCTTCAAGCTAGGTGAAGGACGGCTTTCAACACACTTATCTCTCAGAACTGAGCATGTGGAGAGACGTTCGTTCATCCAGCACAAAGGGAACGGGTTGCAGGAGAAACCCTTACTCTGGATTCTCAGTCGGTTTCCTAGTGCCGGTTTGAAGTGCCTGCCGTTTTCACTGTAAAACCGAGTTGGAGCTTGTACCTCCCCATATATATGTATGGAGTGGTGTTGGCAACTGAAAAGAAACTTTGTGTTCCCTTCAAGCTAGGTGAAGGACGGCTTTCACACACACTTATCTCTCAGAACTGAGCTTGTGGAGACGTTCGTTCATCCAGCACAAAGGGAACGGGTTGCAGGAGATACCCTTACTCTGGTTTCTCAGTCGGTTTCCTAGTGCCGGTTTGAAGTGCCTGACGTTTTCACTGTAAAACCGAGTTGGAGCTTGTACCTCCCCATATATATGTATGGAGTGGATTTGGCAACTGAAAAGAAACTTTGTGTTCCCTTCAAGCTAGGTGAAGGACGGCTTTCACACACACTTATCTCTCAGAACTGAGCATGTGGAGAGACGTTCGTTCATCCAGCACAAAGGGAACGGGTTGCAGGAGAAACCCTTACTCTGGTTTCTCAGTCTGTTTCCTAGGGCCGGTTTGAAGTGCCTGCCGTTTTCACTGTAAAACCGAGTTGGAGCTTGTACCTCCCCATATATATGTATGGAGTGGAGTTGGCAACTGAAAAGAAACTTTGTGTTCCCTTCAAGCTAGGTGAAGGACGGCTTTCACACTCACTTATCTCTCAGAACTGAGCATGTGGAGAGACGTTCGTTCATCCAGCACAAAGGGAACGGGTTGCAGGAGAAACCCTTACTCTGGTTTCTCAGTCTGTTTCCTAGTGCCGGTTTGAAGTGCCTGCCGTTTTCACTGTAAAACCGAGTTGGAGCTTGTACCTCCCCATATATATGTATGGAGTGGAGTTGGCAACTGAAAAGAAACTTTGTGTTCCCTTCAAGCTAGGTGAAGGACGGCTTTCACACACACTTATCTCTCAGAACTGAACATGTGGAGAGACGTTCGTTCATCCAGCACAAAGGGAACGGGTTGCAGGAGAAACCCTTACTCTGGTTTCTCAGTCTGTTTCCTAGTGCCGGTTTGAAGTGCCTGCCGTTTTCACTGTAAAACCGAGTTGGAGCTTGTACCTCCCCATATATATGTATGGAGTGGAGTTGGCAACTGAAAAGAAACTTTGTGTTCCCTTCAAGCTAGGTGAAGGACGGCTTTCACACACACTTATCTCTCAGAACTGAGCATGTGGAGAGACGTTCGTTCATCCAGCACAAAGGGAACGGGTTGCAGGAGAAACCCTTACTCTGGTTTCTCAGTCTGTTTCCTAGTGCCGGTTTGAAGTGCCTGCCGTTTTCACTGTAAAACCGAGTTGGAGCTTGTACCTCCCCATATATATGTATGGAGTGGAGTTGGCAACTGAAAAGAAACTTTGTGCTCCCTTCAAGCTAGGTGAAGGACGGCTTTCACACACACTTATCTCTCAGAACTGAGCATGTGGAGAGACTTTCGTTCATCCAGCACAAAGGGAACGGGTTGCAGGAGAAACCCTGACTCTGGTTTCTCAGTCTGTTTCCTAGTGCCGGTTTGAAGTGCCTGCCGTTTTCACTGTAAAACCGAGTTGGAGCTTGTACCTCCCCATATATATGTATGGAGTGGTGTTGGCAACTGAAAAGAAACTTTGTGTTCCCTTCAAGCTAGGTGAAGGACGGCTTTCACACACACTTATCTCTCAGAACTGAGCATGTGGAGACGTTCGTTCATCCAGCACAAAGGGAACGGGTTGCAGGAGAAACCCTTACTCTGGTTTCTCAGTCGGTTTCCTATTGCCGGTTTGAAGTGCCTGACGTTTTCACTGTAAAACCGAGTTGGAGCTTGTACCTCCCCATATATATGTATGGAGTGGATTTGGCAACTGAAAAGAAACTTTGTGTTCCCTTCAAGCTAGGTGAAGGACGGCTTTCACACACACTTATCTCTCAGAACTGAGCATGTGGAGAGACGTTCGTTCACCCAGCACAAAGGGAACGGGTTGCAGGAGAAACCCTTACTCTGGATTCTCAGTCTGTTTCCTAGGGCCGGTTTGAAGTGCCTGCCGTTTTCACTGTAAAACCTAGTTGGAGCTTGTACCTCCCCATATATATGTATGGAGTGGAGTTGGCAACTGAAAAGAAACTTTGTGTTCCCTTCAAGCTAGGTGAAGGACGGCTTTCACACACACTTATCTCTCAGAACTGAGCATGTGGAGAGACGTTCGTTCATCCAGCACAAAGGGAACGGGTTGCAGGAGAAACCCTTACTCTGGTTTCTCAGTCTGTTTCCTAGGGCCGGTTTGAAGTGCCTGCCGTTTTCACTGTAAAACCGAGTTGGAGCTTGTACCTCCCCATATATATGTATGGAGTGGAGTTGGCAACTGAAAAGAAACTTTGTGTTCCCTTCAAGCTAGGTGAAGGACGGCTTTCACACACACTTATCTCTCAGAACTGAGCATGTGGAGAGACGTTCGTTCATCCAGCACAAAGGGAACGGGTTGCAGGAGAAACCCTTACTCTGGTTTCTCAGTCTGTTTCCTAGTGCCGCTTTGAAGTGCCTGCCGTTTTCACTGTAAAACCGAGTTGGAGCTTGTACCTCCCCATATATATGTATGGAGTGGAGTTGGCAACTGAAAAGAAACTTTGTGTTCCCTTCAAGCTAGGTGAAGGACGGCTTTCACACTCACTTATCTCTCAGAACTGAGCATGTGGAGAGACGTTCGTTCATCCAGCACAAAGGGAACGGGTTGCAGGAGAAACCCTTACTCTGGTTTCTCAGTCGGTTTCCTAGGGCCGGTTTGAAGTGCCTGCCGTTTTCACTGTAAAACCGAGTTGGAGCTTGTACCTCCCCATATATATGTATGGAGTGGAGTTGGCAACTGAAAAGAAACTTTGTGTTCCCTTCAAGCTAGGTGAAGGACGGCTTTCACACACACTTATCTCTCAGAACTGAGCATGTGGAGAGACGTTCGTTCATCCAGCACAAAGGGAACGGGTTGCAGGAGAAACCCTTACTCTGGTTTCTCAGTCTGTTTCCTAGTGCCGGTTTGAAGTGCCTGCCGTTTTCACTGTAAAACCGAGTTGGAGCTTGTACCTCCCCATATATATGTATGGAGTGGAGTTGGCAACTGAAAAGAAACTTTGTGTTCCCTTCAAGCTAGGTGAAGGACGGCTTTCACACACACTTATCTCTCAGAACTGAGCATGTGGAGAGACGTTCGTTCACCCAGCACAAAGGGAACGGGTTGCAGGAGAAACCCTTACTCTGGTTTCTCAGTCTGTTTCGTAGTGCCGGTTTGAAGTGCCTGCCGTTTTCACTGTAAAACCGAGTTGGAGCTTGTACCTCCCCATATATATGTATGGAGTGGAGTTGGCAACTGAAAAGAAACTTTGTGTTCCCTTCAAGCTAGGTGAAGGACAGCTTTCACACACACTTATCTCTCAGAACTGAGCATGTGGAGAGACGTTCGTTCACCCAGCACAAAGGGAACGGGTTGCAGGAGAAACCCTGACTCTGGTTTCTCAGTCTGTTTCCTAGTGCCGGTTTGAAGTGCCTGCCGTTTTCACTGTAAAACCGAGTTGGAGCTTGTACCTCCCCATATAAATGTATGGAGTGGAGTTGGCAACTGAAAAGAAACTTTGTGTTCCCTTCAAGCTAGGTGAAGGACGGCTTTCACACACACTTATCTCTCAGAACTGAGCATGTGGAGAGACGTTCGTTCATCCAGTACAAAGGGAACGGGTTGCAGGAGAAACCCTTACTCTGGTTTCTCAGTCTGTTTCCTAGTGCCGGTTTGAAGTGCCTGCCGTTTTCACTGTAAAACCGAGTTGCAGCTTGTACCTCCCCATATATATTTATGGAGTGGAGTTGGCAACTGAAAAGAAACTTTGTGTTCCCTTCAAGCTAGGTGAAGGACGGCTTTCACACACACTTATCTCTCAGAACTGAGCATGTGGAGAGACGTTCGTTCATCCAGCACAAAGGGAACGCGTTGCAGGAGAAACCCTTACTCTGGTTTCTCAGTCTGTTTCCTAGGGCCGGTTTGAAGTGCCTGCCGTTTTCACTGTAAAAGCGAGTTGCAGCTTGTACCTCCCCATATATATGTATGGAGTGGAGTTGGCAACTGAAAAGAAACTTTGTGTTCCCTTCAAGCTAGGTGAAGGACGGCTTTCACACACACTTATCTCTCAGAACTGAGCATGTGGAGAGACGTTCGTTCATCCAGCACAAAGGGAACGGGTTGCAGGAGAAACCCTGACTCTGGTTTCTCAGTCTGTTTCCTAGTGCCGGTTTGAAGTGCCTGCCGTTTTCACTGTAAAACCGAGTTGGAGCTTGTACCTCCCCATATATATGTATGGAGTGGAGTTGGCAACTGAAAAGAAACTTTGTGTTCCCTTCAAGCTAGGTGAAGGACGGCTTTCACACACACTTATCTCTCAGAACTGAGCATGTGGAGAGACGTTCGTTCATCCAGCACAAAGGGAACGGGTTGCAGGAGAAACCCTGACTCTGGTTTCTCAGTCTGTTTCCTAGTGCCGGTTTGAAGTGCCTGCCGTTTTCACTGTAAAACCGAGTTGGAGCTTGTACCTCCCCATATATATGTATGGAGTGGAGTTGGCAACTGAAAAGAAACTTTGTGTTCCCTTCAAGCTAGGTGAAGGACGGCTTTCACACACACTTATCTCTCAGAACTGAGCATGTGGAGAGACGTGCGTTCATCCAGCACAAAGGGAACGGGTTGCAGGAGAAACCCTTACTCTGGTTTCTCAGTCTGTTTCCTAGTGCCGGTTTGACGTGCCTGCCGTTTTCACTGTAAAACCGAGTTGGAGCTTGTACCTCCCCATATATATGTATGGAGGAGTTGGCAACTGAATAGAAACTTTGTGTTCCCTTCAAGCTAGGTGAAGGACGGCTTTCACACACACTTATCTCTCAGAACTGAGCATGTGGAGAGACGTTCGTTCATCCAGCACAAAGGGAACGGGTTGCAGGAGAAACCCTTACTCTGGATTCTCAGTCGGTTTCCTAGTGCCGGTTTGAAGTGCCTGCCGTTTTCACTGTAAAACCGAGTTGGAGCTTGTACCTCCCCATATATATGTATGGAGTGGAGTTGGCAACTGAAAAGAAACTTTGTGTTCCCTTCAAGCTAGGTGAAGGACGGCTTTCACACACACTTATCTCTCAGAACTGAGCATGTGGAGAGACGTCCGTTCATCCAGCACAAAGGGAACGGGTTGCAGGAGAAACCCTTACTCTGGTTTCTCAGTCTGTTTCCTAGTGCCGGTTTGAAGTGCCTGCCGTTTTCACTGTAAAACCGAGTTGGAGCTTGTACCTCCCCATATATATGTATGGAGTGGAGTTGGCAACTGAAAAGAAACTTTGTGTTCCCTTCAAGCTAGGTGAAGGACGGCTTTCACACACACTTATCTCTCAGAACTGAGCATGTGGAGAGACGTTCGTTCATCCAGCACAAAGGGAACGGGTTGAAGGAGAAACCCTTACTCTGGTTTCTCAGTCTGTTTCCTAGGGCCGGTTTGAAGTGCCTGCCGTTTTCACTGTAAAACCGAGTTGGAGCTTGTACCTCCCCATATATATGTATGGAGTGGAGTTGGCAACTGAAAAGAAACTTTGTGTTCCCTTCAAGCTAGGTGAAGGACGGCTTTCACACACACTTATCTCTCAGAACTGAGCATGTGGAGAGACGTTCGTTCATCCAGCACAAAGGGAACGGGTTGCAGGAGAAACCCTTACTCTGGTTTCTCAGTCGGTTTCCTAGTGCCGGTTTGAAGTGCCTGCCGTTTTCACTGTAAAACCGAGTTGGAGCTTGTACCTCCCCATATATATGTATGGAGTGGAGTTGGCAACTGAAAAGAAACTTTGTGTTCCCTTCAAGCTAGGTGAAGGACGGCTTTCACACACACTTATCTCTCAGAACTGAGCATGTGGAGAGACGTTCGTTCATCCAGCACAAAGGGAACGGGTTGCAGGAGAAACCCTTACTCTGGTTTCTCAGTCTGTTTCCTAGTGCCGGTTTGAAGTGCCTGCCGTTTTCACTGTAAAACCGAGTTGGAGCTTGTACCTCCCCATATATATGTATGGAGTGGAGTTGGCAACTGAAAAGAAACTTTGTGTTCCCTTCAAGCTAGGTGAAGGACGGCTTTCACACACACTTATCTCTCAGAACTGAGCATGTGGAGAGACGTTCGTTCATCCAGCACAAAGGGAACGGGTTGCAGGAGAAACCCTTACTCTGGTTTCTCAGTCTGTTTCCTATTGCCGGTTTGAAGTGCCTGCCGTTTTCACTGTAAAACCGAGTTGGAGCTTGTACCTCCCCATATATACGTATGGAGTGGAGTTGGCAACTGAAAAGAAACTTTGTGTTCCCTTCAAGCTAGGTGAAGGAAGGCTTTCACACACACTTATCTCTCAGAACTGAGCATGTGGAGAGACGTTCGTTCATCCAGCACAAAGGGAACGGGTTGCAGGAGAAACCCTTATTCTGGTTTCTCAGTCTGTTTCCTAGTGCCGGTTTGAAGTGCCTGCCGTTTTCACTGTAAAACCGAGTTGGAGCTTGTACCTCCCCATATATATGTATGGAGTGGAGTTGGCAACTGAAAAGAAACTTTGTGTTCCCTTCAAGCTAGGTGAAGGACGGCTTTCACACACACTTATCTCTCAGAACTGAGCATGTGGAGAGACGTTCGTTCATCCAGCACAAAGGGAACGGGTTGCAGGAGAAACCCTTACTCTGGTTTCTCAGTCTGTTTCCTAGTGCCGGTTTGAAGTGCCTGCCGTTTTCACTATAAAACCGAGTTGGAGCTTGTACCTCCCCATATATATGTATGGAGTGGAGTTGGCAACTGAAAAGAAACTTTGTGTTCCCTTCAAGCTAGGTGAAGGACGGCTTTCACACACACTTATCTCTCAGAACTGAGCATGTGGAGAGACGTTCGTTCATCCAGCACAAAGGGAACGGGTTGCAGGAGAAACCTTTACTCTGGTTTCTCAGTCTGTTTCCTAGTGCCGGTTTGAAGTGCCTGCCGTTTTCACTGTAAAACCGAGTTGGAGCTTGTACCTCCCCATATATATGTATGGAGTGGAGTTGGTAACTGAAAAGAAACCTTGTGTTCCCTTCAAGCTAGGTGAAGGACGGCTTTCACACTCACTTATCTCTCAGAACTGAGCATGTGGAGAGACGTTCGTTCATCCAGCACAAAGGGAACGGGTTGCAGGAGAAACCCTTACTCTGGTTTCTCAGTCGGTTTCCTAGGGCCGGTTTGAAGTGCCTGCCGTTTTCACTGTAAAACCGAGTTGGAGCTTGTACCTCCCCATATATATGTATGGAGTGGAGTTGGTAACTGAAAAGAAACCTTGTGTTCCCTTCAAGCTAGGTGAAGGACGGCTTTCACACTCACTTATCTCTCAGAACTGAGCATGTGGAGAGACGTTCGTTCATCCAGCACAAAGGGAACGGGTTGCAGGAGAAACCCTTACTCTGGTTTCTCAGTCGGTTTCCTAGGGCCGGTTTGAAGTGCCTGCCGTTTTCACTGTAAAACCGAGTTGGAGCTTGTACCTCCCCATATATATGTATGGAGTGGAGTTGGTAACTGAAAAGAAACCTTGTGTTCCCTTCAAGCTAGGTGAAGGACGGCTTTCACACTCACTTATCTCTCAGAACTGAGCATGTGGAGAGACGTTCGTTCATCCAGCACAAAGGGAACGGGTTGCAGGAGAAACCCTTACTCTGGTTTCTCAGTCGGTTTCCTAGGGCCGGTTTGAAGTGCCTGCCGTTTTCACTGTAAAACCGAGTTGGAGCTTGTACCTCCCCATATATATGTATGGAGTGGAGTTGGTAACTGAAAAGAAACCTTGTGTTCCCTTCAAGCTAGGTGAAGGACGGCTTTCACACTCACTTATCTCTCAGAACTGAGCATGTGGAGAGACGTTCGTTCATCCAGCACAAAGGGAACGGGTTGCAGGAGAAACCCTTACTCTGGTTTCTCAGTCGGTTTCCTAGGGCCGGTTTGAAGTGCCTGCCGTTTTCACTGTAAAACCGAGTTGGAGCTTGTACCTCCCCATATATATGTATGGAGTGGAGTTGGCAACTGAAAAGAAACTTTGTGTTCCCTTCAAGCTAGGTGAAGGACGGCTTTCACACACACTTATCTCTCAGAACTGAGCATGTGGAGAGACGTTCGTTCATCCAGCACAAAGGGAACGTGTTGTAGGAGAAACCCTTACTCTGGTTTCTCAGTCTGTTTCCTAGTGCCGGTTTGAAGTGCCTGCCGTTTTCACTGTAAAACCGAGTTAGAGCTTGTACCTCCCCATATATATGTATGGAGTGGAGTTGGCAACTGAAAAGAAACTTTGTGTTCCCTTCAAGCTAGGTGAAGGACGGCTTTCACACACACTTATCTCTCAGAACTGAGCATGTGGAGAGACGTTCGTTCATCCAGCACAAAGGGAACGGGTTGCAGGAGAAACCCTTACTCTGGTTTCTCAGTCTGTTTCCTAGTGCCGGTTTGAAGTGCCTGCCGTTTTCACTGTAAAATCGAGTTGGAGCTTGTACCTCCCCATATATATGTATGGAGTGGAGTTGGCAACTGAAAAGAAACTTTGTGTTCCCTTCAAGCTAGGTGAAGGACGGCTTTCACACACACTTATCTCTCAGAACTGAGCATGTGGAGAGACGTTCGTTCATCCAGCACAAAGGGAACGGGTTGCAGGAGAAACCCTTACTCTGGTTTCTCAGTCTGTTTCCTAGTGCCGGTTTGAAGTGCCTGCCGTTTTCACTGTAAAACCGAGTTGGAGCTTGTACCTCCCCATATATATGTATGGAGTGGAGTTGGCAACTGAAAAGAAACTTTGTGTTCCCTTCAAGCTAGGTGAAGGACGGCTTTCAAACACACTTATCTCTCAGAACTGAGCATGTGGAGAGACGTTCGTTCATCCAGCACAAAGGGAACGGGTTGCAGGAGAAACCCTTACTCTGGTTTCTCAGTCTGTTTCCTAGGGCCGGTTTGAAGTGCCTGCCGTTTTCACTGTAAAACCGAGTTGGAGCTTGTACCTCCCCATATATATGTATGGAGTGGAGTTGGCAACTGAAAAGAAACTTTGTGTTCCCTTCAAGCTAGTTGAAGGACGGCTTTCACACACACTTATCTCTCAGAACTGAGCATGTGGAGAGACGTTCGTTCATCCAGCACAAAGGGAACGGGTTGCAGGAGAAACCCTTACTCTGGTTTCTCAGTCGGTTTCCTAGTGCCGGTTTGAAGTACCTGCCGTTTTCACTGTAAAACCGAGTTGGAGCTTGTACCTCCCCATATATATGTATGGAGTGGAGTTGGCAACTGAAAAGAAACTTTGTGTTCCCTTCAAGCTAGGTGAAGGACGGCTTTCACACACACTTATCTCTCAGAACTGAGCATGTGGAGAGACCTTCGTTCATCCAGCACAAAGGGAACGGGTTGCAGGAGAAACCCTTATTCTGGTTTCTCAGTCTGTTTCCTAGTGCCGGTTTGAAGTGCCTGCCGTTTTCACTGTAAAACCGAGTTGGAGCTTGTACCTCCCCATATATATGTATGGAGTGGAGTTAGCAACTGAAAAGAAACTTTGTGTTCCCTTCAAGCTAGGTGAAGGACGGCTTTCACACACACTTATCTCTCAGAACTGAGCATGTGGAGAGACGTTCGTTCATCCAGCACAAAGGGAACGGGTTGCAGGAGAAACCCTTACTCTGGTTTCTCAGTCGGTTTCCTAGTGCCGGTTTGAAGTGCCTGCCGTTTTCACTGTAAAACCGAGTTGGAGCTTGTACCTCCCCATATATATATATGGAGTGGAGTTGGCAACTGAAAAGAAACTTTGTGTTCCCTTCAAGCTAGGTGAAGGACGGCTTTCACACACACTTATCTCTCAGAACTGAGCATGTGGAGAGACGTTCGTTCATCCAGCACAAAGGGAACGGGTTGCAGGAGAAACCCTTACTTTGGTTTCTCAGTCTGTTTCCTAGTGCCGGTTTGAAGTGCCTGCCGTTTTCACTGTAAAACCGAGTTGGAGGTTGTACCTCCCCATATATATGTATGGAGTGGAGTTGGCAACTGAAAAGAAACTTTGTGTTCCCTTCAAGCTAGGTGAAGGACGGCTTTCACACACACTTATCTCTCAGAACTGAGCATGTGGAGAGACTTTCGTTCATCCAGCACAAAGGGAACGGGTTGCAGGAGAAACCCTTACTCTGGTTTCTCAGTCTGTTTCCTAGTGCCGGTTTGAAGTGCCTGCCGTTTTCACTGTAAAACCGAGTTGGAGCTTGTACCTCCCCATATATATGTATGGAGTGGAGTTGGCAACTGAAAAGAAACTTTGTGTTCCCTTCAAGCTAGGTGAAGGACGGCTTTCACACACACTTATCTCTCAGAACTGAGCATGTGGAGAGACGTTCGTTCATCCAGCACAAAGGGAACGGGTTGCAGGAGAAACCCTTACTCTGGTTTCTCAGTCGGTTTCCTAGTGCCGGTTTGAAGTGCCTGCCGTTTTCACTGTAAAACCGAGTTGGAGCTTGTACCTCCCCATATATATGTATGGAGTGGAGTTGGCAACTGAAAAGAAACTTTGTGTTCCCTTCAAGCTAGGTGAAGGACGGCTTTCACACACACTTATCTCTCAGAACTGAGCATGTGGAGAGACGTTCGTTCACCCAGCACAAAGGGAACGGGTTGCAGGAGAAACCCTTACTCTGGTTTCTCAGTCTGTTTCCTAGGGCCGGTTTGAAGTGCCTGCCGTTTTCACTGTAAAACCGAGTTGGAGCTTGTACCTCCCCATATATATGTATGGAGTGGAGTTGGCAACTGAAAAGAAACTTTGTGTTCCCTTCAAGCTAGGTGAAGGACGGCTTTCACACACACTTATCTCTCAGAACTGAGCATGTGGAGAGACGTTCGTTCATCCAGCACAAAGGGAACGGGTTGCAGGAGAAACCCTTACTCTGGTTTCTCAGTCTGTTTCCTAGTGCCGGTTTGAAGTGCCTGCCGTTTTCACTGTAAAACCGAGTTGGAGCTTGTACCTCCCCATATATATGTATGGAGTGGAGTTGGCAACTGAAAAGAAACATTGTGTTCCCTTCAAGCTAGGTGAAGGACGGCTTTCACACACACTTATCTCTCAGAACTGAGCATGTGGAGAGACGTTCGTTCATCCAGCACAAAGGGAACGGGTTGCAGGAGAAACCCTTACTCTGGTTTCTCAGTCTGTTTCCTAGTGCCGGTTTGAAGTGCCTGCCGTTTTCACTGTAAAACCGAGTTGGAGCTTGTACCTCCCCATATATATGTATGGAGTGGAGTTGGCAACTTAAAAGAAACTTTGTGTTCCCTTCAAGCTAGTTGAAGGACGGCTTTCACACACACTTATCTCTCAGAACTGAGCATGTGGAGAGACGTTCGGTCATCCAGCACAAAGGGAACGGGTTGCAGGAGAAACCCTTACTCTGGTTTCTCAGTCGGTTTCCTAGTGCCGGTTTGAAGTACCTGCCGTTTTCACTGTAAAACCGAGTTGGAGCTTGTACCTCCCCATATATATGTATGGAGTGGAGTTGGCAACTGAAAAGAAACTTTGTGTTCCCTTCAAGCTAGGTGAAGGACGGCTTTCACACACACTTATCTCTCAGAACTGAGCATGTGGAGAGACGTTCGTTCATCCAGCACAAAGGGAACGGGTTGCAGGAGAAACCCTTACTCTGGTTTCTCAGTCTGTTTCCTAGTGCCGGTTTGAAGTGCCTGCCGTTTTCACTGTAAAACCGAGTTGGAGCTTATCCCTCCCCATATATATGTATGGAGTGGAGTTGGCAACTGAAAAGAAACTTTGTGTTCCCTTCAAGCTAGGTGAAGGACGGCTTTCACACACACTTATCTCTCAGAACTGAGCATGTGGAGAGACGTTCGTTCACCCAGCACAAAGGGAACGGGTTGCAGGAGAAACCCTTACTCTGGTTTCTCAGTCTGTTTCCTAGGGCCGGTTTGAAGTGCCTGCCGTTTTCACTGTAAAACCGAGTTGGAGCTTGTACCTCCCCATATATATGTATGGAGTGGAGTTGGCAACTGAAAAGAAACTTTGTGTTCCCTTCAAGCTAGGTGAAGGACGGCTTTCACACACACTTATCTCTCAGAACTGAGCATGTGGAGAGACGTTCGTTCATCCAGCACAAAGGGAACGGGTTGCAGGAGAAACCCTTACTCTGGTTTCTCAGTCTGTTTCCTAGTGCCGGTTTGAAGTGCCTGCCGTTTTCACTGTAAAACCGAGTTGGAGCTTGTACCTCCCCATATATATGTATGGAGTGGAGTTGGCAACTGAAAAGAAACTTTGTGTTCCCTTCAAGCTAGGTGAAGGACGGCTTTCACACACACTTATCTCTCAGAACTGAGCATGTGGAGAGACGTTCGTTCATCCAGCACAAAGGGAACGGGTTGCAGGAGAAACCCTTACTCTGGTTTCTCAGTCTGTTTCCTAGGGCCGGTTTGAAGTGCCTGCCGTTTTCACTGTAAAACCGAGTTGGAGCTTGTACCTCCCCATATATATGTATGGAGTGGAGTTGGCAACTTAAAAGAAACTTTGTGTTCCCTTCAAGCTAGTTGAAGGACGGCTTTCACACACACTTATCTCTCAGAACTGAGCATGTGGAGAGACGTTCGGTCATCCAGCAC